>NC_092517.1:17135714-17453669 GCF_047511675.1 Marmota flaviventris
TCGTCCTGGAAGGCCAGAGAGCTTCTGACACTCTGCAGCTCAGGGCCACCCAGTGACACAGCAGCCTGGGGCATGGGGGTCCTGGGAGTTCTGAGAAACTTCTGGCACTGCTCAAACCCTGCTGGGTCATTAGCATTTGGGTAAGGATTTCAATAAATTGCTGGTTACGGGGAGACCTCCAGCTTCAAGGAAAGGCTACAAACTGGGTCTGGGAACCAGAACATGCCGGGTGGAGCCTGGTTCTGCCATCCCAAGGGCTGTATGATGGGGGGCAGGGAGCCTCTGGGAGCCTCGGTGTCCTCTTCTGTCAAATGAAGTTGATTCTGTTTGCTAACCCAGGTGGAGCGAGGGTGAGGATGAAGGCACTGAACACACACTGTTCCCCGGGAGCTTTTCGAGTGAATTCTCACAATGAAGGGGGGTTACTATTGTTGCCCTAGTTTTATAGCTGGGCAAACTGGAGCACAGAGAGGTTAAGTCACTCACCCAAGATCACACAGCTCAAAAAATGACACAGTAGGCATTGAACCCAGGAAGGTGGCCTCAGAGGACAGGCTCTGAGACCCAGAGCCACAGCTCTGCCCCAACGATACGGTGAAGTCTACACAGCCCTCCCCCTGCCCCCGCCTGCCTGTTGGTCTTCCAAATGTGCAGGGTGTCCGGGTCCGAGATTCCCCTCTTCTCGGCCTGCTCTTCCAGGAAGTCGAAGAAGTACTTGACGGCCAGCGGGGGCTTGTCTTCCCGGATGCTCAGAATGGCCTTGAACAAGTCATCCAGAAACTTCTGCAGTGTGCCCTGTGGGGGGTGGGGGGCCACGATCAGCCAGGGGCACTCTCAGAGCCGTGGGCCACCAGGGCAGCCCGTGCATGGTGCCTGGGGAAGTCACGTGACCTCAGTCGGGTCCCATAGTGGAACCTCCCGGGGGGTGGTGACAGATCCTGGGTCCCCAGCTGGGAAGGGGAGGGGCCAGGATTTGCACCCCAACCTTGGCACTACAGCCATGTGGCCCCCATTTCCTTCTCTACTGCCCCACAGGGGGACAGGGGAGCATGCACAGCGGACCCCTGGGAGCTGGGGAGGGGACACTGAGGCGGGGCCCACCTTGGTGGACAGCAGGCGGGTCAGGTAGATCTCGGGGAGCACCTTCTTCCTGTGGCTCTGTCTGTGGGACTTCTTGGGTTCCGCCAGCTCATCCGTGGGCACCACCTGGGAGGTGGGCCGTGGTCAGTGTCCGGCCATGGCCACGGGGGTGGGGCCCTGGCTCTGGCTCTCTGCACATGGGACTCTGACGTCCACTGATCCTGGGCGCATCCCCAGCTCCCTCAGCCCAGCCCAGCCCTTCCCAGGGCCTGGGAGCCATTTCTCAGAGGCCCAGGGTGGCCCAGAGCCAAGGCCACGCCCAGCCAGGGCCAGGCTCCCCGGAGTCCAGGCTGGACACTCACCAAGTGGAAATACTTCTCCGTGTCCAAGTCTTTCACTGCGAGAGGAGGAAGCACAGGATAAATAAACCAGAGGGGACAGCAAGGCCGAGGTCCCAGGACCCTCCGCTCAACCTCAGAGTGGACCCCAGGACTCAAGAGGAGCCCCGATTCCCAGAATTGGCAGCTGGGCAGCGAGGCCCGAGGGCGCACACAGGGGCCGGTGGCACGAACACAGCCCCAGACCCAGAGAGGCCTGCCAGCTCCCCTCCGCCTGGCCCCTGCCCAGGCCACATCCCGAGCTCCTGGGCCGGCCTCCAGCTGCCCACAGGCCATCGGCCTGCCAAGGCCCGGCCACAGGAGGAGTGGGTCAGAGGAGCCTGGCCCTGCCCTCCAGCCCTACCTCGGCCCAGGGTGTTGTCCTTCTTGTCCGACAGGCTCATGGCCAGGGAGGCCCCTTCAGGGATCTGATGGGAGGGGAGAAGCTGAAGTCAGAGGCCGGGAGTCCAGGGAGGGAGGCAGGGGAGGGGCGGGGCCGCACCTTGTAGTGGGCCAGCGTGTTGAGCTTCTTGCGGCCGTCCTCCACCACCGAGGTGTCGTCCAGGTCACGCAGGATGTAGCTCTGCGTGCTCGAGGCGAACCATTCTGGGGGCAGAGGAGCCGATCGTCAGGGTCAGGGCGGGGAGCCAGGACCGGGAGGCCACCCAAGAAGAGGCCTCTCTCACCCTGGCTGGGCCACCCGAGGCAAGCCAGGCCCCTCTCTGAGCCTCTGTGTCCTCATCTGGAAAATGGGGAGATGGTATACAACAAAGGTACCCGGGAGTTGTCACCAAGCACACGCTCAGGAAGCGTCCCCACTCCCCAGGGTCCTTAATGTTACAACTCCTGAAATAAAAGGTGTCACCTGCACCAGAGGCCACACAACCCCCATGACTCCCACTGTCCTGGGGATAAAGGGAGGGCCTAGCTCAGTCCAGGACTGGGCACAGTGTGAGTGGCCAGGGACGCCCCATAGTTTTAGGAGCCTCTCTTTGTGGCATAACTGAAACTCCTATGCACCCTTCAAAACCCACTCTGAGGTGCCCTTCTGTGGGAAGCTCCTCCCACAGGCTGGTGTCCAAAGCTCGCTCACACCGCAGGGTCCGCATCCCACCAAACCAGAGCCGCTTTCTCTTGGCAGCCTAGTCTGCCATCGTGGGTGTCCTCAGGGCCACTGGTCATGCACATGTGCTCATTTGAAGGGGACTGTCTGGCCAAGGCCGAAGCCTCCAGGCACCCAGGCCCCTGCGCCCACCCCTACCCCTGCTCCTGCCCACCAAGATCCACGTCCTCGGCCCGCGGCCACTGCGAATAGGGCACGTTCTTGCAGAAGGCTTCCAGAATTTTCTCCTTCACTTGTGTCAGCGTGTCGGTGTCCATGGCTCGCACGCTCAGCGAGTCCATGCCGCAGCCTTGGAAGGACACGTTCAGGTTCTGCAGAGACGGACAAGGCAAAAGGGACAGGGGTCAATAGATTGTCACCCTTGCTACCCAGGAGCCCAGGCAGGAAAGGCTCTGTCCTGGGAGGCTGCAAGGCTAGGTGAAGACTGGAGGCCAAAAATAAATAATAATAAAAAAGAAAGACTGGAGGCCTGGACCAGCCCCGCCCAGGACTGGCAGGCCCCGCCCACACGGTCCGTCCACTCGCTCTCCCTGCCTAACCCCGCCTAAAGCAGGCCCAGCACCACGTGGTCCCACCCGCCCCGCCCACCATTTGGCTCCGCCCACATGGCCCCGCCCCGGCAAGCCCTGCCCACACAAACCGCCCACTAGTGCTCCCTGCCTAACCTCGCTTAAAGCAGGCTCAGCACCCCGTGGCCCCACCCACCATTTGGGCCCGCCCACATGAAGCCCCGCCCACATGAAGCTCCGCCCACACGCGCTCCCTGCCTAACCCCGCCTAAAGCACGCCCTGCACCACGTGGCCCCACCCACCATTTGGCCCCGCCCAAGGTCCCGCCCACTGCTTGGCCCCGCCCCACCCCGCCCACCAGGCTCACCCTTGGCTTGGCCTCTATGTTCTCCCGCAGCAGCCACTCCTCGTTGAGCGTGTAGCGGGCCTTGCCCGTGATGGCGTCGATGGAGCCCTTGTTGATCTGCTGCTTGATGGCGCACAGGAGCAGGAAGAATGGCTCCCCGACCGTCTCCTGGGTGGGCACAGGGCTGTCAGGGGTCAAGGCCCCGGGCCATCCTCCATCTCCCAGCCTCTACATTTTGGCCTCACCCCATCCCATCTGGGGGCCCACTTGTCCCCAACACCTCCTTTGGGACCCCAGTGCCCAGGCTCACACCCCCTGTCCAGTGTCTCTATGGACCGGAAGTTCTTTTGCAGGGACCAACAAGCCCCCTGCACAGCTCCATTGACACTACTGAGGCTCAGAGAGGGCAAGCCATCTGCCCAGCATGGCCCAGCTAGTCGTGCATCCACCGAGTCCTGAGCCCGTGGCTGGCCCTACCTACCCAGCGGGGACCTCCCAGGGTGAGGCGAGGTGGAAACAGGACCCAGAGGTGTTCACAAACGGCCCCCATCAGAGCCTGGAGCCTGTGCTGTCTGCAGCCCCCCTGCTGCGGACCCCCATTTTATTGTGGGCACCCGGCCAACAAGGGACTCGCTGCCACCCACAGTCTCCAGCTGATTTTCCAGCGACCCAGCTGTTCCATTTACGTGGACATTGAAGTAAGAACGGTAAGTGTGTTTGAAAAAACGTTAAGTACATTTTAAGCAGATTTGGCAACGACTGAAGGCAGCGGGCCAGCTCTTAGTCCAGAGCCAATTCTCCGGATCTAGGGCTGGGAGCCACCGATGTCCCATTTTGTAGAGGAGAGAACACGCCCAGAGAGCAGGGACAGACCTGACTGAGGCCACATAAAGTGGCCAGGAGAGCTAGGTCCAGAGCCCCAGCAGCCCCTAGGGTCCACGTCTGTCCCATCCCATGCTTCCTGCTTCCCCTGAGAGGATTCACAGACTCCAGAGGCCAGAGGCAAAGGATCTGCTTAACCAAAGGTAACCAAGGCCCAGAGAGGGCAGTGACCTACCCAGGGTCACACAGCTGGGTTCTGCCAAAGACCAGATAGAGACCCAACACAATTAAGGGCCTGGTTCTGGGCTCTGTCCAGGTCTTTGCCTTTTTCCCATGAACCCCAGCTGACCCTGTGGCCTCTGCCCTTGTAAAGGCAGCCGGATGGCAAGACAGGACCAGGGACTCCCATTCTGCAGAAGAGTTCTAACGGGGGTTCTTTTGCATTTCAATTTGCGATCCTCCTGCCTCAGCCTCCCGAGCTGCTAGGATGACAGGTGTGTGCTAGGAGGACAGGTGTGTGCCACCGGCTCCCGGGCTCCTTCTGGGCACCCCTTTCCATATCTGCACAAGGGCTAGGAGAGTCCCTCCTGACCCGGGGGGCGTGACTTCCGGCCTCCCCTGCGCAGGCGCGAGCGGCCTCACCCGCAGGCAGCTGTACATGCAGATGGACATCCAGTTGGTGAGCATCTTCTCCACCACCGACTCGGTGCGCCGCAGCATGAGCTTGGGGTTCTTGGCGGCCGAGGCGTCGATGAGGTCCACCAGCAGCTCCTTCATGATGCCTGTATAGTACTCCAATTTGCCGTGCAGAGCGATGGTCAGCAGCGAGGCCAGGCTGCACCTGCGGGGCCCTGGGGTGTCAGCCGGGGATCGGCCCCGGGGAGTCCACCCCGGTGGGTACCCATGCCCCGGGGCCTGACCTGTCCCGCACGACAAAGTCCTTCTGCTGCTCCAGGGCGTGCACGAAGACGATGAGGAAGTGCTTGTTGTTGAGCAGGGACGAGAAGAGGCTGATGCCCTCCTCCATGTGCGGCCGGCAGCTCTCGGGGATCTGCGGAGGCAGCGGAGGCGGAGGCTGCTCGTCTCCCAGTGCCAACGACGGGCGTCCCCGGGTGGCAGGAGGGACAAGTGGAACCCGGGGAGGGGCCGCCCGGGTGGGGACCTGGGGTACTCACGGTCCACTCTCCCAGCAGCGGGTGGGTCTCCTGCGGCGGGGAGCCACTCCCCTGGGGACTGAGGGTCTGCGAGGGCGACACGTAGCGCTCTTCGGAAAGGGAGGAGCACTGCAGAGGCAGATCCCAGGGTCCTCAGCGGCTGGACGCCCCCCGATGACCAGGCCAGGCTCGCTGGGCAGAAAGGGGCGCCAGCCTGGGCCTCTGCCGGCGGACACTGGCCTGGAAACCACAGCACCCAAAGGACCCGGGGGCCCTTTCTTTATTTATGCACAGGGCTTTGCTAAGTTGTTGAGGCTGGCCTCCAACCTCTGATCCTCCTGCCTCAGCCTCCTGAGGCGCTGGGATGACAGGCGTGGGCGAGGCACGGGATAGTTAAGCAGAACCCAGAGGACAGGAGACAACAGGGAGACCAAGGGAATGCTGGCAGGGAATCCTGGGAGTCCAAGTCACCCTTGGTGAGGGGAGGACACCAAGGAGGAGATGGGGGGGGGTGCTGGCAGCTGGTTCCCATATGGACAGATCCCCTCCCTTGGCAGGACTGCCGTGGACGGGAGTGCAGGTTTCACACTGCTCAAGAGGCCCTGTACTGCATGCCCTGGGTCAAGCTGCCCTGTCCAGGTTCAAGAGGGGTGCTCTGGCTAACCTTGGGGAAGAAGGTGCGGGTCACAAAGTGCTTATATTCCAGGAAGGGGATGCCCTGGCTGCGGTTCAGCTCTTTGGTCAGATCCGTCATGTCCGTCTGAAGCTCCGCGAAGCCTGGTGGACAGGCAGGGAGCTGTCAGCGGACTGTGCACCTGTCCCTCCGTTGGGACAGCCACCTGTCCCTCCGTTGGGACAGCCACAGGACAGCCTTTGCCTGGTGCCACCCACTGACCTTTGCGGATCTCCTCGCGGATCTGCGATTCCATCTCCTCCATCTGCAGGAGCGTCTTCTGCCAGTAGCGCTCGGCGCGGCGGCTCTTGGTACAAAAGACAAACAGGGCTGCGGGCAGCAAAGCATTTATTGGCACCTGCTGTATGCAGATCCCAGGCCTGGGGGTGGAGAGCTTCTCCCCAGGCTCCTCAGGGGACAGCGCTCAGAAAAAGAAATGTGCACGTATAAAATCACGGGGGCTCTCGGGTGATAAAATGATGTGATTTCTGTTTTCTTTTTGGATTTTCGTATTTTTCATTCTTTGTTCAATGACCAAGAATTACTGCTGAATTAAGATTTTTTTTTAAGGTACTGGGGATTGAACCCAGAGGCTCTCTACCACGGAGCTGCACCCCCAGATCTTTTTATTTTTTATTTTTTATTTTGAGCCAGGCTCTTGCTAAGTTGCTGAGGCTGGCCTCCAACTTGCAATCCTCCTGCCTCAGCCTCCCATCTACAGAGAGTTTTCCAAAGCAGTTGGACTATTTTACAGTCCCACCAGCACCATATGAGGGATCCAATTTCTAGACTACGTTATTTTACTTAAAATTTTTTTTTTAAGTTGTAGATGGACAAATGCCTTAATTTTGTTGGTTCATTTTTATGTGGTGCTGAGGATCGAACCCAGGGCCTCACATGTGCTAGGCCAGCGCTCTACCCCTGAGCCCCAGCCCCAGCCCCTACATAATTTTACGACGCCCTTCCTGGATGCCCATGTGCAGACAGGCCAGGGCCTGGGGGGCAGGTCTGCCCTCCCTGTGTCCCAAGCCTGGGACTCCTTACCAACCACAGAGAGCAAGAGCAGGACGCTGCAGATGACGATGGACACTATGATGGCGGTCTCGCTGCCCCCCAGCTGCAACGTGGCGAGGGTCTGGTTGAAGTTCCCTACTTGGATCTGCACAGAGGTAGGGAAAGGAATTGTAGTTTTCCTGGAATTACGTTTTGGCTAATGCTGTGTGCTCTTGGGCAAGTCACCTAACCTCTCTGAGCCCCCGTGATAATACAAAGATAACCATCTCTACCTCCTGGGGAGACTGACAGGTAATCTGAGATGACGCTTGTCAGTACAGGAGGCCATGACAATTATTAGAGCCTGGGAGGAGCAGGGAAAGATGGGCAGTTCACAGGGCCTGGCTCCTGTCCTTGATTATCTGGGACCAGGACAGCAGGTGACAAGACTTGACCAGGCAGGACACCAGGATTCTGAAAGCCCAGCTACCTCAGGGCCCAGCTGAAGCAAATGAGTGACACTGAGCAGGTCCCTAAGGTCTTGGACCTCCGTGTCCTCATCTGCCCAGGGAGGATCTGAAGCTCTGCCTTGCGTTGCTGGCCTAAGCTATTGAGCATGAAAACTGGTGGATGCTCAGGGAATGGTTGGGGCGGGGCCAGAGTCAGCTCCGCCTCTGCCACTCACCGTGATGGGCAGCTGCCCCTCGGCGGCGCCCAGGGACTCATTGACCGAACAGTGGATGACCCTCTCCGAAATGATCTGGATGTCACAGGCCACCTGGCCTATCTTGACACGGTACTCGTGGCTCTCGAGTCCCAGGCTGTCCTGCTCCTTCTGTGGGTACAGGAGGGACGCTGGCCAATGCTCTTGGCTGAGCCTGGCCTGCCCCCTCCCACCACCGGGGGGTCCCCAGGGGCTCACGTGGATGACCAGGGTGAGGGGCTCCCCGGGGTGGTGCTTGATCCACTTCTCACGCTTGGCTGTGGAGAACTGCGGGTTGGGGAGGTAGTCCAGGCGGAACCTGCTGCCCCGCGGCACCTCCTCGGGGTCCCCCAGCTCCTCGGCCACCGCCACCTCGTCGGCGTAGGCCCGCCCGTTGATGAAGAAGTCTACGGGCGCCGAGGCATTGCTCAGGGCCCCAGGGGACGGGCAGGTGATGAGGGTGGCATTGAGGACCTTGCAGAGCTGGCCCAAGGG
Source organism: Marmota flaviventris (assembly GCF_047511675.1). Taxonomy (NCBI): domain Eukaryota; kingdom Metazoa; phylum Chordata; class Mammalia; order Rodentia; family Sciuridae; genus Marmota; species Marmota flaviventris. The sequence continues at coordinate 17,143,991 of NC_092517.1, forward strand.
TCAAGGTGAGGAATGCAGTTTGGACAGACGGACACCGGACAAACAGGGGTTGGGGTGAAAGGGGACAGAAAGAGACAGAGATGCCGCAGGAAGAGGCCTGGTCAGCCAGGGCCACCAGCTGTACCCAGCCCACCCGCCATCGCAGCCCCCGGGGGGTCCCCTCACCGTGGGCTCCAGGCCAATGTGGTGCACGGACATGGACACGTTCTGGACCATGTGGAAACGCTCGCCAGCCACCGTGATGGTCCTGCCGCCGCTGTGGGGGACAGCCAGACCCCCTCAGCACACCCGTGGCCCCAAGGAAGGAGGCTGGGCTGGGCCAGGGGCTGGGGCTCACCTGACGGGGCTGCGGCGGGGGCTGATGGCCGTGATCACGGGGTTGGGCATGTACCAGAAGGTGAGGTTGCCGCGCACGCAGCCCCTGCGCTCCAGGCGCACGCACACGGGCACCGGGGCCGCCTGGGCGCCCCCGGGCACCGTGCAGGTGATTCTGGTTTCCGTGCGCCTGCGGGGGACAGCGACATCAGCAGGGGACCCGCCTGGGCTGCCAATGTCTCAGCCCTATGCACTTGGCCTGGGGCCCGCCTTGTCTTCTGCGCCCTTAGGTGGGTGCCCCACCCACCTCCTCCAGGAAGCCCCCCCCAGATCTCACTCGGAACCCCAAAGTCCTGACTTTTCTCTGATCCTGTCTCCATGGGAGCTTCCTGTTTCCCTGAGGCCCGGGCCGGGCTTATCTTGGTATCCCCAGAAAAGCCTATCAATGAGGCATGGTACACAGTAAGTGCATAATAAAGACAGAAGTTCCCCCAGCTCCACCACCAAAAGGCTCCAGACCACGCCCCCTACCACTGGTCACACTCCTGGGCCGGCAATCACCATTTTAATTGCGGCTGCCATTTATGGAGCACCTACTGTATGCTGGGCAGTGCACTCCCTGAACTTAAAGACCATTCTTACGCTGAGCACCCCTGTCATCCCAGCAGCTCAGGAGGCTGAGGCAGGAGGATCACAAGTTGGAGGCCAGCCTCAGCAACTTAGCAAGGCCCTAAGCAACTCGGGGAGACCTTAACTCTAAATAAAATATAAAAAGGGCTGGAGGGGGCTCGGTGGTTAAACACCCCTGGATTCAATCCCTGGTATCAAAAAAAAAAAAAAAAAAAGATGTTCTTACAAGAAGAAGAGACTGAAGGTCAGAGAAGTGGAGGGGCTTCCCTAAGGGGCCATGGCTAACAAACAACCAGCTGATGTTAGGGACAATGACATCGCCCCCACCCACCCGTCCCCCAACCCCATGGGTCTCTCTAGTGGGAGGGGCAGGGCTGCTCTCGGACTTACACAAGCTCCGTGCAGGGGTCTGTGTCGTTCACCAGGACCTGGAGCTCGGAGCCCACGTGGAGGTCACTCCCATGGATGGTGATCCTGGTGCCCCCTGCCTTGGGGCCCATTTTAGGATCCAGGTTGTGGACCAGAGGCAGCTGGAGGCGGAGGGCAGGAGTCAGGTTCTGGCGGAGCGCGGCGAGGGGGCGGAGCGCGGCGAGGGGGCGGAGCGCGGCGAGGGGGCGGAGCGCGGCGAGGGGGCGGAGCGCGGCGAGGGGGCGGAGCGCGGCGAGGGGGCGGAGCGCGGCGAGGGGGCGGAGCGCGGCGAGGGGGCGGAGCGCGGCGAGGGGGCGGAGCGCGGCGAGGGGGCGGAGCGCGGCGAGGGGGCGGAGCGCGGCGAGGGGGCGGAGCGCGGCGAGGGGGCGGAGCGCGGCGAGGGGGCGGAGCGCGGCGAGGGGGCGGAGCGCGGCGAGGGGGCGGAGCGCGGCGAGGGGGCGGAGCGCGGCGAGGGGGCGGAGCGCGGCGAGGGGGCGGAGCGCGGCGAGGGGGCGGAGCGCGGCGAGGGGGCGGAGCGCGGCGAGGGGGCGGTCGGTGGGCGTGGCCTCCTTACCACATAGGAGAAGCGCTCCCGAGACCTGCCCTCCTTGGAAGCATTGACCGTCACCACGTCTGAGAAGGCCCCTGGGGCTGGCCCCGTGGCACACACGATCCTGGAGGGGGACAGGCGCGCTCAGAGGGTGTGACGGTGCCCCGTGTCCTCCCACTCTCAGCTGGACCTGGCCTTGGGCACCGTCCACATTGAAATAATGAACAGTCCCCTTAGCCTCTCGAGGGCCACCTGGAGTGACCACTGTCCGGGGATCACCCCACCCCAGGCGTTCCCACAATTCTGCACCTCTGAGAGGACAAGGGGGACCAGGAGGACTGTGATCAGATCATCTGGTCACCTGATGGGCTTATCTGCAAGGCCTCCCCAAGAGGAACTCTAGCTCATTCCTCGGTTCCAGAACATTCTCTAGAGGGACTCTCCCACCAGGAGCCCCCCGAATTTAGCTGCAAACCCATCATTCTCATCAGAGCGGGCTTGTGTGCAGAGGGGCTGGCCTGGCCTGGGGAGCCCGGAGGGCTTCCTGGAGGAGGCGGCGCAGAGCAGGAACCGGAGGGAGAGAGGAGCGTCCCAAGCAGAGCCAGGCAGGAGGCACAGCGGACCCGCTGGACGCACAGTGGGACAGAGGAGGGCGGGGGGCTGGGGACCCTGCCACTCACTCCTCCGACACCGTGTATCTGTCCGCCAGCGGCTCACAGGCCACGCTGCCGATCCACACGCCGTGGGCCACGTCACTGAGCCGCCGGCCCAGGTTCCTGCCGCGGATGGTCAGCAGGGTCCCGCCATCCAAGGGGCCACTCAGGGGCTCGATCTGCCAGGAGACCAGAGACAGGAGTGACAGGGGCTTTGAGGCTGGGACACTGACAAATGGCCCCTCCCACGGTCCCACACAGCCACCAGGAGGCAGGGCCACCCAGCACCATTCATTGCTTAGAGGATACAGGGGCTCAGAGAGGGCTGGGACTGCGGGTCACCTGGCCTTGAGCATGACTGACGCCACTCAGCTCGGGGATGCCACTTAGGGGAGCCTCCTGGGGCACCCTGAGGCCAGTTCCCAGGACTGTGTCCGAGCTCAGGAGCCCACATCGCAGCCAGACGCTGATTGGACAAGGGGCGGGACCTGGCCTCGGGTAAGCCAATCAGAATCCTTCCCTGAGATTTTTCTTTTCTTGCAACGGGTACAAGAGTTATATGAGGGGCCTTGATTGTCACCAGACCTCCCTTGCTATTGCTCACGGGTCACTTGCATGCACGTGCCTAGGGGTGTCTCCCCAGCCCCCCAGCCCAGAGATGCAGACCCAGGCTGGGCGCAGGCCGGTTCTGGGGTGCCTGTGCCCCCTGGTGTGCTTACCGCACGGATCTCAGGTGCGGGGCAGGAGCCGGGCAGGGGCTGCAGGGGTCCCCGCAGGCGGCAGCCGTCGCTCCACACGCACAGGTGACCCTGGTCCTCGCGGCCTAGGCACTGGGAACAGTCGGGGCTGCCCATGGCACAGTTATAGACCACAACTGCAGGGGACAGTGAGGGAGAACGGGTCACCCAGAGGCAGGGGCTGCGTCCCAGATCTGGACCCTACGAGGTTCTTGGCACCCCTGAGCCTGGCTGAACTCATCGCTCCTTAGCGTGACCCCATCAGGTAGAGCCACTGGTTAACACCATTTACAGATAAGCACTCAGAGAGGGGGAGTCACTTCCCCAAAGCCACACAGCCTGACCCTGGGGGAGTTGGGGTTCACAGCCAGGCCCACCAGTGGGCCTCCTGGAGGCCAGGAAGGGCTGAGCCACATGGGCTCTGGGAGGCCAAGGCCTAAACTTCCAGTACAATAATAATAATAATGATAATAATAATAATAATGGCACCATCAACGTGGGGGGCAGCTACACCCCAAAACTATTCTCACGGCTTTGCACCAGCTCAACAGACCCTCGCTGGGCCTTCTGTAGAGGGGGACCGTGGGGTTCAGGAAAGAGCCTCCATGGGTGTGGAGACGCGGCAGGGAGCCCACCTGTTATGGGGGGCTCGGGGTTGTCCAGGAACTGCGAGGGCCGCCCCTTCAGTTGGAGGCTGAGGGGAAACTCTTGGGTCTTCAGGGTCGTGTGCAGCTGTGGGGGGAAGGGGAGAGGGCGGGTGGGCGGCTGCGTCTTTTCTGGGGGAGGGGGACGGGAACCCAGAAGAGGGCAGGGTGGGGAGGAAGGTCTCCCCGGTCCCCTGGGGGAGGCCACGCCACTTACCGCCACTTGGTTGCAGCGTACAACTGAGGCGTTGAGCCAAGTGGCCTCGAAGGTGTCCTCTGGCCCCAAGCTGCACTCCAGGGCTGCCCCCTGCGGGAGACGGGGACGGAGGGGCCTGAGGACAGCCAGCCAGTGTCCCTCTTCTCCAACCCCGTCACGACATCCCGGACTGTCCCCTGAATGCTGGCCTTGGTCCCATCTCAGGTCTGGGTGTGGCTGCACCATCTCCCAGAGGGCCCCTCATGTCCGATGTTGGGGGGACCAGGAGCCCACGCACGCCTAGGGTGAAGCTGGCCTTGAACTCTCGATCCTCCTGCCTCAGCCTCCCAAGCCTCTGGGGTGACAGCAGTCTTTGGACTTAGCATCCTCCACCTCTGCCCCACAAGGCCAAGCCCCAGACACCCCTCGACACGCCTCCACCTGACTCTTCTCCTGAGCCAGCCCTCTCTGTTCTTTGGCCTGGGCAGCCTGTCTCCCTTTGGGCCACCAAGCAAGTCTTCAAATGCCACCTCTGCTATGTCCCAAGCTGTGTGATCTCCTACAGGTTGTTCAACCTCTCTGAGCTTTATTTTTTCCTAGCTGTACATTGGGGGGTGGACTTCCCTCCCGTTGGTGGGGAAACTGGAGATGGTGACTCTTAGGGGTCTGCATGCTCTAGGTGCCTAATATGTGCTTGTTGTGATGGGTATACAGGAAGTGCTCAATAAATACAGCGGCATCGATAACTAGCTAAGCGGGTTCTGTGTGCACTGCCTGAGCCCCTGGCCAGCCTCAGGCGGGTCTTCCTGTTTATGTCCCTGTCGCTGGCAGATGTGACACCCTGCAGAGAACAAGGTCAGTCGGTCCCTTTCTGGGGTCACAGTCCGGAAGCGGAGGTAGGGAAGTGGCTGCTGGCGGCCAAAGGCTCATTTTGTCTCCTGCCCTGAGCCCAGGGTGACCTGGTGACAGCAGAGCCAGGGTCCTAGGGCTCTCCAGGACACAGGTCCCAAGTCGGGGACAGCTGCAGGGCCCGGGCCCCTCCCCGGGATTCTAGAAGCTGGCCTGGGGACACTCGGGAGGCCACCAGAGCTGCCCTTGCACCCTCCAGGCGCCCCCTGTGCCCCCTGTCCCCAGCCTGGCGGGGGGGGGGTGCCAGCTCCAGCCCCGGCCACCAGGCCTCCTGACACAGCCCGATGCCTGGCACGTGGCCCCCACGTGTGACAGCTCCTCCCTGGAGGAGACAGATGGCGCGTCCCCGGGAGCCGGGAGGGGGAGGCTGGCGCGGGGCCAGACCTGTCATCGCCTTCCACCCAGGACGCTGGGGGGGACAGCCCAGGGAGGGCCGCGTCCCCTCCCTGCCCCGATTTTGGGGGACAGGCTGGTCACAGGACAAGCAGGAGCCGAGTGACCCTGTCCTGGGCCTCAGTTCCCTCTGGACAGCGGGGCGGGGGTGGCACAGGGCTTGGTGGCCATGTTCCAGGGTGGGAGCCCCTCGGGGACGGGTGTGCCCAGGGTCACAGTTCAGCCCCGGGACAGGGCGGGGACAGGCAGGCGCACACATGGGTCGCATCCACCACGGGCTGCAGCGCCAGGCGATCGGGCTGGGTCCCTGCTCCTGTTGGGGCGCGGGAGCAGCTTGGGGACCTGGCCAGAGTGTCCTGCTGCAGCCGATGGCCGCCTGCTGTCCCCATCGCCTGGCCTCAGTGCCACCTCCTGTTCCCCCAGTCCTGTGCGACCAGGGACTTTCTCACACAGAACCCAGAAGGTCCTAGAGAGCAAACCCAGAGCCCCGCGGATGCCAGGGGAACGGTCCCCAGCCTCTACCTTGTCCCGGCCTCTACCCTGTGCCGGCCTCTACCCTGTGCCGGCCTCTACTTACGTGGAAGGAGGCCGCGTTAGCCAGGGGCACCAGGATGTCCTGGGAGCCCCCCGTGGGGACAGGTGCCAGGGACAAGGGCAGGATCTGGGGGCAGTCCTGAGGGTCCTGTGGATGAAGCACAGGGAGAGGGTCACGTAGGGACATTTTGGAAAAGAGGTGCCTCGCTGCCTCCGGGCCTCCCGGAGTCCCGCCTGCCTGGAGGACCAGGGAGCCCTGAGGAAAGTCCCCCGAGGTCATAACATTTGAACGGCCGCCCCATGGGGTGCTCAGGGCCACCCGGAGGCGGGGTTCATGGGATCCTCTTTCCAGATGAAGAAATGGAGGCAGGTTCCTGGGCCTCACTTTTCCCAGCTGCAAAATGGGGCTGTGCCGACCCTGGAGGGCAGTCGGCCACCCCGGCCCCTCAGCCAGGCCTTCAGCACGTGGTTTGGGGACAGCTGTGTGCAGGCCCCGGGGACAGGCTGTGCCCACTGTGCAGAAGGAACGGGCCTAGGAGTCGGGCAGGGACCAGGGACAGCGTGGCCCCTGCCTGAGCCCAGGTGGGGGTCTCTCTGAGCTGGAAGTTTGGGGTCCAGCCTCCTCATACTCCAAGACCCTGACCTTCTGGGACTAGCAGTGACACGGCCAGACCCTGGGGAGGGAGGCCCTCAGCTGACCACAGGCCTCAGGTGGAGGGAGGGAGGATGGAGTTTGCTGTGTGTGCTCACACTAGCTGCTGTCCCTCTCTGGGCCTGGTTTTTATTCTCATGATGGGGCCTTTTGAGGCAAAACCTCAGGACAGACCGGCCCCAGGGGAACGGTAGGCCCGGCTGCTGCCCCGCGCAGGCTCGTGTGCAAACCCCGTGGAATTTCAGAGAATGGAGGCCACATGTTTCCAATCCGCCTCGCAGCGGCTGCCAGGTCTGCTTCGCAGCTGGCCGGGGGCCCGGGGTCTGTCCCGGGCTCCACCCCCCTCGTGGTGAGGTGGCCGACAGGGGGGTGCAGGGGGCCGGGCGGGAGGCCTCCCAAGAGGGCCCCCATGGTGAACGGTATGGGACCCCCCTGAGCTGCGTGACACCCTCCACACTGAGCCCCGGGGCAGGTTCTTATAGTGCCTGTGCCACCCCAGCCCCTGTGTCCCCGAGACTGGCCTGGCCTTTGGGGGAACCCCTCCCCAGCCTGCGGTCTTGGAGACTGGCCCTGCTCCTGCACCCCAGGGACAGGGGAGCCCCGGGCCCCCCCTTGCTCCAGACTCCATGAGAAAGATGATCTTCCAGTTTCCTGGGGCTAGGCAGGAGGGGGGATAAGGACACTGCCTTGTCATCAAGGAGAAAGAGCCTGCCTGAGCAGGGCACCCCCTCCAGAGAGACGGGGAGGCCCCCGGAGACTGTTGGAGCTCCTGGATCCAGCTGTGCCTGAAGGTGGCTCCCTCCCTCAGAGGAGCCAATGAACTCTGCGGGCCGGAAGCCAGCCGGCTTGGTTTCTTGCCTGCACGCAACCCAGAGAGCTGGCCCTCCTGTCCCTGCACAAGCCATCGGGTGTCCCTCTGCTGCAGCATGGGACAGGGCCGGGCCTTGGGAAGCCACGGCTGACTATCTCCAGGGCAGAGCTGAGGAGGCAGAGGAGGGGAGAGGGGCCGGGAGCCAGATGTGGGCCCAGATGTGGCCCAGCCTGCTCCAGTCACAGCTCCCAGGGGGCAGAGCTGGGGTGGCCCCAGGCCCCGCACCCCCAAAGCCGGCGCTCTCTGCCCTCATACGGGCTGCACCCCACTTCCTTCCCAGGGGGACCCCAGGGGTGTATCAGGAGGTGAGGCTCCGGGGACCCCCCAGCTCCCCAGGGTCTGGGGGGAGAGCAGAGCCCGCTGCCCGCCGGCTGCCCGGAGGAGCCTGGCGCCTCTGTGGCTAATTGGCACTTAATTAAAGGCCAGATTGAGCCTCAATGAGAGGCTGGAGCAGGCCTGGGGTGGAGGCCGCCTCCTGCCAGATCACAGTGATCCTGCAAGACAGGCCTCCCCGCACCCCAATCCCCACCCCCCGAAGAAAGGCAGGGCTGGGGGTCAGCGGGCTGCTGGACCACCCAGCCGGTGAGCTCCTATGCACCCGTCAAGGTCCCACCCAAAAGTCCCCTCTCGAGAGCAGTGTCCCCAGTCCCAGCCAAGCAGAGGGGCCATCAAGCTCCCAAGGCACACGGCAGCCTTTTAGTGAGCACCTACTATGTGCCCCATACGGACGGGGTGCTCACTCCGGATCCTGGTTCCTGACCACCAGCCACTGGGTCCCCACTGCCCCTGGGGAAACTGAGGCAGGGCCTCCCCACTCAGTTCTGGAATTGGGGAAGAGGGTAGGAGTCTGGCTGGGTGGTGTCCTCCCTCAGGGACAAAATGCCTTTAGCTGCTAGGGAGGCTGAAAACACGGAAGGTTAAGATGGACAGCGACCCAGTCCTGGAACCCGGGCAGGAATGGACATTCAGACTGCAGGCGGGAAGACCACGGCCTCGGGTTTCCCAGAGGGCCGTGGGGCTAAACTATGGCCACGCTGTCACACCAAAGCCTCATGTCTAGGAGCCAGGCTGGGCAGCACACGCCTGTAATCCCAGCAACTTGGGAGGCTGAGGCAGGAGGCTCCTAAGGTCGAGGCCAGCCTCGGCAACTCAGCAAGACCCTGTTTAAAAATGAAAAGTCAAAATGGGTGTGGCTTCGTGGCTAAGCTCCCCTGGGTTCAATCCATGGTAGAAAACAAAGACACTTCACCTCGGAGAAGAATCAAGGGTGTGCGTCGTCCCTGGCCATAATCAAAAGCGAAAAAGAAACAAACAGGAAGCAATGGGTGTGTCCAGCCATAGGGGACTGGGGAAGCAATGGGTATGTCCAGCAATAGGGGATTGGCCCAGTGTGGGCCCCATGCAGCTGTTAAATTCAATGCCAAGGATGTGACAAGGCGGAAATGTCCTCAACAAATTAACATTTAAAAAAAAAAAAAAGTAATGGAACAGGGGGGACCAGGGTGTCCCCCAAGCCTGGCTTACCGTGGGGTTTGGCGAGGCCTCGCAGCGGGACTGGTTGGAGACACAGGCGTGCTGCTGGGTGCACCAGAAGCAGGGCCACGGTGCCGACAGACAGCGGGTGCAGCTGGAAGGCAAGGGCACCCCTCAGACTCGGGGGGGCTCCCTACCCCTTCTCCTTGTCCCTGACCCCAGGAACTGGACCCAGAAAGCCAGTCCCAGTCCAGGGAAAGGACTTTGTCTTGGAGAGGGTGGGGACACCGTGTGAGGAGGTGACTTTTGAATAATGGAGTTGAACCACGGTGAGTGTCTGGGGAGCTGTGAGTGCAAAGGCCCTGGGGTAGATGAGACTGGAGGGCCCCCCCCCGGCTGTTTGCAGGGACCCCCGTTTCCTAGCCCTGACCCCTTTCCCTGGGGACTCACGCTGCCTGGGGGTACACCTGGGCCATGCGGCTGCAGTCGTAGATGGTGAAGTTGGCCGAGACGATGTTGCGCCCGTTGACCCTCAGGGCCATCTCCAGGGTCACGTGGTCTGCAGGGGACCAGGGAAGCCAGGGAGAGACATGGGGGAGGGGTCTCGGCCCACACCAGAGGCTGTGACTTTAGGGTCCCTGTCACCTCCAGGTGAGAGCCCACCATTCTGCCCCCCAAAACCGCTGTGAGGACCCCCGTGGGCTCACCCTGGTGGGCGGGGAAGGGCGGGAACTGTCTCCTGGGCAGCAGGTTGCAGTAGGCGATCTGGTGGCCGTAGGCGGGGCCGGGGACCCGGGCCACTGTGCGGATGTCCTTTCCGTAGTCACAGGCCATCTGCATGCCACTGAGGCTGGGCAGGCTGCCCGAGATCTGCAGGATCATGCCCTGGGGGAAGGGGCCGCGGTTTGGGGGGGGCCTCGGCTGCCCCCTGACGGCCCAGCTCCCTCCCAAGGGCCGCAGCCATTGGAGGCTGGGGCAGGAGGATCACAAGGTTGAGGCCAGCCTCAGCAACTCAGTGAGGCCCTGTCTCAAAATTAAAAATAAATAGGGCCGGGGACGTGGCTCAGTGGTGAAGCCCTCACAGAGGTCCCTGAGAACAGGCCTGGCAGGACCCTGAGCCTGGGCCGGAGTCCCCTCCCGGGCCCAGGTCCCCACGATGATGCACACTGGCCTCTTTTGGGGAAGGAGAAATGTCCCCGTCGAGTGGGGACCTGGTGGAGGGAGAGGCAGGCAGGTGGGCCTCCCTCCTCGACCTCCCCTGGCTCCACCTGCGGCTCCACAACCTGCCCCCGTCCTTCAAGCCCCGGGTCCCCTGCACTGGGTGACCTTGAGCGAGTCATTTGACCTCTGCTGGCCCCAGGGCAGGGGACAGCCGGGTTCCTGTCACTTCCCCGTGATGTGCCTCCAAGTCCCTGGGGCACCCTGGGCAGGGCCTCCCCGTCTCTGGCAGTGGCTGCGGGGCCCAGGGACGCTCCCCATCTGTGTCCCCAGGCTGGAGGGTGACATGGGGACTCACTGGGTACTCGCGGCGCACGTCGATCTCCGCGGGCAGGACGGTCATGGCCGGGCACCGGCCGGGCCCCTCGCTGGTGCTGGTCCAGAAGTGCGGCCGGGTGGCGTTGGCACAGTCCTGCTGCAGCGTGCACCTGGGGTGGCACTGCAGGGTCAGGTCCCCAGTGCCACCAGGGAGGTGGCCTTCCCCGGGGGTGCCCGCCCTGCCCGCTCACCTGGTCTCCAGGGCGCACCAGCCGCAGTAGGCGTCGGCCGCACCCAGGCAGGCTGCGCAGGTGACATGGACGTCGCAGGCCGCCACCTTGACTCGGGCCATCTGGAGGCAGAGGCCAGCTCAGGGAGGCTGCCGGCCTCTCCCTGTGGGGAGGCTGGGCGAACTGAGGCTGGGGTGGGGGGACTTAGGGAGGCCAGGCCGCCCTGCAGAGGTGACGTCCCGTGGCCCGGGGCCCCTCGGGTGGGACTTACCTGGTGGGACGTCATCAGATACAGGTACCCGGGGTCAGCGGGGTCAAACTGCATGACGGGGTGCACGGGCTCCCCGTAAGCCACTGTCACCACCCTCCTGCTCACCACCTGCATGCTCTCGTTCAGGTTGACCTGCGGGGACGTGGCTGTCAGGCGAGGCTGTCACAGGGGGACCTCAATCCCCGGGGACCTGGCCCAGGCAGGGCTGGGGACTCGGCACCCGCTCCTGTCTCAGGTCACCGTCACTCAGGGGAGGGGGTGGCTCAGCAGGACCCCCCACTAGGAACCCAGCCAGGCTTCCCCTCCCCCCACCTAAGGTTTCTAGAACATTCTCTGGGAGGATGTTGGGGACTCGGCCAAGAACAAGGGCTTTGGAAGGTACCGATGTCCACCCTGAGCAACTGGCCTGTCATAGAGGGTGGGGGACAGGATCCAAGGCTCTAGGACTCTCTGTGTGTCTCCCTGGGAGGCTGAGGCAGGAGGATCCCAAGTTGGAGGCCAGCCTCTGCCATTAAGTGAGCCCTAAGCAATTTAGCGAGATCCTATTTCAAAATAAAAAGTAAAAAAGGGCTGAGGGTGGGGTCCCGAGGTTCAGCATCCCTGGCGCCCCCCCAAACATGAATTCTTTGTAATTTATAAAGGGTGAGGTACATGGGAGAACAAGGAGGTTGAGGCTGGACCCGTGGAGGCCGGGTGTACACAATGGGCCTCCCCAGCCCAGCCCTCGGGTGCCTCCCCCATTCCACCCGGTCCCTACCTTGAGGAGCCGGCCATTGACCGTGCCCAGGAAGACCACGGTGTAATTGTTGGTGCTGGCCACGGCCACAGACGTGAGCCCCGGAGCCCGGAACACGGGCGAGGACTTGAGGGGCTGCAGGATGGACAGGGGGTGCTGCAGGTGGGCGGCGCCGCAGTCCAGCTGCTCTGGCTGGAGCTGGAAGAGAGACGGCAGCTCAGACCTCAGCTCAGTGTCTGGCTCCTGCTGGATGCCCCTAGCTCCAGGCCTGGCCTTGACCTTGACCTTGGTGTGGGTCCTGGAGCTGATCCAGGGACTGATGTTTCAGGTACCCAAGACGCAGGGGGCCGTGCAGGGGAGGCCAGGAGGGATGGCAAGGGAAGAAGGTCCTCCTGACTTTTAAGAGGCTGCAGAGGGTCCAGCCACTGGGGAGGCTGAGGCAGGAGGATCTCAAGTTGGAGGCCAGCCTCAGCAGCTGTCTTAAAAGGAAAAATCAAAAGGGCCAGGAGTGTGGCTCAGGGGTTAAGCGCCCCTGGGTTCAAATAATACATGTGTCACCATGACAAGATAATGGCAGGCCACCTTTGTAGGGAACTGTGTCAGGGCCCCACTAAATTGCTGAGGCTGGTTTTGAACTCGTGATCCTCCTGCCTCAGCCTCCAGAGCCAATGGGATTACTGATGTGCGCCACTGCGCAGGGCTAAAGAGATTTCTGGAACTTTTCTTGTGTGATTTTTTTTACAGGCCTAAGTCACGAATGGTATGCCCAGATGTTTTCTTTTATTTTTTTTTTTTTGCACAAAACCTCAGCTAATTTTCCAAAAGAAAACAATCAGTAGTGACTCCTTCTGTCCTGGGGCAAACCCACAGTGTTCATGCCTGAGGCTGCTCCCAGGGTGTCCCTGGGAGCCCAGAGATAGGGTGGGGCTGGGGTGACCTGGGGCAAAACCCAGGACTAATGATCTTCCAGAGGACAGCTGTGGGCGACCTGAGTAAGTCACTTTGCTTTTCTGAGCCTCGGTTTATTCGACTATAAAATGGGCTCATCTACTAGGACCCCACCAGGTCGTGGATGGAGCAAGATCGTTCCTTGTACAGTGCTCCCATGGTAACCTCCTGGAAACCGTTAGTGACCCTGTTGTGCTTCAGATGTGATCGTTGCTCATATTATTCTTACTAAATATAATTGGGGGCTGGGGGGTGTGGCTCAGTGATAGAGGGCTTGCCCACCCAGCATGAGGCCCCGACTTCTGTCCCCAGTCGGCTTAAGCAAAAAGAAGCCAGGCGCGGTGGGTGTGTGTCTGTCATCCCTGTGACTTGGGAGGCTGAGGCAGGAGGATCACAAAGTGGGAGGCCAGCCTCAACCACTCAGCGAGGCTCTAAGCAACTCCGTGAGACCCTGTCTCTAAATAAAAATAAAAATAAATAAAAAGGGCTGGGGGTGTGTGGCTCAGTGGTCAGGATCCCCAGGTCCAATCCCCCGTCGTCCCCCCCACCAACAGGAACACCATGTCATCCCTCATCTCTGTCACTTGCACCTCAGAACCCGGGTCCTGCCTCCTTGGGGTCTTTGTCCTGGCTGCTCTCTGAGAGCCATGCTCCAGCCTGTCCCTCCCATTTGTGGGGGGACTCATTCCATGACCCCCCAGAGCATGTCTGAAGCTACAAACCTGTGCGGAGCCCTGGGTGGACTGTGTCCTGTGATACAGCGTCATTCACAAACCCAGGAAGAGATCCACGGTGACTAAGAATGGATCAATGACACCAAAATAGTCTGATAAAAGTGACAGGAGCACAGCGGAGCTCACTCACAAAAACCCCATTGTGCGGTGGATCTTAGCAACCTGATGGCACATGACACCTTTTCCTTTCCTTATTAAGAAACTTTACCATTTCCACTTCAAAGGAGCCCGTCCCAGCCTCTCGGGCACCGCTGAAGGGTCTGCACCTCCCTGACTCTTATTAACTAAAATATTATTAACTGAGATAACGGTCACGGGAACAACAGCCCCAAGACACTGTGACATTCATCGCATCTGATCACCCAATCTGGCACTGAGTGCCTACCGGGAGGGTAGTATATATATTGTGGACACTCTGAGTGCCTACCGGGAGGGTAGTGTATACAGCATGGACACTCTGAGTGCCTACCGGGAGGGTAGTGTATACAGTGTGGACACGCTGTGTGCCTTGCAGGAGGGTAGTGTATACAGCATGGACATGCTGTGTGCCTACTGGGAGGGTAGCGCATACAGCGTGGACACTCTGAGTGCCTTCCAGGAGGGTAGCGCATACAGCATGGACACGCTGGACAAAGCAGTGATTCACACATCCCAGGCCCAAGGTTTCCTCCAGGTCCTCAGAACGGCTGGTGATTTAAAATTGATGAACTGTTCATTTCTGGAATTTTCCATTTTCTATTTTGGGGACCTCATCAGACCATGGGGTAACTGAAACGGTTGAAAATAAAAACCACGGACAAGGCTCTTTCTCAACCTCTCTCTTCATCCTGTGTGTGTCCAAGTTGGGGACCAGCCCTGGAAAGTGGGTGCTCTCCCTCTCCCCAGGCTGGGACCCCTCTCCCAACCCCCTTATCCTGCAGGGAAGAGGTGAAGTGGGCCGAGCCAGGCCCTGCTCCCAGCTCGGGGTGACTTGGGGGCCACAGCAGGGGAGGGGGAGGGGCAGGCGCAGGCTGGGAACCGGCTCTCGCCCGCCCGCCTTGACGTTCACAAGCCATTAATTCTGCACCGAAGGAATTTTCTAAAAAGCCTTTTCCCCCAACTTTTTTTTTTTCTTTATCCTAAAAATAAAATCTTAAAAAAAAAAATTTTTTTTTTCTTTCTCTTTTTTTTTTTTTTTTTTTTTAAAGGAGAAGTCAGCCATCGGAGGCTCCCAGTGATCTGTGCTCGGAGAGGAAGCGGGGTGGCCTCTCTGCCCCGGGAGATCTGCAGGCTGCAAAGGGATCAGAAGAGGAAGTTGGGATAAGGGACCCCCCCACCCCCCCACCCAGGCAGGCAGGAAAGGCCTCCAGGAAGGGACACAGGGGACTTGGAGACCCAGCGGCCTCCATCAGTGAGTGTGGCCTCTGCTGAACGTGGTCCTTGGGGAAACTGAGCCCTCAGGCCCCCCAAGTCCCCCTGCTGACCCCATCCCACTGCCTGAGATTCCTGCCCCAGCATGACCCTGCCTTCACGTCCCCCTCCCTGACAGCAGGAGCCAGCCTGGACTGTCCCCGCAGCCCCCAAAGTTCCAGAAAGATCCAATCTGAAAGCACCAGCCTTCCTCTGCAGCCCACAAGCCCAGCTGGGCACCGTCCTGGGAATCAGGCCCCCGCCCTCCAGCCTGGCACCTGGGGGACCTTCGTGATTCCTCTCTGGCCAAGGACTCAGTCTCAGTCTCAGTTCCTCCCTCGGCCCTGCCCTGGGCTCCACAGTTGGAGTTCCTCAAACTGCCAAGCTGTTTCCTCGGGCAGCCAGTGTCCTTCCCAAACGTCCAAGCCATCCGGGGTGGAGACTGTGCTCCCTGGGGTGCCTACTTATCAAGGGAGGGGGAAAAAAAAGACCCTAATTTTGACTAAAGTGTGAATGACTACATCCAGCCGTTTGCTTTCAGAGCAGAGGGACTGAGAGTCACGCCGCTAGGTGCAAGAGGATCCAAGGGAAAAAAAAAACATGCCTACTGTGCGCCGAGCAACCCAGGAGGGGCCCGTGAGGAGCCCCAGCAAGCTTGTCTGGGTTCCCCTAAGAACCTTAGTTTCTTCTTCTCTAAAATGGGGTCAAGGCCGTGGCCACGGGCCTCAGCTCTTTCCTGCGAGCAGGATGGGCCTCCCTCTCGAGCGGGCGGCCTCCTGGGGCCTCCGCTCAGCTCTGCCCTCTCTCCCATTAAAACGCTGACATTATTGATTTCCTGAGCAACTGTAATCGTGTTGATTTTCTCTCCCCAGGAAGCCGGCCCGAGGAAGAGGCTCCCGGGCCCGGACTCTGTGGGCCTCACATCCTGCCCACAGACCCCAGCAAGCCTCAGCCCCCCACTCCCGGGCACTCAGAGAGGATGAGGCCGGGCGGTGGGTGCTGTGGCAGCTGTGGGCACTGTGCCCAGCGGTCCCTTCCCCTTGCTGGGGCGTTAGGGGGTTGGCTTTGGGGTGCCAGGCCCCAAGGGGGGCTTGGTGCTCTGCACCCGCAAAGCCTCCCAAAGCTGGGCCCTTTGCATCTCCCCTTCTCAGTGTCCCCAGAGGAGATTTTTTTTTTTCTTTATTTTCTGCAGAGCTGCGGATCGAACCCAGGGCCTTGTCTGTCACTTGGGCCACCACCCACCACTGAGCCCCAGCCCCAGCCCCAAAGGAGGGAGCATTTTATTTTATTTTATTTGTACAAGGGATGGAAGCCGGGGGCGCTCTAGCACGGAGCTACACTCCCAGCCCCTTTTTTTTTATCTTCTATTTTGAGACAGGGTCTCACTTCGTGGTTGAGGCCGGCCTCCAACTTGCCATCCTCCTGCCTCAGCCTCCCCGGTAGCCGGGATTCTAAGCCTGCGCCACCACAGCTGGCGTGAAAGGAGCTATGAAAACTGCAGATCACTAAAAGTGACATGAGGTCCTGGAAAAGGGGGAGGACGTTTGTGGAATAAACTTGGAGTGTGGCTGAGGGTGTTGTTTGGATGCTGGTTTCTGAGTTTGCACAAATGTTTCATGGGAAAGTGAGATGTTAGCCACAGAGGACTCTGGGGGAAGGGTACACAGGGACTCTCTGGACGGTCAGTCGTTGGAGCTTTCCTGTAAATGTAAGATTATTTCATAAGAAAAAAGTTATTAAAGAAAAAGAAGAAGCGGGCGTGGTGGCGCACATCTGTCATCCCAGCGGCTTGGGAGGCCGAGGCAGGAGGATCATGAGTTCGAGGCCAGCCTCAGCAACTCTGCAAGATCTTGTCTCAAAATAAAAAACATAAAAAGGGCTGGGGGTGTGGCTCTGTGGTCGAGTGCCCCTGAGTTCAGTCCCTGTCAGAGCAGCTGCTACACGGGACCCTGGACAGGATCCTGCCCAAGGTGGCCTTTCACCCTGAGCCCTGGAGGCTCTCAATAAATGTTCCCAATTAGCTGCGAGGCCCGGTCTCCAGTGTCCCCTCCCCTGGTCCCCGAGGAGCCAGGCCCTCCCAGCAGCCCAGGGCAGGCAGGCGGGTGGGGGACAGCTGAGGATCCATCTTGGAGGCCCCCAAAAGCATCCACCAACGCTCGGCCCGTCAACAGCAACGTAGCGCTCATCCGCACAGAGACGTGCAGTGACTTGTTCAGAGACACACAGCCTCGTCCAAACCTCCCATGCCGACAGGCTGCCTCCAGAGCCCTGGTCCTCAAGTGACCACCCGCCCCACACTCAGCTCCTTAAGAGCTGGAAAGGCCCTGGGTTGGAAGATACAGAAATGGAGGCCCATCAGGAGGCAGCAGCTTCTGGAGACCTCCAAACACAGAGGCTGGGCAGAGGCCAGGGAGAGGCCCCGGGTGCCAAGGTTATGAGGCGTCCCTGCCAGCGGCTCGGCCTCCTCTTCAAGGCCGCCCTCTCCCCCCCACCTCCCCGCCACCCCATTATTTACCGATCAGAGCAGAAAGTGCTGTGATCATGGCCCCCTGGGGCCTCCCGGGCCTGGTAATGGAGTCCGCGGCCGCCAGCCTCCGCCAGCCTCCGCCAGCGCGTGATTTATGATGTTTCAGGGTAAAGGACAGTGGACAGGGCGGGACGGCCACATGGATCGCGGCTCAGGGCAGGGGGACCGGTGCCCCAGACCCAGGCAGAGGCTGAGTTTGGTTCCATCGAGGCCCAAACCCGGGTCTCAGAAACATGGAAATGGAGGCCACACACCCCAGGGTCACCGGGCTCCAGTTCCACGAGGCTGGCACCCCAAGACGCTCCAGGCCTGTCCCCACTGTGTCCCCCTGTCCCCACGAGCCTCCCCGGGGCCCTACAGACGGCAGGACAGGGTCTGGGTCCCGGCTCCCTCCAACGTCCCCACCTCCAGGAAGCCCTCCTGGTGGCCCTGGGTGAAGTTGGTCCCCTGGCCGTCCTGGGGACCCCTGGCCGTCCTGGGTCAAAGTGTGATCTGTCCCTTTTTGGGGACTGTCATGGAGGAAAGCCAAGCTCTCCACACTCCGCACTCAGAAGAATCCCCGCTAGGACGCTGGACAGGCCTCCTCCTCCTGCTGCCCTGGAGGTCTCAGGAGCAGCCTGGCTCCTCCCCAGGGCTTTTCCCACGTCCCCTCCTCGGGGCCACACCCCTTCTGGAGGTGACAACTACAGGCTCTACACACAGACATCCCTCTGCCGCCCCCTTTTGCTCGCTGTGTGACCCCAGACAAGTCACTGAACCTCTCTGGGCCTCTTCACTTCCCCTTCTCTAGACTGGAGCTCACCCTCGCCCTGTTCGGTTTCTGGGGTTGTCAAGTCTGTGCAGAGGGCGCTTCCGGTCCACCCCACAGTCTAACTCGGATCCTCCTGAAAACCAGCAGTCACCAGGCCCCGCAAAGCAGACTTGGCCAAGGGTGATGGTGCAGGGGCTGGTGGCCACCGTCTCTGCTGAATGTCCCCGGGCCACCCCCACTCTTCCCTGTGCCAAGCCCATTTTATAGGTGGACAAATAGAGGCCCAGAGAGGCTAAGTGACCCGCTCCAAGCCCCAGTCAGGAGCTGCGGAGGTGGATTGGACTCTGGGGGGTTGGGGGAGGTCCCCAAGACCCAGCTGTCACCACCCCTGGGCCTGCCTGGGTCCAGAAGGCCTCTGCTGTGGGAGTCTCGAGGGTGGTGACCGGTCCTCCGTCCAGCCCGCCCTGGACACGAGATCATGCTCCGGGGCAGAGGGTCAGTCCAGCCCCAGTGTCCAGCATGGCCCTGGCTGGCTTGAAAGTCCCCACCCTGATGTCCATATTGAAAGGGCCTCGTCACCTCATCCATCAAATGCCCTTTGGACCTGAAGGGCCTTGGCCTCTGCAGATGTCCCAGTTGGCCTCACCTACTCGGTCTACCTGAGGCCCGCCTGGAGGCCCGATCACAGGGACCGTGAGTGTTGGCACAGTGTGTCACCCTGAACCTGGGACCAGAGCTGCAGCATCCCCACCCTTTTTATTTTATTTTGAGACACGGTTTTGCTAACCTGTGGAGGCTGGCCTCCTATTTGCGATCCTCCTGCCTCAGCCTCCTGAGCTGCTGGGATGACAGGCAGGTGGCCACCTCACCTGGAGAGTTAAGGGACAGTAACCACTCCCGATCCGTCTCTTCAGGCTACAAGGTCATCTCCCCAACCCTTCTCCTCAATCCCACCAAGGGTCTCTGCTTGCTTGCTCTTGGCCACGGGGAGCTCACTCTCAGCCCCCAGCCTAGCTCCAAAATAAAGCCCATTTTGAAAAGTCCTCTCCCCAGCCACCCCCACCTGGCATTTTTGGACCCTAAATTGGTGCAAAAAATACCTTTCCTGATGCCATGCACATGGCCACCCACCACATGCCAGTTTGGAGTCAGTCTGGAGACGGTTCCCACCTGTACTATAAAAAGCCACCTTGGAAATAGAGCTGCCCGCCGGCTCTGGCTTTTGGATTTAAATAGACAAATAGGATGGTCACTCGGGTGACCAGCCCCAGCCAGGAAAGCCAGGCCACCCGGGCCTGGGAGGAACGGGATTGTGGGCCCCGGAAGCCCCAGAGCCAAGCCTGCCACCTGTCCTGCAGGGACACCGGCCTCTGTCCTGTGGCTGAGCCACGCCGGGCCACCTCTCCTCCCGCCATTCTCTGAACCCACCTCTGGGACCACACCCCAGCACCCGAATCTGCCTGGAACCCCTCTGCCTTGGTGCCACCTCAGGCTGGGCTGGCCCACTGTGTCCCCAGCTGCAGCCCAGGGTCTACCCGGGGCCTGGCACATAGTAAGTGCTCAAGAAATACTTACAGGAGGATCAAAGGATGTCTTGCCTGGAAGGTGGTACCCCCAGTCCCCCTCCGCCTTCCCTGCAGCCACCCCACCTTCTCGCCAGCTACCTGGGGACTTTCTAGAATATTAAAGGTCATTCGAGCACGCGGTGGTGCATGCCTGTCATCCTAGCAACTCAGGAGGCTGAGGCAGGAGGATTGCAACTTAGAGGCCAGCTGCAAAGTCGGGTGCGGGGCACTCAAATCTCTACACATATTATCTCATTTAATTCCCCACAGCAATCCTCGATTCTAAGGAGGAAGAAACCCAGAGGGCCATACGCCTCCTCTGCCTAAAACACTCTATGGCTCCCTATGGCCTGGATCAATCCAGCCTCCCAATCTGGCCTCCGGGCTCCTAGCAGCCCTTGGCTCTTTCTCTGTCCACCTGCTCGGAGGCCCTTGGTTCCTCCAGCCTCCTGGCCACATCCCGTCCCCAGGCCCTTTTGTAGGAGGCTCTCACTTCTCGTCCCCCTCCCCAGTTCCTGCAGGTGTGGCCCAACTTCCTCTTGGTCATCTCTCCACCTTGGCCTTGACTCCATCTCCCCTCGGGGACGCCCCCTCCGTCCATGTCCCCGCTTCACGGCACACAGCCCCCTCCACCTCCCTGCAATGTCAGTGAGGGTGGAAACAGAGTCCCCCAGGGGTCCCCGAGAGCACAGAGGGACAGCATACAGCAGGGGCTTAATGAATGTTTTATGCCCGTATCCGTCTGGGGGAGCTACAGAACAAACCATGGGAGGTCAATGTGTGCTGACCAGGAGCGAGTCCAGCCTGTGTGCTCATCACACCCCGTGAGGTGACAGCAGCAGCAAAGGCAGCAGCAGGTGCCTGCAGAGGCCTGGCCACCCACTGAGGCCGGCCTCCAACTGGCGATCCTCCTGCCTCAGCCTCCTGAGCTGCTGGGATGACAGGCGTGGGCCACCGCGCCCGCGGCCTAAGACAACCCCTGGTGAGAAAGTTTGTTTTTCTAAGGGTTGTTTTTTATCGAAACTGAAATTCAGGAAGATTACGTGGCTTGCCCAAGGTCACCCAGCTGCGAGAGGACAGAGTGGAATTTGAGTTGGGAGCAAAGTTTAAATTCTTAACCTGTAACTGGGGGTGACCTGGAAAAAATGTCATGGGCCACCTCTACCTGCCCTTGCTGGGGACCCAAGTCTGGGGTCTCGGGCACTTTTAGGGGATATGTCAAGGGCCACTGGCCTGTGGCCAGAGCCAGGCCCGGAGACACAGAGGGGGTGACCCAGATGGCCTTGGAGTAGGGAGGGGACCTTGGTCAGCTGCCCCTGGGGCCCTGTCCCCTGGAGAGGCC
Organism: Marmota flaviventris; assembly: GCF_047511675.1. NCBI lineage: Eukaryota > Metazoa > Chordata > Mammalia > Rodentia > Sciuridae > Marmota > Marmota flaviventris. The sequence continues at coordinate 17,164,925 of NC_092517.1, forward strand.
CTGCCCCCTAGGGAGTAGGAAGTCCAGCCTCTCTCAGTAGAGTGAGTCACTGCACCAGGCCAGGGAGGGGACAGGGGACCGTGAGAACCAGGACACTTCTTGCCCGTGGGGGAGGGGAGTCTGCCAAGGCCGGAGGGACCCACCAGTGGCCCCACACAGGGCTGGACCCTGCCTACGGAGGCCTGGGGGATGTCCCCAGCTCAGCCCGGCCAACAGGGCTTCCTGCCTCCTACGACCCAGAGATGGCCGCCTGGGGGCGGAGAGTGGGGGCCTTCTGAGTCCCAGCCCTGCACAGCCAGCCCTGAGCCCAGCAGGGTGATGCAGCAGCCCCCTAGGACAGTGTCCCCACTCACCCCCTGGGACCCTTAGCTTCACGGGGGCCCGGCAGGGAGGTGGCAGCCCCTGGGGGCCGAGCTGCAGAGAAGGAATCTGTTTACTCAAAGCCGCGCAGGGAAGGATTAATCTTGAGACATCCTTGTCACACAGCCCCGGGACCACAGAGAAGGGAAGGGGCAGGGCCCCAATGGGGGGAGGGACTCCCAAATTTCCAGGAGGAGGAGTTCAGGGCTGGGGGACTTCAGAGTGTCTTTTAAAACGGGGATCCCCAGACTCGCCCCCCTAGACCCCTCTGTCATCCCCACAATGTCAACACACACGCTAGGTCCCTAACCTGGCCTCCGTGCCACCACCGCCAGGCCCAACCTCAGACATTTGGATCCGGTCCCTGTGTCCTCATTCAGAGCCCTAAGACCTTCAAATCCCTGTCCACCCGCTCCATTGTCCTGTCCCCTGAATCTGCCCACCCCAGCAACGAAACCTCCACACTAAGAGATCAGAGATCCTGTGTTCAAATCCCACCTCTGCCAGTTCCCAGCTGTGTGTTCTTGAGCAAGTTACTGAACCTCCCTGTGCCTGTTTTTTTTTTTTTTTTTCATCTGTAAAATGGGAATGAGACTAGAGGATCGTTGTGAAAACAAAGACAGCATGACACGCGATGGGCTTAGGAGCTCCTCCCGGAGTGGCACTGTTTACCCTGGTCTGCCATGCCTGGTCCACGCTAGGTGTTCTGATCTGCCATGCCTGGTCCATACTAGGTGTTCATTAAACATTTCTTGAATGAGTGAATTAAAAAGTAGTCTCAGGAGCAGACCTGTTGGCCAAACATGCAGCTTCCCCAGAGAACTGATGGGTTCCCCAAATACCAGCATCCTCTGCCACACACGTCCCACAGCCCGTCTTGTCCTGAATCCTGCAGGCCCCTTGTTGGTGGCACACACCTGGTGCCCACGTCTGCCAAGGCTCAATGGTAAAGGCTCCCAGGGCCATGTCAGCACGCACCTCTGCTCAGACATGCACCTAGGACCCTGCCCTCCAACCCGGCACCACGGGGCTGTGCGGGCACCTTTGGCTCTTTGCAGCGAGCGCCTGCGTATCCGTGGCCACCTGGGCCCCTCCCAGTGCAGGTACAGAGAGGTCCCGCACCTGTGACCCAGCACTCAATGCAGTCCCTGCGGGCTGCCCATGGGGGGGGGGGCCGTTAAGGTCATCCGCAGTCGCCCCTCGGTGCACACCTGGATCTCCCCGTGCAGCCCCGGCTCCCGGCCCAGAGTGCACACCTGGATCCCCGCACACGCACATCTGGGCCTCGGCAAGGTCCCATCTGCGACCCGCTGCGCGCTCCCCGTTCGCAGGCTCCCCCTGCAGAGAGGCTCCCCGGCCGGCTCCCCCGCCCCCGGGCGTACCTGGATGTTGCGTTTGCTCTCGCAGGAGGGCCCGGTGCCCTGCACCACGCTGTCCAGCACGGCCACCACGTCGGGCGCGGGCTCCACGAAGCACGCGGTGCGAGCGGCGCGGATGGCGGCTTGCACGTCGGCGAAGCGGAAGGCGCAGAGCGCCGCCGGAGCCGCTCGGGCCGCGGGGGTCCCCTGGGGCCGCTCGAAGACGGCGAAGAGCAAGTCGCGCGCGGGGAACACGGACACCAGGCGACTGTAGAGGTCGCCGCGACCCGCGCCGCCCGCGCACTGCAAGCCCAACTGGATGTAGGACTCGGTGAGCTTCTTGGCGTCGCCCCCGGCGCCGCGGGGCAGGCAGATGCGCGCCAGCAGGCTCCGCGCCTGGCTCTCCTTGTCGCCCGCGCGCGCCTCGCTGTTGAGCGCCAGGTACGCGTAGGACGGCGCGGCCCGCGGCGGCTCGGCCGGGTGCAGGAAGGCGCGCACGAAGCCCAGCTTGTGCTGCTCCTTGGCGCCCTGCTTGATCTTGAGGATGTTGTCGTCGGACGGGTTGAGGTCGAAGGTGAAGAGCTTGGCCAGGTCGCCGCGCGCGTCCAGGGAGCGGATGGCGATCTCGGGCGTGTTCTCGAAGCGGTGGTCCTCCAGGCTGCGGTTGCGCGGGAAGTAGGCGCTGCCGTAGCCCGTGTACGTGGCGCCCACCAGCAGGCGGCTGCCCCCCGCGCCCGCGGCCGGCGGCAGCACCAGCCCCACGGTGGACGCGTTGGGGTGGTTGGCCGCCACGTTGAGCATGCTGGGGAACACGGTGACCGGCTCGGCGGGCGGCGCGGCGGGCGGGAAGGGCACGGCCACCGCCGAGATGTTGCCCCGGCGCCGCAGCTGGCAGAAGCCCTGGTAGATGGAGCCGCACACGACCACCAGGCCCTGGCCCGGGTCCAGCTGCAGGATCTTGTTGTAGTTGTCGGTCAGGCGCCGCGGGTGCTCGCACGAGGCCTGCGGGAGCTGCGGGGCGTGACACAGCGGGCTGTCGGCCACCGGGCCCACGGCCGCCTCGGCCTCCAGGCTCAGGTTGGCCCCCGACAGCTGGTACAGGCGGTTCACGGCCGCCAGGTACACGGTGCCCGCCGCGCCGTCCAGGGCGAAGTTGTTGGTGGGCGTGGGCGACGGGAACCGGCGCTGGATCTCCAGGGCGCCGACCCGCGCCGCCCCCAGGAGCAGCAGCAGCAGCGGCAGCGGCGGCGGCGGCAGGGACGGCGGGCACCTCTGGGGGACCGGGCGCCGCGGGACGCCGAGTGGCGGGCGCGGCGGCAGGGGGCTGGCCGCGGCAGCCCGGGCGCTAAGGGGTGCGCCGCCCGCGGCGCGACGAGCCATCCAGGCGTGCGCGGGCTGCGCGGCGCGGCGAGTGCATGGGGCGCGGCGCGGCCGGGAGCCGGGAGCCCGGAGGCGGCAGGAGGCGGGGGGCGGGCCCGGGCCGCGAGGCGCTTCCTGCCCGCGCCAGCCGCCCCCGGCCCCGGCGCCCCGGCCCGGCTCAGCAGCGCAGCACAGCCCGGGGGCGGGCCCGCGCCGGCCACGCCCACGCCCCGCCCTGCGCTCGCCCCGCCCACGCCCCGCCCCAGCGCTCGCCACGCCCCGTCCCGCGCTCGCCACGCCCCCGTCGGCGCGGCCGCCCCGCCCCGCCCCGCCCCGCCCCGCCCTGCCCTGCCCCCGGCTGTCGGAGGGTCGCGCCGCCCGCGACCTCCGGGACCTCGGCGTCGCGCCTCGCCCGGGTCGCCGGCCCCTCGCGCTCCTCCCTCCCGGCCCGTGTCGCCGGCGCTTCTCGCCCTCCCTGTCTGGGTCTCTGCCCCCACTTCTCGCTCCGAGCGCGCGTCTCCGTCCCCCACCCCGGACTCCCCGCGGGCGGAGTGTCGCCTCCTCTCAGTTCCCGCCCCGCTCCCCGGTCCCCGCCAGCCCCACCCCTCCGGGCTCCCTGGTCACAGCCCCACTTAACCCACCCCCATCTCACGCCCTCTCTACCCCGGTCCCCTCGGTCCCCCGGGCACTGTCCTGGCCCAGCACCCTGAAGGCCACAGCTGGAGCGGGGACAGCCACCCCTGGGTCCAGTGATTCCCCGCCCCAACCCCAGCCCTGCAGAAGGGACTTGTGAGCAACAGGGACAGAGGGACAGTGGGTCAAACAGACCCAGAGAGGGAGCATTTCTGCTGGGGCAGGAGGGGGCTGGGCGGGCGCTGGTCCTGGGACACAGGGACCCTGGGAGGGTCTCCTGGGCCCTTTCTGACGTCCAGGACTCTAGAAGGATCTAAGTCCTCCCAGACTCGGAGGGCCACCAGCCACACACCAGCTGGCCCTGGAACCCTCTCCTTTGACCTCCAGGTGGCCCTTGGGGTCAGAGGCAAGTGCTGAGATCCCGAGATCCCAGCCCCTAGAGGGCCATCCTCGGCCTGTGGCTCACGGTGGGTGCTCTCGCCCAGGGCTGTCCCTTGCCAGGCACCGTGTGGCCCGTGCTTCACCGGCGTGGGCACCCTCTGGCGCTGGGACTGGCATTTCCAACCTGTGGTTAGGAAACAGAGGCCCCAGGAGCCAAGGGCCAGCCCCAGCTGCAAGCTCATCAGGGACAGATCTATGTGTCCAAAGGCCCAAGGCCACCAGCCCTGAACTCTCGAATCTCCCATCAGACCCCCAGCTGCCACAGGGTGCCTGGTGGCCCTGGCTCTGGGGGTGGCCCTGGCAGTCAGGTAGGAAGAAAAGTGGGGGGTTTCCTATGTGTCCCTGGGGTCAGCAGTAAAGGCTGGGTCGATAGCCACCATGTCCCTGGGGGGAGGGTCACTTCCTGCCACTTGTGGGAGCCACTGAGAAGCCTGGCGGGGGGGGGGGGGGTGTCTGCCTTGGTGGCCTCCCCCCAGCCCTCTCGGCCCTCCCTGCACCCCCCACTTGCACCGTCCACCCCTCTACCTCTGTCCCTGTCTCTCTTCTCGATCTCTATCCCCCCTCCCTCCCTCTCGTCTCTTTCCCTCCCCTTCCTGGTCTCTCTCTCTCTCTCTCTCTCTCTCTCTCTCTCTCTCTCTCCCTCCCTATCCCCCACGCCTCTCTCCCTCTCTGGCCCCTCCCTGCTTCCTGCTCCTCATGCCGCATCCTGCAGCTCCCCCCACCGAGCTTGCAGAATAATGCTCTGTGGCGTCTCAGCTCAGCCTGGCACACCGTGGAAGGCTCCAGGCGCTTTGGACACCAAACTCCCCGCTCAATTGGAGGCTGGGACTCAGGAGCCACTCCAGGTTGGGAATATCTGGGGCTTGGTTAGACTACCGGAGCTTGAGTATTGCATGAACTGAAGGTAGGAAGTGCTGTGTGGCCTTTGGCAAAGAACTTGCCATCTCTGAGCCTCCCGTTTCCTCAACTGTAAAACAAAGACAGTCATAATAACACACCCTGGGAAAGCTGCGAGTCTTGAAGTATTAACAGGAAGCCCAGGTTTGGGACAAGTGCCAGTTTCTTTCCCCTTGAGTAATGGCCCCCAGGACCCATGTTAGAGCTCAAGAGTAGAGAGAGGCCAGAGGATTGCCATTGAAGTCCAGGGTCCCAACTTCTGTCTTGAACCCAAGCCCCTAAGGACTAACCCCCACACTATCTCATCCATCCTCACAGCCAAGTGACAATACGGATGTCACTGGACTCATTCATTGAGCAGATGAGGAATTACCAAGGTGAAGATTCTATGCTCCGCCCTTTAGCTGGGACCTCCTTCAGGTCAGGATGGATCAGGGTGGCAGCCTCCCAGCCTCCCTGGCTGGACAGAGTAGAATTGAAGGAAGGATCACAGCCACATCTCCTGGCCACGGGGTGTCCTCCCAGGAGAGACCACAGGGAGACAGATGGGACTCGAGCCAGGGGTTCTGGGAGACCCAGCGCTAATGAGCCCTGAATTAGCCAACCCGGGTTCACCCGCCCTGGCACATGATGAGCTGAGGCCGGTCCCCCTGAGACTCTAACTGCCGATCAGATCAAGGGAAGGTCTCAGTCTGGAGCTAACACAGCCTTTAATGACTCGCTCACATTTGTCACTGTTCCTTTTTAATGGAAAGAAGGTCTGCAGCTCAGGGCGAGGGCCATCAGCTTTCTGATGCTGGGATTTGCAGCGAGTGTAGACGTCTTTGGAAAGTGAGTTCATTTAAAGACAGACTCCCGGGGGGTCGGAAAGTGTCCCCAATTTAGGAATGTGCGGAAACATCCAGTGCTTTGGAACACGGGGACGCGGTGGCCCACAGAAGGGCATGTCCCGGGCTGCAGCGTCCAAGGCCAGGGGCCGGGCCTCTGTGCACGGTCCCCTCCAACCTGCTGTCTGTCCTGGCCTCTGGCTGCTCAGGGCCCAGCTGGGGGGGGGGGACAGGGAGGAAGTGTTTTTCTTCTTGAATCGGAAAGAATAACAGCGGAGGCCAGCGCTGGGCCAAGGAGGGGCTCCTGCCCTGGCCTCCCTTGGGCTCGGCCTCTGAGATTGTTTTCTCTGCAGGAAATGCTCCTGACACTTGTCCACAGGAAGGTTCTAGAAACAGAATGCTCCAGGGCGGCTTGGTGCCCCCAGCCAGGGGGCCTGGACGGAGCTAGGAGCCGTCATTGTGGCTTCTGGGGGGGCCTTACCCAAATCGTTCCCTCCTAGAAGCAACCCTGAGAGACGGGTTTTTATGAGACCCATTTTACAGATGGAGAAACAGGATCAGAGACACACTACCACTTGCCTGCAGCGGCACAGCTCTTCACCACTTCGCCCCCTCCTGCCCCTTGCCTTGGAGTGGAGACGCCTGAATTCCAGGCCCTGTTCTGGGTCTGAGCTGGGTGACGCTGCCTCTCCGTGAGCCTCAGTTTCCATATCCGGGAGACGGGACTGTGGTTCATGTCACCGGTGACAATGGTGGGAACATGTCAACGCACCCAGCGGTTGCTGTTAAGGATGTGGCCATCTGTGCAGGGCGCCAGCAAGGGCTTTGACACACGTCAACCCACGTGAGCCTGCGCCTTGACTTCCTCCCTTCTCCTAAAGGCTCAGAGAGGCCTACCAGCCTGCCTGAAGTCACACAGCAATTAGGTGACCTCTGCCCACTTCCCTGCCTCCCCTTGCTCCTCCACATTGGGTCTGTGGTCACTGCCAACGTCACTCCCCAGGGTGAGCCATGAGGGCTGGGGTGACCCTGCAGCCACAGTGCCTGTCACACTGATGGGATCATACACAATCTTGGCTGCTGTTGTCCCCTTGGGGTGTCCTTGGCTCCGCCCCTGGGTTCTGGAGTGTCCCCTTCCCTGTCTGCTCCGGATGCCACCCGCTGGGACGGGGCTTTCCAGGCTGGCTGGGAGGGAGGGCGAGGAGCCCAGCCCCCTGAGTCCCCTGTGTCCCTGGGGGTGAGGTGGCGGGGCCTCATTCCTGCTGTGAGCGGTGCCCTCTGTGGTCAGGGGCGGGGACCGCGGGCGCCTGGCCTGCCGAGCCCCCGCGTGGCCCCTTTGTGCTCTGTGAGGCGGATAATGGAGGGCATTCTCCGACGGCCACTCATGGGTCTGCGCCTGTCAGGGGACCCCGCTGTCCACACTGGGGCCTCTGTGCCCGCCGCCGCCGCCCCGGGGGCCCCCACCCACATTCCCAGGCCGGGAGGCGGCGCTCCCTGGGTGGACAGGAGGCCCTGCCTGTGTCCCCGGGGAACCACAGGGAGGCAGGAAGGTCCAGAGCTGATGGCACCCGGGTCCTGTGGGTGGCGCTCCAAGATCTGTCCTGAGAACCCCACTGGATGGATGGGTAAACTGAGGCAGGCCTGGCTCAAACCCTGCCTGTCTGGCCAGGTCTGTTCCAGCCCATGCTGAGTGGACACCTAGGGACACGCCCCTCTGGGCCTCAGTTTCCTTTTCTGTCGAATGGGCTGCTTCCTGGGAGTGGTGCACCATGAGTTGGGGCTGGGGCTGTCCTTGATGGCTCCCCAAGACCCGAGGACCTCCAGGGACCTCCGCAGCCCTGTGCTCCCTGCAGATGAGAAAGAATGACAGCCCGGCCTGGTGGCGCATGTCCGTAATCCTAGTGGCTTGGGAGGCTGAGGCAGGAGGATGGCAAGTTGGAGGCCAGCCTCGGCCACTCGGCAAGAGTTCCTCCTAAGCAGCTTAGGGAGACCCTGTCTCTAAATAAACAATAAAAATGGCTGGGGATGCAGCTTAGTGGTGGGGCACCCTTAGGTTTAGTCCCCAGTACCAAAATAAAGGGGACCCTTCAGTTGTTCTTCCATCCTCCCTGGTTTCCTTGGTGAACTCCTATGCATCCCTCGGAACCCAGTCCAGAGGGTCCTGCTTCTCCCCCGGCCTCCGCACCCAAGCTAAGCCACGGTGGAGGGCCGAGCGCCAAGCACAGCTCTTCCTCCCTCCTCCCCCTCCCCCACTTGTGCAGCCTTAGCTGAGCACCTACTGTGCGCCAGGGACTGGGGATAGCAGAGTGGTCCCATAGAGGCCCAGGCCCTGTCTTAAATGACTCCAATCATTACATCACCACAAAGGACCATGCGGGGTGGGACGGGGTCATTCTAGAAGTTTCTCACTGCTGGACTTTGAACCCATGGTCCTCAGGGACTCTTGAGCTGACGTCTGCACAATGCGGAGAACTTGGGCAGGTGGAGAAACGTGGAGGCTCCAGATGGGGATCTTCCGGTCTTGGGCTTCACTGGCCTTGGATGGTCTAGCCTGGAACCCTGGATGGTCTAGCCTCTGACCTTAGATAGTCCAGCCTCTGACCTCAGGTGTCCTACCTCAGCTCCTGGATGGTCCAGCCTCTGGCCTTGGGAGGTCCAGCTGTAACCTTGGCTGGTCCGGCTTGGGCCCCTGGGCAGCGTGGCCTGGATTTCCCTGGCTAAGGGTCCCTTCCACTGGGGAACCTGGAAGTGGTACTTCAGGGACTTTTGAGTGACACCGTCCTCCTTACTCAAGAGCACTGTCTCGGGATGAGCCACCCCCTCGGCCTGGACTTCCCCCGAGACTTCCCCGTCCTTACTGAGGACCTGAGTGGAAAAGGCCCACAAGTCCCCAGGCCTGCGGTCAGGGCCAGCACAGCCCTGGGCTCCCCGCCCACCTTCTCCCTAGGTCCCCTGTGCCCTCCCAGGGCCACCTGACCCCCACCATCCAGGCTCCCGCGCCAGCCAGCAGGGAGATCGGGGCCCTTTAGGGCTATGTCCACGTCCCCCATGTCGCAGTGCAGAACACGGGAGGCTGCGGGGCCAGAGGGATCTGGGTTCGAACCCAGCGCTGCCATCTCCTCCCTGTGGGGACTTGGGCGCACCCTTCTGCCGGGAGCATCCATGTGTCCATCTGCATAATGGGCAGAAGCTGCTCCTCTGGTTGACGGGAGCCGTGTCACCCCCGGGCTTCCCTGGGCACACGGCAGAAGGCCGTCACCCACAGGTGGAAAGACCTGGTGGCATAAGAGCAGCTGATGATTAGGAGCTTGCAGAGGGCGGGCCCCGTGGAGAGCCTGCCGAGGGTCCAGGTGGACCCCAGCCGCCGACCGGGAGGCCCTTTCTAGGATCCCCACTTTACAGACAGGAGAGCTGAGGCTCGGGCAGTTGCTTGTCCAGGTCACAGGAGTCAATGGCACAGGCCGGGCTCTGTCACCGGCTGTTGGTGGCAACTGTGAGTGACCACAGCCCCTCCCAGGGGACGGAGGTGGAGGCCGGCCGTCTGTCCAGCCGTCCATCCAGGAGAGCTATTTCCAGGTCCCGGAAACAGGAAGGGCCCAGCCACCACCCAGGGCGGCAGGAAGGAGAGGAAGGGGATGGGGGGACCCTCCTGGGCCACCGGCAGCTGGGGGGGGGCACGGAAGCTGCTGAGGTCAGCGCAGATGGGCCGCCTGGCCATTGTCCTCTGCACCTGGGGCTTGTCAGGAGGTGGGGACACCATCCTGGGCCCCTCCACGGGCTGCAACTGCGCTTATCACAATGGCTCCTCACGTGAGCAGAGTCTCCCTGGCCCCATTTTATACAGCACCAAAGGGAGGCCTGGAGGTGACCGCCAGGGTGTGGGGCTGGTGTCCAGGGCCCAGGCTTCTGGCTCGAGGTCCATCTCTTCTCTGCAGGGTCACACTAAGGTCAATGGTGGGCTCTGGGGCTCCAGGACGCACGCCTGTCATCCCAGCAGTTCGGGAGGCTGAGGCAGGAGGATTGAAAGTTGGAGGCCAGCCTCAGCCACTCAGGGAGACCCTGCCTCTAAATAAAATCTAAAAACGGGCTGGAGATGGGGCTCAGTGGTTGAGCGCCTCTGGGTTCAACCCCTGCTACCAAAAACAGAAAAATAAATTAATACATGAAGCCGCGGGCTGGAGATGTGGACTTCCAAAAGGGATCGGAGGCCAAGGGGCAGCTGAGAGCTTGGCCGATGGGGGTTCAGGGGGTCCTAGAGGATTAATGAGGGGACACTGAGTCTGCCTTGGCCCAGCCCCCCACTGGTGGCCTCCCTAAAGCCCTAGAGGAACAGACTCTCAGCTCCATTTGCAGGTGAGGGGGACAGGCAGGCTCAGAGGAGCCCTTTGGAAAAATATATTTTGAGACAGGGTCTAAGTGGCTGAGGCTGGCCTCGAACTCTCGATCCTCCTGCCTCAGCCTCCTGAGCAGCTGGGATTATAGGTGTGCATTGAATTGGACCTGGGAAGCCCAGGCCCGAGCTTGACCCTTTGGACCTCTGGTTCCCACGTAAGGCCAGGCCTGCTGTGGCCGGGGAGGGCCGGAGAGGTGAAGTGAGGTGGCTCTTAGGAGCCTCTTAAATGCTTCAGCCAGAGCAGGATTTACGGCGGCTTGGAGTCCCCTCTGCCCATAATTCACTTCCTTTTGCAGGGCCATCTGCCCTACCCGGTTGGGAATCTGGGAATCGGCTGCGAGAAGTGGGGGGTGAGCTATTTTTAGCACCGTGGTGGAGCTGGTGGGAGGGGATTTATGGGCAGGGGCTCTGCTCCCAGCCTCCTGGGGTCCTGGAGGCTCCCAACCAGGGTGGGCCACTGCCTGGGCACCCACCCCAGCTCCTGCCTCTGCTGAGCCAGGCCAGCCCTCGGCTTGTGCTGTGGCTGCTCCTGTTCGTTCTACCGAGTGCTGTGATCAGTCTCATTTTGCGAAGAAGAAAAACAGGATCAGAGAGGCACACTCACTGCCTAAGGTCACACAGCCAGGAGTTTTCAGCCCTGGAGGCCCCGCCCATCGGTTTTCCCAGGTCGCGGTGCCCTGGCTCCTTCCCTCCCGCCCACGGCCTCCCCCTCAGCGGCTCCTCCAGAGGCCGGAAGGAAGCCGAGGTGGGAAGCGGCCCTCGGTCCAGATGAGAAACTGCTTACAAGGAGGGAAAAAAATCCATCCCATTGTCTCGCCTGCCGGCTTCGCCCCAAAAACAAAAACAACATCACACCCCAGCTGGGAGGGCGTCCAGCGGGCTCTGCACCATATGGAACCTTCCAGCTCCCGGTCCTGCCTTGGTGCAGGGCTCCGTCCTGGGTGCAGTTCCTGACCCTCATCCGTGCTCGGGTGGTCCCAGCTTTGGATTTGACACATCAGTATCCAGGAAAGAGACTTGGAGGGACCTGCCACAGGCCATTAGGGCCCAGGCCTAGGCTGTGGCAGGGGCGATGATTAGAATATCCAGGTGCAACCAAGAATGGGGCCTTGCACATGCCCCGTGAATCCCAGCAACTGGGGAGGCTGAGGCAGGAGGATCGCAATTTGTGGAGGCCAGCCTTAGCCACTTAGGGAGACCCTGTCTCTAAAATGTAAAAAAAAAAAAAAAAAAAAAGGGCTGGGGATGGGGCTCAGTGGTTATAAAGGGCAGATAGAGTCTGGACCCTCCTAGCCTAGAGGTCCCCAAAGGGCCTCTACTGGACCCCAAGTAATTTTTTTCCTCAACCCCCCCCCCCCCAGAATCCCCACTCTTGGTGGCAGGCCCCGGTGTGGACCAGGACAGGCCTGCCCACCCCCGGGCCAGGGCCCTGGGTGTCCTCTTCTTCCCACTTCCCTGCAGGGTGACCTCAGCAGACCCTGGTTGGGCTTTTCCCAGAGCCCAGGCCGGAAGCGCAGGTCTGAAGTGTTTGTTCAGGCCGGGGCCGGGCTCCGCGCAGGCGAGGCGGAAATAGCCTAAGCTGTTTGTCCAAGTGGGGGTCAGGCTTGTCCCTCCGGAAAAAGGAGGAAGGGCGGGGGGGGGGGGGGGAGCAGAAGGCCCGAGTCAGCAGCCCAGGGCCTGCTCTGAGCCTCGCCTTCCCCCCCCCAGGAGGCCCAAGGCATATAGTAGGTGCCTACTGAAGAAGGAATGATGGCTAAAGAGCAGCTGTCACCTCCTCAGACAGGGGCTCAGGAGTAGTCCCCGTCCCTCAGCCTCCTCTTTCCTCTGATGGATCCTTCTAGAACCTTCTCCCCGCCTCCTCTCTCCTCTGATGGATCCTTCTAGAACCTTCTCCCAGCCTCCTCTCTCCTCTGATGGATCCTTCTAGAACCCCACGGCTGGCTCCCTGCTCCCTCGCTACCCCGAGCCAAGTCCATGGTCTCCCCAGTGCCAGCCTGCCCCTGTGGCCTGTCCTTCCCACAGTCCTGGGGGCCCTACGGAGGTCACCACCTGCTCCTGCTCCCGTGGGCTCCCGGCTGTCTGGAGACAGGGCCTGGCACATAGTAGGTGCCCCAGAAAGATCTGCTGAGGGCAGACACCAGGCCCTTCCTGCCATCAGAATCTCGGGGAGCCCTGTGGGGCCTCTGCAGGCCTCTGCACCTGACTTCCCGGGATTCTTCCGGAGGCTCCTTGATGGGGAGGGAGGCGGGGTGTCAGGCCAGCAGGATGCAGCTCAAGACTCAGCGCCCTCACTGTTGGCTTGGGGACTCAGCGCAGGGGCCTCCCTCCTGGGAGCACAGGAAGATTGGCGCCTGCTCAGTCATGGGGCTGGGGGGTGGTTCTCTGGACACTTGCCTTTTAAATTTTTAAATTAAATATATTTTGGGGTACTAGGGATGGAACCTACAGTCACTCTAACACTGAGCTGCATCCCAGTCTTTTTTAGTTTTTCTTTTTTTGTTTTGAGACACTGTCTCCCTAAATGGCAGAAGCTGGCCTTGAACTTGTGATCCTCCAGCCTCGGCCTCCTGAGTTGCTGGGATTACAGGCGTGCAGCACTGCCCCCTGCTGGCGGGGAAGGTGCTTGCCTTTCCATTTGTTGGCAGTCTCTTGAGGCAACTCCCCAGCCCCTGAAATTAATAAGACCAACACCAGGTACTGGGCAGGAGGTGGGAGGACCGGACTCCTATACAGGGCTGCTGCGGGGAGGTGGGCTGATTGGTATTGTCACTCTGGAAAACCGTTGATCAGTTTCTTTTCTTTTTCTAAAGTCAAACATACGGCTGGGGGCGAAGCTCAGGAGTGGAGCAGCTTGTCTAGCATGTGGGGGTCTCTGGGTTCCTCGGGACGCCTGCCTGTCATCCCAGCGATCTGGGAGACTAAGGCAGGAGGATTGATTACCCATTGGAGGCCAGCCTCAGCAACTTAGCAAGATCCTGTTTCAAAGAAATAAATCTTAAAAAATTAAAATAATAATTTTTTTTAAAAAAAGGCTGGGCATGTCACTCAGTGGTAGAGCACCTCTGGGTTCAATTCCTGTATAAAAAAAATAGAAAAATAAGGAAAAAAAAAAAAGATCCCACATAGACTTATACAATCCAACAATCCTGTAGCGAGGTGTGAAAATGAAAGCACAGATTCATAAAGAACCTGTACCTGAAGGTGGGTCTCAGGGTATTCATAAGCTGCAGACGACATGACCCTTGCAATGGAGGCGTCCCCTACCACACCACGACAAGACCCAGGTGTGGATGAGCCCAGCTGGGTGGGCCATGTCGCAGAGTCAGAGCCTCCGCAGGATACCCCACACCCTTTACCATCCTAAGGACAAGTGACTGATCTGGTTGACAAGTGACTGATCTGGTTGCTAGCGGCTGGGGCTGGGGACAGGGATGGACTGGCCAAGGGACACCAGGGAATCTTCTGGGGACCTTGGGAAGGGCGTCCAGGGCATCAGGTGTAAAACTTCACCAGACTTCAAATTTGAGGCCTGTCCGTGTCCCTCCATGTCAATGGCACTTCGGCCCCAAAAGAGAGAAGTTTTGGAGACGCCCCCGCCCGTCCCCGCGCTGGCCAGCCGGTGCCGCACCAGTTCCTGCACCAGGCGCCCGTGTCGCCAGGACAGCGAGTGTGGGGGACGCTGCGTGGCCAGGGACGACCCAGGGAGGGCACCCGAGCCGGGGTCCAGGCTCCCAGACCCTCCGGCCGCCCGCCCAGGCCGAGGGAGGCCGGAAGCCGGGTGGGGACCGCTGGGCGGAGGTCGCGAGCCAGGCGATTGTTCGCGCGCCCGCCGGCCCCGCCCATTGCCCCGACGCCCCGCCCCTTCCCGCCCATTGTCTAGAGCCCCGCCCCGCCCCGCCCATCACATCGACGCCCCGCCCCCGCCCCGCCCACCCAGTGCCTCGATGCCCCACCCCGCCCGTCGTCTCTACGCCCCGCCCCGCCCCGCCCATCGTCCCGACGCCCCGCCCCCTGCCCCCTGGGAGCCTCTCCAGGGTCCCGGGGCGGCTCCGAGGGTTGTGGCGGGTGGGATGCCACACGCTGTCACCAAGGTTCCCCGCCGGCGCGTCCCCCTCCTCGCTTGGAAGCGGGACGACAGCCAGCGGGCGGAGCACGAGCTGCGGGTCCTCAGCCTCGGGTTCCCGGTTCTGGGGACACTCCCGCTCCCTGAGCTCCCGGAGCCCGCGCTGCGCTCCGCAGGGTAGTGGCCGGGTCCCCCGCGCTCCTTTTCTGGCCGTGCATGACGTAGGCACGCTGTCCCCAGGAGACAGGGCCACCTTTAGCCTTCCCCACCCTCATGGGACTCCCTTGGACTCTTGAGCGCCTCGGACACCTGGGAGCAAAGCGGGGGACTAAAGGATTTAGGGACAAACATTCCCGCCCTTACGCAAGCACGCGCGCTGCCAGATGTCACTGGGGACACGCGGGGAAGCCAGAGAACTGGGAGTCCCTGGCGGCTAGTGACTGTTCCTTTGCATGGAAGGGGAGACGGGGCGGGGGAGGGGGCTGTTGGCTCCCGGGGAGGTGACACCCAGCGGGAACCCAGGACCAAGAGGAAGCCCTGGAGCGAGGATGTGCTTGGTGGGTGTCAGGGCGCGGGGTTAGGGAGGTGAGATCGGAGGTGACAATAGGGAACCCAGACTTTAGGGGAGTTGCGGGATTTGAGTCGCATCCAAGGAGGATCAGGGGGAGGGGGATGGGCCGGCTGTTTGCAGAGGAAAAAAGGGAGTCAGGGAGGCTTTGGGGCCTCAGTTTCCCCGGTCGCACAAAGCGTC
This sequence comes from Marmota flaviventris, assembly GCF_047511675.1. Classification (NCBI taxonomy): domain Eukaryota; kingdom Metazoa; phylum Chordata; class Mammalia; order Rodentia; family Sciuridae; genus Marmota; species Marmota flaviventris. The sequence continues at coordinate 17,180,007 of NC_092517.1, forward strand.
AGGGTTGACACTGGCACATTGTGGCTCCTGTGAAGGCGACTTCGCCCGGTTTGCATGAGACGTGGGCTCGCAGCGGTTCACACGGGCAGCCAGACCTCGGCACGAGGGGGACTCGAACCCGCACCCGGAGGGACGCCCAGGGCGGGAGGCTCCGATGGGCAGGTGGCTGCTGGGAGGCGCCCGGAGTCCAGTTCAATTGGGCGCAGGGTTTGAGGTCGGGACCCGCAGGGTGCGCTCCCCGAAACGGCCACCAGACGGCGACAGAGACCAGGTTTTCTTGCCCTTGGCCATCATTTCAACATGGACCGGACACTTGTGAGAACAGAACCCCGAGTCCCTGGGTCCCCTCCTCTACTTAGATGCACCAGGTTTTAACACTCTGCTCCCCACATCCTCCTGCGTGTTCACGCCTCCCTCCAAGCCCTGGAGGGAGAGGTGCAGAGGCCACGCCCCTTGAACCCTAAACCTTTCACAGGATTTCCCAAGAATAGGGACATTCTATGGCTCAGTCACTGCAGAATTCTCAAAATCAGGAGATTTGACCATGATGCAATACTTATTCCTTACTCACATGTCACCAACTGTCCCCTGAGGGTTTCTTTCTTTCCTTTTTTTTTTTGGAACTGGGGATTGAACCCAGGGACACTTAACCCCTGAGCCACATCCCCAGCCCTTTTTATTTTTTATTTTTTGAGACAGGGTCTCGCTAAGTTGCTTGGGGCCTTGATAAATTGCCGAGTCTGGCCTCCAACTTGCAGTCCTCCTGTCTCAGCCTCCCAAATTGCCAGGATTACAGGCATGTGCCACCGTGCCCAGCAAGAACAAGTTTGTAGACACATGTTCCTGGCCTGAACTAGGTTAGGCTGAAAAGGGGATTATTTAGAAATGGGCTGTTTTTTCCCCCCTCACATGGTGGAGCATATGTGTGGTGGCCACAGGGCAGCTGCCATAGCCCCAGTGCTGTGGTGTGTGCTACTGCTCACCCTCTCGCTTGCCCGGGACCTTTTGCAGGGGCCAGCACTGGCCATGACCTCTCTCTGGTCCCAGGTTCTACAGCACTAGACTGAGAACGCAGAGGCTCCCAGGCAGACAGCGTGGCTCAAGTTAGGGGAGGCATGGTCCTGGGAGGGAAGGGTGGTCCCTTATACTCCTCCACCAGACAGGTCACCTGGAGGCGAGTGACAAAGCCCGACTCAAATTAGCTTTGGCAATGGCGACATTGCCAACTGGCGCGGCGGCGCACGCCTGTAATTCTGCGACTTGGGAGGCTGAGGAAGGAGGATTGCAAGTTGGAGACCAGCCTTGGCAACTTAGTGAGGCCCTGAACAACTTAGCAAGATCCTGTCTCAAAATAAAAAATAAAAAGGGCTGGGGAGGTGGGAGGTGGCTCAGGGGTGACGCAACCCTGGGTTCAATCCCCAGTACTTGACCCAGGGCTGCTGCCAGGAGCTGGACTGGTTTATGGGGAACCTGACTCCCCTGTCCTGGTCTGGCCTCCCTGCCCCCCGCCCCGTGCCTTCAGGCAGGAAGATGACCTCCTAGCTCCCAAGACAGGTAGCAAGAGTTGCAGGACTCGGGTGGGCTGACTTGGATCAGGTACCCATTTTTTTCCCTTTCCTCCTGTCCTTCTGTCCTCTCTTTCCTTTTTGTGGTGCTGGGGATGGGACCCAGGACCTCACATGGGCCAGGCAGGTGCTCTACCCCTGAGCTACACCCCCAGCCCCAAACTTCAGCTTTCACAAATGACACACTCTATGAAAATTAATCATCTAGGGGCTGTTTGGTATTTTATTTAGAGACAGGGTCTCACCGAGTGGCTTAGGGCCTCCCTAAGTTGCTGAGGTTGGCCTCAAACTCATGATCCTCCTGCCTCAGCCTCCCAAGCTGTTGGGATTACAGGTGTGCACTGCCGCGCCTGGCTTAAAGGGGTCTTAAAGGGTATTGAGCCATATGGTAGTTCAAATCTTGCTAAGTTGCTTAGGGCATTGCTAAGTTACTGGCTGGCCTCCAATTTACAATCCTCCTCCCTCACCTCAGCCTCCTGAGTCACTGGGATTACACTGGGATTATGGGCATGCTCCCTCGATCCCAGCTCCAGAGACATCTTGATGGGTTCTGAGTTTTGACCAGTCGAGTACAACTCACAAATTTCACGACGAATAGAGAGGGGAGTTTGCCCAATTATTGTCTTAAGGTTCTAGTTCATGTGGCATAGGTCAACACTAAGATTGTTTTTTTAGATCATGGAATGTTTTATGCAGTGGGAACACCAATGTACTCAGCGTCGTGTGGACATCTGTACATTTGATTCAAATCTCTCCCCCAGCTCCCTTCTGGCTCCCCGATCCTGGTGGGGTCCGCCTAGATCTCAACTACAGATGGCCACCTGTCCTGTCTGATGAGGAGCCCTTCAAGTGTGCATGGCTATTCACTGAGGGGACCAATACTTTATTGTTGGAGGAGAACTATGGTGATTTTACAGGCAGGACATGGAGAGTCAGAAAAAGTAGGTGATTGACCTTCTCAAGGTCAAAAAAGGGCCTGGTACCCACTCTGCAAGTGGTCGACCACTAAGCTAGACCTTCAGCCCCCGAAACTCACTTCCTTATCCAGCAAAATGGAACAGCAGAAATAGCATGAGTTGGAGAGTCAAATTCAGCCAAGTTCAAATCCTGACTTTGCCATTTACTAATGAAATGTTGTGTCTATAGGAGAAAATCCAAACCACCGACTCTAGCTTTTGTTTTCCACCTGCAAAATGGAAATTATACCACCTCAGCCAGGAGTGGAGGCACATGCCTGTAATCCCAGGGTCTCGGGAAGCTCAGGCAGGAGGATTGCAAGTTTGAGGCCAGCCTCAGCAACTTAGGAGGCCCTAAGCAACTCAACAAGACTGTCTCTAAATAAAAAAGAAAAACAGCTGGGGATGAGGCTCAGTGGTTAAGTGCCCCTGGGTCCAATTCTTGGTATTAAAAAAAACAGAAATTGGGAGTAAAAATCAACTTATTAATGAACGAATTATCTAATCGATTAGTGTCCACCCCGTCCCCCAGGGCCTGGGTGTTCTGCGGCTGCCTACCTGCGGGCATTCTCTGACATGCTGATTTGCGTATTTTCTGGTTCCCCAAACCAACTCCAAGGCCAGGGCCAGCCCAAATTCTGACTCCTGGGCCTGTGCTGGGGCAGGATGGCAGATGTGGTATGTCCTGACGTCAGCTGAGTGACACGGTGCCTGTACTCAGGGAATCCTTAGTCTATAGACATTAATAACTGGGATCACTGTGAAGCATTTCCCTCTGGCCAGGTGCTGGGCTGTACACGGTGGTTTCATTTAACCCTCACAACCTTCTCTTGAGGTGGAGCAGTTATTTTAATTCATGTTTTCATTATGGTTTGCTGTACCTGTACTAGTCTTGATTTTTTTTTTTTTTTTTTTTTTTTAGTATTGGGGATTGAACCCCCGGGTGCTCAACCTCTGAGCTACATCCCCAAACCTTATTTATTTAGAGATGGGGTCTTGCTACATGGCTGAGGCTGGCCTCTACCTTGTGATCCTCCTGCCTCAGCCTCCTTGTAGCTAGGCTTATGGGGGTGCACCATGGGGCCAGGCTCTTTAGCGGGTGAAAATAAAGCAGACTTTGAGATTATACACTCTCCACTTTTGGGGCTTCTCTGTGTGCCCATTACTCACGGCACGGTTGGGATGTTGACCGTGTGGCCTACATATGAAGCCCCTTCCAATTGTACAATGTACAACCTGCCTATCTGTGCATGTCAGCCCAGCAACACACACAGAATCACACACACACACACTCTCTCACACATTCTCTCTCTCTCTTTCCAACATTTACACTAGTGGAAAGTCTTCAGATTGGCGCGCCTGCTGCCGGACACCTGAAAGGCTGAAACAAACCCAAGTCCAGCCACCAGGTTAATAGCTGAGGTCTTTATTTCCATTTGTATGTACAGTAAAAGTCCTGCTGCCCATCAGCAGCGGCCACACACAACATAAATCTCTCTCAACACATTAGCAGCTTAAGATCTATCAACTACAGTGTTAAAGTTCACGCGTTCACAAGTGTCATTTCTGTAACTTTTCAGTTCGTGCAAGTGAGTTTTTATTCTTACACACTTGGAGAAAACACGCTTACAGTCAGTCTAGTAGTCCATCCCTACTGAGGGTGTCACCTGGCATACACGACACACAGCGCAAATGTCCACTCTTAGAGCCACATTCAAATCCCCAGGTTTCCTGTGGGCAGGAGGGCAGGGGCATGGGAGCCGGGGCTTGGCCTTGGGCACCCGAGGGTTTGGTTTGGTTTTGGATGCATAGAATTCGGCATTCCCCCCACTTCCTACTGTACCTCGAAGGGATGTGAAATTGAAAACACAACCAAATGCAGTGGGAACCACGTGGAATTGAGCTCATTGGGAGGACATGGCTGGCGAGGAGGGCTGCACCCCTGGCTCTGCTTGGCACCAGATTTGGACCCCAAGGGGGACAAGGGAGTGAGTGGGAGGACCCCAGTCAGTGGCCCAGATAAAATTCAGCCTCTTTTTGCATCTTAAGGAGCCAGGGGGTTTCTGGAAAGCCTTCCTCGTTAGGATGCACAGAGGGTAACGGGTGATGGAGACTGCAGCCCACAGCCCTTGGAATGGTGACACACGGGGGAAATCGTGGTCCTCCCACAACCTGAACCGAGTCACCCAGGAGAAGGCAGCCAGCCTCACCCACCCAGGCCAGGCCCAGCAGGGACACAGAACTCAGGAATGCTCCATTTCAAAGAAAACGCACGCGGAGTCACTGAAGTGAGATCGAGTCCTATAGAGAATACTTAAGGGTGAGGTTCTAGAAGGGCTTGGGACAGACAAGGGGACCTAGGAACAGCCACCCGGAGAGGAAACTCGAAGGCAACAGGGGTGGTCAACATGGAGCACAGGCGGGCACCAACAGATGGGTGGCTGCCGGGCGCGCGGGATGCACAGGGTGGCGGGAGGACTTGGTGAGCGGTCAGGACACAGGGGACAGGAAGGCACAATCGCACCTGCCCTGAACTGTGGTGGAAGGGGAGTGGGCCTGTCCGGGGCAGCTCTGGGCCTTCCAGAGGTGAAGACCTTCCTTCGATAGGAACTGTCCCAAAGGCAAATGGGAACAACGTCAACCCGCGCGTCACAGTGCAGATCTCTGGAGCCACTAAGCAGCCGGAGACTCCAAGTTTGTCTGAAAAACTCCTGGGTTTCTGCGAGGGCATTTCTGAATGTTTCTTTTTAATTAACTCTGTAAGGCTCTCTTCTCTGAGCAATGAAGCTACAGCAGTCTGTCAAGGTCGTGGTGTCCTTTGGCACTCCTGCTCAAGTCGCTGCAGTGTTTCAGGCAAAGGTGACATGTTAAGGGTCTAGGCTTGGGGACGATTTGTTTTTGGCATGAATGTGAATTGGTTCTGATGGTTTCTATTTCTTAAAAAAGAAAAATCACCCCTGTGGTCCCTGCGCTGGGGGCTCATGGTGACGGAGGCGCACTACAATCATCTGGGGATGGGGTGCGACTGGTACCTGAGTTATCATATCAAGGGGTCCTGGAGACAGCCAGCTGACCGGGCAGGCCGCCTGGCCACAGTCAAAGAAGGCCAGAGCGGTCCCCCACGCCATCCTTTCCCGCACACAGGGCAACGCCGATATGGTTCCAGAAGCAGCTCCTGGCGTGGGGACAGGCAAAGCGGGCTCTGCTCTCTCTCCAGGGCGTGGCCCAGGCCCTGTGCAGCACGTGGGCGCACAGACGGAGGACGAGAGGGAATGGCATTGGGGACCCACACTGCGTGAAGACGAACCAGGCTCTCCAGGCGAGCTCCGAGTCCAGGTCCCACCAGGGTGACTGTCTCCAAAAGTCCACTGAGCACAGTTCGTGAAGACGTCAGTCTCGATGAACAGGAAGCCGGCGACGGGGACACCGAGACGTGGGTCCCTTGCTGCTGCGTGGAATCCCCTTCAGCAGGTCCTCTGAGGCAGGCAGAATAAAGCTTTGAAATGCAGGGAGCCGGGCGAGGAGCAGACAGAGGACGCACATCACTTTGGTTTCGGCCATCGGGGGTGTGACAATAAATTAAGGAAACACAAGGAATCGCTGTGACTCTCCATTTTTCCTAACTGACAGCCCCAGCTCAAGGTCACTGGGTGAATATTTCTTGGGGCCAAACTGTCCCCCGCTGTAGCACGCGCTCTGGGGACATGGCCTCCCTGCCCCTGCGCACCTGGACTCCCCACCTCGCTGAGCCGGGGAGGGCTGGAGAGGGGTTGGCAGGACCCCACGAAGCAGCCGCCACAGCGGGGCGTTGAGGATGCGTGTCAAGACAGTGCCTTGTCCCCAGCGAGTCCCCTCCTCACGCTGTGTCAGGACAAGAGGGAGCAGCACATTTAAATAGCCACACGTCTCCATTTAAAAACATCACTTCTTTATTTCAAAGGAAAAATAAAAGACCCTCCCAACCCCCTTCCAAAAAAACCCAATAATAATAATAACAATAATAAAAAATCCTATTAGAAACCATAAGGAAGCACTGAGAGTTGGAGTATTACATTCTTCAAGTATGCTGTTCGGGTGTTTTATTTTTAAGGTGGTAACTATGCACACACACACACACACACGCGCACACACACATATTAAAAAAAAAACAAAAACAAAAAACAACCTTAAAAGTGCGGCCAAGGGATTTTGCTGGAAATGACGGGTTGGGGATCTCCAGGGCTGCTTCACAACACTGCAGGAGGACTGTGCGGTGACCCTGTGGCACGAGGCTCTCACTTCTGTCTCCCCGCAACGTGAGGGGACCAGGCCCAGGAGTGACGGGGCTCCAGAGTGAGCGTGAATGGCCAACTGGGTGACAATGCCAGGGAGGTCCACGTGCTCTTCCACGGACGAGGAGATGCCACCCTGAATCCAAAAACTCACACATGGAATGTGGCAGGTTTCACAGTAGAGTCCCCGGGCGGGCGGGCGGGCGGGCGGGCGGGAGGGAGGTGGCGCCCCGGGGCAGGCGAGGGGCTGTCGGTCTTTCTGCCAACTGGGTGTCGCATCTTTTTAGTGGGTTAGTGAGTCCTTCAGGCCGCAGCTGAGATGCCCTTGGGCGCTCCGGTGGTGGCTGTGTTAAAGGACGGGGAGGATCTGCATCCCAAGGAAAATCATGCTACATAAAAATGATCCAAGATTTTCGCCCAAAAAACTTCTTGGATAAAATCTAAAAAATACTATTGCAATTGCGTCTCTTGAAGAAAAAAACATTATTCTAAATGTAAACAGATTCACTCGACTCTTGCTGTGGGGGCGACTGGAGCAGGTGAGCTGCCCCATCTCCCCGCCGGCCGCCGTGTGCGCTCTCGAGGGCGCGGCCCAGCATCACCTGGGGGACGAGAAGAAGCGCTCCATGTAGCCCAGGAGGGCGTCCCAGTGCTTCCAGAGGAAGGCCACCAGGACCATGAGGAATAAAGTGCTGAACGTCCTGTTGCGCGTCTTCATGAGGGGGACCACGCAGTTGGCCACCGTGGACACGAAGACCAGGAGCACGGCCATGACGGCCAGCAGGATGTTGATGAGCTTGCCCAGCAGGTTCCGCGCCGTGGCGCTCTCCAGCCCCTCCAGCTGCACCACCTGCTGCTGCTGCTGCTGCAGCTCCATCTTGGAGATGCGGGTCTGGCAGGCCTCCAGCGCCTCCTGAGGGCCAAACAGGGACGTTAGTGCTGCCCCACGCCGGAGTCGACGCCCCTGGGCCAGCCCATGCATCCTGGGCTGTGCCGGCCTCGGGAAACACGCCACAGCCCGGGAGAAAAGGCCAGTGGCCCGGCTCCCCACCCAGTGGCCATCCCTCCCTCCACGGCTCCCCTGGGACAGGGTCCCCTGGACAGTGGCCATGCTTGCCTTAATATGGCCTGCAGCATTGTAATGGCAAGACCTCAAATGCAGGCTCTCTTTGAAGCATTATTAACTTAGCTGTAAACTCAGGGACTCGGACTCGGGAGGCTGAGGCAGGAGGATCTCAAGTTGGAGGCAGGCCTTAGGAACTAGGCAAGACCCCGCCTCTTCTTTTCTGGTACTGGGGACTGAACTAGAGGGCGTCCACCTGAGGCTCGCCCCCAGCCCTTTCTCTTCTGAGGCAGGATCTTGCTAAGTGGGTGAGGCTGGCCTTGAGCTTGTGATCCATCCTCTTGCCTCAGCCTCCCAAGGCCACCCAAGGCTACCTGGTTTCTGAATCAAGTCAGTGTCTGATTTCAGCCCAGAGGAACTGTGACCTGCCCTGATGGCGTTACACGGCCCTTCTGGGTTGATCTCTGTGTCACACGCTAGACAAACGTTAAAGTGATCTGTTGTCCTCAAGACCAAGACCTTTACCCTGAGTGTTCATGATCTGCCAAGCATCCAGGGGACAGGATCGATTTCCCTAGCCATGGAGACACATCTTCCAAAGCTGGAGCCTTGGGCTTTTCTGGTCTTGGTTCCTTTTCTTCTTTTTTTTGGCACTAGGGATTGAACCCAGAGATGCTTTACCACTGAGCTACATTTCGGGTCCTTTTTATTATAAGATGGGGCCTCATTAAGTTGCTGAAGCTGGCTTCAAACTTGTGACCTCCTGTCCCAACCTCCCGAGTCCCTGGGATTATAGGTGTGTGACACACGGCCTGCTCTGGCCTTGCTTTGATGGCTCTTGAGTTGCCTGTGAGGCTCGGGCAGCTTTAGGCTGAAGCCAGCTAGAGGTGGAGCAGATCTGCCCAGCCAGACCACCTTGATGGGAAAAAACCCTAAAACGCAAGTAGAATTCCAGGCCCTGGAGAAAAGGGCAGCTAGGCAACTTGTGGGGACATTCTTGGGCCCTGAGGTGGCTGTACCCCAGTTTCCCAGGCCACCTCCCTTCTCTAGACAAGCTTCTTTGAAGAGGCTTTCATCATCTGGCATCTCGTTCCCTGGGAAATACTCTCTACAGAAATAAGGAAAAAACCAAACGTTCTGTTTCTCCATGGAATACAGCAGCTCTTCCCCTCCAACACCTGCCTCAGGGGCTTCTGCCCAGCTGCATGGCACGTGTCTGCAGGAGCTCTGGCCCTGGCAGCTAGGACAAGGCCCTCCCTCTCAGGGTGCAGAAGCCAGGCCAGGTGGCCCTCGCATGTGACAGAGCTGCAACCGACGGACAGAAGGCTCTGGTCTCCCATGCAGAGCCTCCTGGGAGCCCAGACACACTTCCACGACCCCGAGCAGTCTGCACCCCAAATGGCCCAGACCCCGGGGACACCTGGCCCAGAAGGGCGGGTGCACTGCAGTGGCAGGAGCTGCTGTCCACGCTCCGGCTGCTGCCCCTGTCCCGTCCCGCCCTCCTGGCTGGCGCTCACCTGGATGTCCCGCGCCCGCTCGTAGGACTGGTACGCAATCTTCTCTTCCATGCTGGCCAATTCCTGCTTCAAGTTCAAGATTTCGTTCTGGTGCAGTTCTGTCAGGTCATTTAGCTGCTCTTCCAACCGTTCACACCTGACGGGCAGAGAGGGAGAGTTTTATGCATCCTGCAGCAAACAATTTACATGCAATCTCCTGATGCATTCTGCAAGGGAAGAAAATAAACCCCTAAGAAACCAGGTGGCCCGGGGCATCAGGGCATGCCGTGTGCAGCTCTTGGCCTCGGCTTGTCACAGGCCAAGTCACACAGCAGCACGGCTTTCTAGGGTTTTCTCGGCGCACAGCACTGCGGCCATCAGTACCGGGATGGGGGTGGGCACAGCCGGGACCTGAGGCGGAGCAGCACGTGGGAGCAGCATGACTGGAGCCCGTAAGAACCCTCACCAGAAGATGGGCAGCGCCTGAGTGGAACAGGACCTGCCAGCAGCCACCAGCGCCTGTCCCAGCACTGCCTGTTCACCACCTGGGGGTCCATGGCATGATGTGTGAGGCGTGCTCAAGGGCGGGAACCCTGTGGGAAGCAGGACAGCACCTGCCCGCAGCAGGGTCCCTTCCACGAGAGGGGAGAAAGCCAAGGTGACTTCAGGGGTGGAGGAGGGAAACCAAGACCAGTGGGTGACAGGGCAGACTGGCTGGAGGCCCGTGGGGCTGGACAGTTGGGAGGCCTCCTTCCTGTTCAGCAATGAGGGTGATGTTGAGTTATGGCGACGTCTGGGGGTGAAGGGAGTGGAGGTGTGTGTGGGGGCACCATGCAGAAGTTCCCAGGACAGAAGCAGCTTAGTGAGGGACAGACAACAGGCCAGAGTGGAGGAGCTCAGCAAGGCCCAGGGAGAACGGAGACGGGCAGGTCCCCTGGGAGTCGGGGTGATTTTGCTGACCCTGCGCCTCCAGCACCTAGGAGCACACAGGAAGGGTCCCTCCACATGAGGACGGAACCTGGGGAGGGAGTCTAAGAACCCACAGGATTAGGACAGGTTTACAGGACGGGATCAGAGATTCCAGGTGGGAAAAGAACATGGTCAAGAGCTGCAGGCAGAAATGCACAGAGTCACTAGAACAGTGATGATGTCACATCCCAGAAGGTGGGCAGAGCCAGGTGTGGTGGCGCACACCTGTCATCCCAGCCACTTGGGAGGCTGAGGCAGGAGGATTGCAAGTTTGAGGTCAGCCTCAGCAACTCAGTGAGGCCCTTCTCACAATAAAACATAATAAAAAGGGCTGGGGTTGGGCAGAATGGTGATTGTGGAATAGACGGTGAACGGGTCACAACGCAGATTATAGAGGGGGGGGGGTCACATGATGCACACAGAAGAAAACCAGTTATCCAGCAGGGTAAAGAGTGCATCTTGGGGTGGGCTGTGTGCGGAGGCCCAGGACCAAGGGGCTACATGGGTAGAAGGGCTGAGAACCACGCATTACAGACACTGGAAAATGGTGCGAGAAAGAGAAAAATGAATGTGTCTCCAGTTTCTGGTGACTAGGAAGGAATCCGCTGTGTTGGTCAGCGGGCAGGGCTCACCCCACGGGGCAGCATCTACCACCAAGGCAGCGCAGGGCTCTGCCTATGAACCTGGGGACTTCCAACTAAACAAGCACAGGCGTCCCAGACTCAACCCCTTTAAAAAGTCTTTCTTCTACATGTTGATGGGCTTTATTTTCTTCATTTCTTTATATGCGGTGCTGAGATTTGAACCCAGTGCCTCACACACATGAGGCAAGTGCTCTGCCACTGAGCCCCGACCCTGGCTCCTGTCCCCTTGTTTTCGATGACACCTGCAGTATGCAACCTTCGAGGAATACAAAGGACGGCTGTTTTATGGTTTCATGCTGCAGCATCACCAACTGTTGGCCCCTTTAATAATTAGATAATAATCAGAAAAAAAATTAGATAATAATTAGATAATAATGGCTACGTCCTGAACTCAGTCCTTCTCTAAGAAACCAGGAGCCAAACCACTGAAGGTCACAATCCGACCCTCTTCGCTGTGTTACTGAACTTAGACATCCTCTACCCTTGCTAGGAGCCTCTGTGCTGCTCTCCTGTGTCCTGTCACCTAGGGTGACGTCCTCCTCGGCCTGCTGCCCCCGAGGCCTGCTTGCATACAGAGCTCCCCGCCACCACACGCTGTCCTCTGGTGAGCGTCTTATTTTAGCCCAACGTCGTGTGCATTTTCAGCATCTGACAAATTTCTTCAGTGTCCTTTCTCACCAGAGGGGGGCTGCAGACTTTCTGGAGGTGGGGTTCCGCGTGCGGCTCTTGCTGGGGCTGTTGCTTAGCGGTGGACAGGTGTGAGGCCCTGGGCACCGAAACAAAAGCCCCTCCACCCCGCAAAATGTGCAGGTCTCTATGCGCACAGGGAGGCTGTCTGGCAACAGGGCTCCTGTCATGCTAAGCCTCAGGGCGCTGGGAGGCATGAACAATCTGTTGAATGAAATAATCTTAGAAAACTTCCCAGATATGAAAGATGGAATGGATTGCCAAATCCTGGAAGCCTACAGGACCCCAAACATCCAAAACCGTAATACACCAACTCCAAGACACCTAATTATGAAGATATCCAACATACAGAACAAGGAGAGAATATTAAAAGCTACGAGAGAAAGGAGGCGGGACAGTGGCTGTGTGAGTGGCCGCTGACTGTAGGCTGACCACAGCAGCCCCCTGGGCCACCTCTGGCACGTGCTCCCTGGGCTGCTGCCCCAACCTCTTGGCCCTCAACCTGTGCGGTCTTGCAGGCCTGTTAGGGCCGCTGGGGAAGACCCCGTCCATCTCTTCCATTGTACAAGGGAGGAATCAAGGCTCCAGGAAGCGCCAGAGGACACCCAGCCGGGAGCAGGGATCTGGATCTCCATCTGCTTGACTTTTAAAACCCAAGGTTTAAAAAAAAAAAAAAAAAAAAAAATCTGTTTCTGGTGCGAGGGATGGAAGCCAGGGTGTGTGGTGGCAGCCAAGACCTGCTGCTGAGCCCTCCCCAGCCCCTGAGGCCCAGGGTCTTCAACGGCACATGGTGATGTCATCTTGAAAACGCCCAGCAGGCCCAGACCAACCCGCTCCTTGGGCCGGCCTGGCAGCCACCCAGGCCCTGGCCAGAGGGAGCTGAGGCTCTAGCTGCCCCGATGGCCTGCAGCCTGCCACCAGGTGGGCTGAGGGAGGAAGAGGGGGCACTGAAGAGATCCCAGATGTACAGTCAAAAAGTGCTGGCGAGGACGCGGAGAAGCCGGGCCCCCACCTGCTGCTCGGGGATCGTAGAATGGTGCCGCTGCTTTGGAAGAGCTTGGTGGCTCCTCAGAGAGTTAAGCAGAGTCCCCGAGGCCCAGGATCCCACTCCAGGTGTGTCCCGGGGAGAAGCGAAGACCCACTTCACCCCACGGGGTCTTCCCACTGCAGACGGCTCCGGGGCAGGAGGCACTCCTGGTCCCCTCCCCTTCTCAGCAGACCTTCTATAAGGTGCAGCGGAACCTCTGCCACCCCAGCAAGGGCAGCTCCCAGCATCCAGGCCAGGGGTGTTCTCTGGTAGCAGCTGGTGAGCACGGCCTTGGCCTTGGCATTAGCCACCTGGCCCCTGTGTCCACACCCCAGATAAAGACAACACAACCGAAGGCAGCTTGTCCCCAAAGAGCACGAGCAAGGGATCAAAGCAGTCAGCAGCGTGGGTTCAGGACGGAGTAGGGTGCTCTACCCCCAAGCTGCACCCCCAGCCCCTCTGTTTTCTTGAGACAGGGTGTCACCTGGTTGCTGAGGCTGGCCTTGAATTTGTGATCTTCCTGCTTCAGCCTCCCGAGTCACTGGGATTACAGGTGTGTGCCACCGTGTCCAGCTTCAAGACGACCTTGACATGACTCAGGTGGCTGAGGCAGGAGGGTCTGGAACCACACGAGTGTGTTTCATCAAGACATACAGGGGCTGCGGCTGGGGCCGAGCGGTAGAGCGCTTGTCTCCCATGGGGGAGGCCCTGGGTTCGACTCTCGGCGGCACATATGAATAAACGAATGACATAAAGGTCCCACAAGTAAAACACCAAAAGGCATCACCTTACTAGATGTTCATTCTGTGAGGACAGGAAGTTACTACACCTTGATGAATTCAGATGTCAAAAGTCACGTAGGTGAAGTAGTGGCTCCTAGGGACTGAGGGTCAGAATTAAAAGTAGATTTTAGTTCAGTTTTAGAAAGAAGAACTAATACCTGTGACTAAGACAATAAGAAAAAAGTATCTTAAAGAAAATGAGACCTTGCTGCTGGAGGAATTCCAGGGGAGACTGCGTGTCAGGGGTACTGTGGAAACACTGTTTATTGAAGGAGATTGAACTCGACTCCTGGGTCCTTTTTTTGTGGTCCTGGGGACTGATCCCAGGTCTCCGGCATCTAGACAAGACTCTGCTACTGACTTCCTTCCCTGTCCTCTCCCGTCCTGGAACAGGGTCGTGCTAGTTGCCCAGGCTGACCTGGAACTTGGGATCCTCCTGCCTCAGCCTCCTGAGCAGCTAGGATTACTCAGATCTTTTCTGCCCCTAGACTTTGAAGATTCTTTCTAGTTAAGGAACCTATTTTTATCTTTTGAACATTAAGTGCTGTCACCATGTTTCTCTTCACAACATTAACTTCAACAACTCTACAGGAGGTAGGGAAATACATGAAATAGTGGTGATGTATCATCTGCAGAATGGGGGTGAAATACCAGGATTTATTTGGTAGCATGGTGGTATGGACTGGTGATGAATATGGGTTAGAAAGTACTTAAAAAAAAACCCCAAAACTTCTCAGCACTTGTTTCCAAGACTCTTGAACCTTATTATAAGTCCGTGTTTATCACAGAGGGGTCAATAATGAGTCAAAGGCTCTGGAAGCCATTCTCAGAGCGGGTTTGCTTTGCCCATGTCGTATGCAAAGCCTCCTGGTCTTGACTCCGTCCACTCCTGTTTCTATTAGCACCAGGTGGAGAATCTGCTCAGTCCACGTTCTGGATTCAAGCTCCAGCTGTGCATCTCACCAGCAGGGGACCTGTTCCTCTGCAACGAGGGAATCCCTATTCCATAGGGCAGCCGTGACGATGGGGAACGGAAGTCATGCGGCTGGGCAGAGATGGCTGTGTGGGTCAGCAGTGTTACCACAGGCACACGTCCGGTCTCATTTTTGTCTTTTGGAATTGTTGGAGAAACACCAGTCGGTGCCTAGCAGGACTTCTTCCCGGTGGTGAGATTAGGAGGTGGCTAACTAATGTGAAAGGCAGAAAGGGGACAGGGGAAACTGGTCACTTCCCTGGTCTCCAGTGGGGATCCACGCAGACTGACCTGGTTGTGAAGGAATGCCCTCACGAGCCATCCCCAGAAGGCCCCGTGCCTTGGGCGGTGACCTGCCCTGCCCACTCCCTGCTCCCGGGCGGGGTCCTCCGTTTTGCCTGGTCTGCTCCCCGGGGCCCCTGCCAGCCTGGGCTGAGGGCCATCCTCCCAGCTCTCTCCCCACTTTCCCTGGTGAGGCCCTTCAAGGAGCCTGCCTGTTGGTCTGCGATGCTCTCTGGCTCCGCTGTTTCCACTTCTGACTTCCTTCTCTCAGCCTCCATTTCTTCGTCTATCTCCATGATCTCAATTTTATGTGTTTTGGAATTTTCACGGTTTTCAGCATATTCTTGTCTTTTTTTTTTTTCGTGACATCACACAACTGGGTCTGGTGGACACATCTCTGTCCTTCCAAGTGCAACAAGCCCTTCTCATAGCTTACTCTGTCAGGAAGGCAACGCACAGGCTGACAGTAGTCCCTGCCGTCCCCTGGCTTGGGCTGGCCATACAATCCAACAAGTCGCCCTCCCTGGATGAAACTGTCTTACCTGTGTTCCTCTCATGGGGTGTGTGTCTGTGTGTGTGAGAAAGAGCGAGAGAGAGAGACACACACACACACACACACCACACAAAGGGTCTCAAGTCAATTCTACCCTGATCGTTAAGAGTGTCCAGGAAAGAGCTGAGTGGCCACTGTTAATCCTCCCCACTCGCTTGTGGAAAATACGGTCCTTTAGAGACGGAGCCACTTACTCACAAATGCTCCGTAAATTAATGGCAGGATCTCCTGAAGCCGAGCACCTTCCCAAGTGGGGAGTGGTGTCTATTATCAGCCAGTAGTTAAATAGCAGAGCAGGGCTTGGGTAAGTGGGGTGAGCTCAACTTCCCAGCAAATGAAACAAACAGGTTACGAGACTCGCCAAGGTGGTAACAGAGCTGTGGGACCCACGGGGAAGCAGGACCCACAATGGTCGGTGGTCACAGAGGACCTGTCCTCCTTAGTGCACCAACTGACAACCACCAGCAGCTAGTTCCCTCTTCAAGTTGAAAGGATCACCTGGGGATCGTGGGCTTTCTTTCTTTTTTTACATTCATGTTTTAGCTGTAGGCTGACACAGTACCTTTGTCTTTCTTACGTGGTGCTGAGGACGGAACCCAGTGCCTCCCGCATGCTAGGCGACAGCTCTGCCAGCCCCAGCCAGGGAATGCGGCCTTCAGCTGACACCCATTACAGCCCCCCCCGACGGCTGAGCTGGCCTCCCCCCCTGAGCACCCACAATCGGCAGGAAACACCAGGGAGGAAGCACAGGGGGCCACCCGGCTGGAGGCTTTTGTAAAAGATTATGAACAAAGAGCTTGGCGAGATGCCCTGTGTCTTGGAATGCAGACCTGGGCTGGCTCGGCCCCTGGGGACCTCACTGCCCGTCCTTACAAACACTTTCCCTCGCTGTCCAGTGGCCTGGAAGACGGTTCCTTAGCTCTTTCCACAACCACACATTGTGGGAAGCCCAGCCTGGTCACGTGTGGCCGGAACCAGCCCCCGTGTGGTTATGTCACCCACCTGGGAAGCTCTGGCCTGCCAGGAGGCTAGCAGAGGGCCCAATATAAACAGGTGGAGTTTTGGGTGGAGGAGTGCGTGTGGGGGAGGAATTGGGGTCCAGCCCAATCCACTCAATCATCAAGCACCAAGACATCAAAACGCCAGCCCCAGTATCCACCGTGATAACCACCCTCCCTGCCCAGGTCTTTTCATGAGCAGCGTCTGCCTCCGAGGAACGCACCTTTATGAAGCTGCTTCTACAGGAGTCCTTGCCCTCCGCCCTCCGCCCTCCTCCGTGGGAGGCACTTTACTTTTATAAGAAAGAAACAGGAGGCCCAGAAAGACCAGTGACTCCGGGTGAGCAAGTGAGGCCCAGTCAAGATCTGAACCGTGGGCTCAGGCCTGGGTCTGGATTTGCTTTCCTATCAATCCTATTGATCAAATGCAAAACCTAACAGCAAAGAAAACACCACCAGGCGCTCCTGCCCCCTCCCAGCACCTCCACCGCTGACTCTGCCCCTGTCCCTTGGTCACTGGCCGGCGGGTGGTTACCATCTGTCTGATTCTAAAATGGAGACACCAGGTACCTCGGGAGTTCAGAGGAAGAACATCTCCGTCTTCTATTAAATATTAACAACAAACCAAAAACGTAGAGGGAGAAAGAGAAGGGAGATAATTGTGTGCAGCCATCCACAGGTTAGTTTTCAAAACCAGGAACTCCCCCTTCAGGATGGGACCCCTGTTCTCTGGACCTGCAAGGTGTGATGGGGTGGGCTGTGACCTCCCTGCGATCTTGGCTGGCACATGCTGGTCACGCAGCTCCATTAGGAATAAAACTAGCACAAGATTACTAACCTCATTTTTAAGATTTTTAGTCAGGGATCCTAATTCATCACGACCCAAATGATGGATATCTAAAAATGGCCTGAGCTTAACTATTAGCAAAGAAAAAAAGACTTATATTAAATTTCACTTTTTAAAGAAAATAGGTCATAAGCGTATTTGGGCAGATGAGACCCACACTAAAAGCAAAACCTGATTGACTAAGGACGACACCATCCAGATTTGGTTGGAGGACAACAATCCATAGATGAATAGTAATCTTGCAAAAGTGTTCTGGTCACTGGATTGGTCAACCCAGCAGCCACCTTCCTTGATCATAGATAGGCCAGGGCACTTCTGGGTTGGATTCCTGATGAATGAGAAAGTGGGTGAGGGCACCGCTGGGAACAAGCCAGCCTCTCACGCAGGCCTGTCTGGGAGTGGCTCGGGGTCTGGAGCCACCCTGAGAGCCTCTGGTGCTTCCCTAGTTGGGCAACAGGTCACTGGGGCAGATGGCGGAAGCAACTTCGTGGAGCAGGTACCGAGATAAACAGGAAGAACCAGGTCCCCGGCCGACACCCCCAGGCACCTCGGAGCAGACTACGTCTCTAGTAAGCACCCTGCCTCGGAGCTGCATCCCCAGCCCCAGATTTTGTATTTCCCCAGAAAATGAGGCACGGGAGGAGGCATTTGCTGAGCTCCTACTCTATTTTTCCACCCGTTTTCCGGTGCTGGGGATTGGATCCAGGGCTTCTTACATACCACACAGGATTCCATCAGACAAGCTCCAGCCCCCGCGTTCCTGCTCAAAGCCAGTACCTACTAGACGCTTCCATACATATGATCTCATTTAACAAGCTCCACAATCCTGTACAACAATATCATCACCTTGTTTGTTCACCGAGGCTCAGATGAATTATAGGACCCACTCAAGGCCACACCGGCTCAGGTGGTGTCAGAACCAGCAAGTCAGTTCAAGCCTGTCCAGCCCAATGAATTAGTGGGGATTACAAATTTATCTTCTCCCTCCTCCCTCCTCTATTAGCTCTTTAGGGGCTAAGTTGGGAAGAGCTAACCCGTACTATAGTACACTTTTGCAAGATCACGATTCATCTCTCTCTCTCTCTCTCTCTCTTTTTTTAAACACAATGCCTTTATTTTTACGTGGTGCTGAGAATCAAACCTGGGTCCCGCCCATGCTAAGCGAGCGCTCTACCGCTGAGCCACAATCCCAGCCCCTACAAGTCTCTTTACAGGAGGTCCTACCCTGCAAAACAACGTCTCCCTTATTTAGTTTTAGATTTTTATTTTGAGACATGGTCTCCTTAAGAGCCCAGGCTGGCCTTGAATTCGTGATCCTCCTGCGGCCTTGACCTCCTGAGTGGCTGGGATTACCCGTGTGTCCCCCACGCACGACAAGTGCATCTCTTAGGGATTTTTTTTCAGTATTTCATATTCTCTGTTTCTATTTCAAACTTATTGCCTAAATCTACCCTTCAACATATTCTTTACTGACTCAGATCCATTTTCAGTTGACAGGCACTAACACTTTAAATAAAAGGGGCTAAAATAGCCATATAACTACATATCTCTGGTTTACGTCCCATGATGCCAAAGTCACGTTTGACCGTACCTCCTCTCTTGCATCCGACTCCTCTGGCCCGTGCTTGGCTAGGCTAGCACGGTTCCCACCTGTTCTACTGCGTGTGATGACCGCTCGTGGTGACTGCTTTCTTCCTAATTTTTGCTTTTGTGACTCAGAGCAGTTTAAAATATCCCTGGGCTTAATACAAACACTCTCAGAAGCTGATTTCCAAGGAACAACAATCCCCTTAAAATACAAGCTTTCAAAATGACGCTGCTGCTTGTGAGCACTGGGAGGGTTTCCAGCCTGACTGTCCACGGCACTGCCCTGGATGGCAGGAACCGCGGATCCCCTCAGGAAAGCCCTGGCGTCCCCCAGCTCTTATTTTTAGTGCATTTTGCCATGGCTGAGCCTGGACCCTTTCCTTCGGGCACTCTATTAGTTACGCCACACCCGTGCAGAACACACCTGGTCCTCAGATTTTAGCAGCAAATTAAGTACACGTGAAGCAGTGTTACGGTGTGACCCAGTGAGTCACTTTATGTTTCTGGGTTTCACTGTACTCGTCTTAAATTAGATTAAAATAGATATTTGAGGTCTCTTTCACCTTCGAAGGACTACAAACCCAGATGCCACTAATCAGCATGAGACAGTGCTTCACGGGGACGAAGGGACTGGCTGGACGGGAACAACCTGAAGTCAGCACGGACCTCATCACCCCAAACCTCATCTCCCACCTCTGTCTAGTGTGCGCTCTCTCGTGTTTCTGAGAGACAGAGCAAAGCTCGGAGAGTAAGAGCCTGGCCCTGGCCAGAAGGGCTGAGGTGGTCTCAGGCCCAGCTCTGCTATGATGGCTTCCTGGCCTAAGTGTAGTCAGTCCTGGCACAAATTATGTGGGGAGACCACACACGCATGCACGCACATGCACGTGGTCCTCCACAAGCCTCGATGCTTCTGAGTACTTTAGAGTTAAGCAGATGGTCTTGGCACTCATCTTGCCTGGTGCTATCAGTGACATACAGAATAATGGAGGCACATTGAGAGAGGGACATTCCTGAGGAAGGATGCAGAAAAGGGGAGAGGTGACTGGGGCAGGCATTTCTTTCTTCTTCTTCTTTTGTGGCTCTGGGGATGGAGCCTGGGGCCCTCTGTGCATCAGGCAGCTGCTCTTCCGGAGCTACGTTCTCAGCCCTGGGGTGTGGGGGAGTCGGTCCCCTGCACTGCTACGCTGCCTTGAAAACCTTCTGGGAGCCTGCACACTTCACAGAATTTTAAGTAATATGTTTAAAACAGCGACTCAACTTTTAGTCAACACACATTTGACCTGGGAGAGACCAATACCCTCTGCCCATGCAATGGGTGCTTCTGAGAACGAGGCGAGTCTTTCAACTACACGGAGTTCAGGGTTGAGCCCGAAACAAAACCTGTCCTGCATTAAAAAGAACACTGCAGTCAGAGTCAGGACAAACTGGGCTTAAAGTGTGGCTTCACTACTCACTACCAGGTGACCATGGTTGATACTAGGCCTGAAGTTTCTCGTCTGTAACTGGAGACAGTATAATGCACACGCAGGAATGTTGTGAGGATGGATCTTTGCCTTTAAAGCCTCTAGGCCAGAGAGGTGGCCATGCCTGTTGTCCTGGGGACTTGGGAGCCTGAGGCAGGAAGATCCTAGCCTGGGCAACTGAATCAGGCCCTCAGCAACCTAACAAGACTGTGTCTCAAAATAAAACATAGGAAGGGCTGAAGATTTAGTTCAGTGCACCTCAGAGCACCCAGGGGTTTAAAATCAAACTAAAAAAACCAATATCTGGCATCATGCAGACCCAGGGGTTTGTTAATGTTATTAGTGACAGTGTCACCACTGCTCTCACCAAACAACGAGCAACAACACTGTGCATGGCCTCCCTTGTCAACTCAGATATTAATATTTAAAATTTTTTTTCTATAGTTGTAGATGGACAGCATGCCTTTATTTTGTTAATCTTTATGTGGTGCTGAGGATAGACCCCAGTGCCTCACACATGCTAGGCAAGCACTTTGCCACTGAGCTACAGCCCCAGCCCAAGCCCCAAGTATTAGTTATATACAAAAACCAAAACAGACAAACAAACAAACGAACAAAATTACAGCATAGAAAAAATTTTTTAAATGGCTCTATGTGCTAGGGATGTAACTTAGTGGGAGAGGATGCAGCCTGTCCAAGACCCAAATTCCAGGCCCAGCACTGCCAAAAAAAAAAAAAAGGCAAAGAAATCTGGAGTATCTAGTTGACCAAATGTGCATCCAATGGTCTTGGTCACAGAAGAGCCCACCAAGTTCACCCTCAGCCTACCTCCTTTCTAGGCAAAAGGAGAGCGTGCGACAGAGCAGACACAGGGCCAGCAGGCTGGAGTGCAGCTCTATGGTGGCCTAACATGAGCAAGGCCCTAGCTTTGATCCCCAGCACCCAGGGAAGAGGAAAAAATAAAAAAGAGAGAGAGAAAGAGAGAGAGAGACGGGGGTCCGGGGAGGGAGGGAGGGAGAGGGGTGCTGCAGGCAGCCAAAAGCGAAGGAGAAATGGGAAGGGGAAGACACAAACTGTCAAAGTAGACAGATGAACTCAGAAGCCTAGGACCATCTCCCATCTTCTGCAGACGAAGCCCACTAGCTCCGAGTGAGTCCCTCTGGGCAGGAAGCTGCCGTTCTAAGCTATTTTCATTAAGTTAGGTTCAGTGTATCTTGTCAAAAGGAGGCAGAGAGACTCTCCAAGAGCCTAAAATGTGGAAAGTTTTGGTGCTTAAAATAGGCTTCAGTGTGTGTGTGTGGGGGGAGGATCTCACTTATGTGAAACTACTCAAAGACCAACAAAGTTAGCAAATATATTCACTGTCAAAGACACTGAATAAACAAACAAACAAATAAATAAAACAAAACTAGTCATTTACCTTCTACAGAGAACCCAAAGTGCAGTGCAGTCAAAGCACTGCTCACACCTCCTACGTGAGGTGCCAACGAGGAGCTCAAGTGCTGTTCTTGTCTGATTTATTTTAAATGGATACAAGGTAGGCCCTGGGAAACGTGGGGTATTTTCTCTGATTTTCTGACCCACATGGGATTCGAAAACCACAAGCTCTAGATGAATCGGAGGAGTCTGAACAGTGCAATGTTTTGCTCTCCATTCAGAACAGGAGTCAAAGCTGGCAGTGTTTGTTAAGCCAATGGCCGAGCAATGCCAGGCAGGGGCTGGGTGGCAGCAGTTCCTGGCTGACACCATGAATGCCGTGGGTCAGGTGTTGAGCAACGTGTCTCACAGAATTTCATTTAAATGTCACAATAATCTTGCGCAGGATTGTTATTATTATTTCTATGTTAGAGATGAGGAAATCAAGACTTAGAGATATTAGGAAACCTGCTGGTTTTCAGAGTTAGTAAGCAACCACACTGGACCTGAACCTGGGACTTGGGTCTGAGTGTTCTAGAGTCCCCCCGAGTACTGAGATTGCTCACTACTTTACACATAAGTCCTCAGTGTATAAAGCACATGTGAAGCACTGAAATGAAAATAGCAACCAGTGTTCATGTTTAGAACTTTTTTTCCTCTACACACCTTTCTTCTCCCTTGAAGTCTTGAGTTGGAATTGAAGAAGAGTACAGGAGAGAGGCAGGATTGACGCACTGTTACCATCTGAAAGAGCTTGTGGCTTTCACTCTCAGAGCCACTGACACAAGCCAACAATTTATTTCAGGCCCAAAGATTGTTTCATAAAAGTAAACTTTAAAAAACATCACTTTTATTTTTAAGAGGTGAAAGGGACCCTCAGAGATGGTTTGTTTAACATCTGGTTTTATAGCAGAAGTACTGAGGGTTCCTTGAGTTAGTCCCCGTAACAGACCAAAACCCGGGTCCTTGGCTGAGCTGAAGGTCTGTGGCTCCCCCAAGGCCGGTCCTCAACCTGCATCATGAGGTGGCCTGGGAGGATTCTGAATGAGGACTTTGAGGGGGACATTCTTTCTTTCTGCATGTGAAGAAAAGAAGGGAAAAGGACAGACACTTGCAGAAGTTGACAGTGACCTAATATAAATACCTAGTATAATATAACCCCCCCCCAAAGATGCCACGCTTGAGGCACAGCTCAGTGGCAGCATGTATGGCTACCATGAGACCCTGGCGTCAGTCCCTGGCCTGGTGGTGGGGCCATGGGGAAGAAACAGGCTTCTACCTTTGGCACCGATGATGCCTCAAGGCGCTCAGTCCTTTGGGACGCCCCACTGTAGAGCCATTGCATGTCTAAGTCTCCTCCCCTTCAAACATCTGCCAATTCATAATAAAAGCCACAGAAACTTATCTGGTCTGTTTTCAGTGTGATCTTTCTAGCCAATTGCCCAGATAATGTGTAAGGCCAAACACCCACAGGGTTCTCTGGCTGGCCTGTACTTTTGTCCTGGAGTTCTCACAACTAAGACCTTTTGAATTCAATGTGGCTTTGAGGACCGAGTGCGGTTCTGGGATAGCAAATAAACAGATGGACTGCCTTGGGGAGTGTGGGCTCCACTCTGAAGTCTTAAACAGGAATGAAGACTGTGACTCTGTCACTGGGTGACTGCTTCACCAGCGTGTGGTCTCGGGACTCACTGACCTGCACTGGCTCTGTTTCGCTGGCTGTGAAACCCGAACCTAATTCAGATGTCATATGACACACCTAACTGCTCTGGGCACTCTAGAGGAAGATAAAGCAAGGGAAGGGGCCACCCCAAAACAATTTAGGATTTTAATCTCCCGTGACTCACCTATACCGTTCCTCCTGCAAGGTCTGCATTATTAGGGAATAGTCCCTCTGATAATGTTCCTTGAGGGTCTCAAAGGATTCCTCCAGTCTGGCCTGGGTTTCCCGGATCTCCTGGATCTCGTGGAGTAGTGCATCAAATCCTGAGCTCTGCATGTCCAAGGTATTGGTTTTGGAGCTGGAAGCTCCTACAGCGAGGCCCCCCGTGGTGCTGTTGGCTCCCACTGAGCCTGAAGTGGCACTAGAACAATCTTCCTCGCTACCATATTTTGGGCTTGACTGGAAGTTCGAAATCACCCCCAGAGCCTTCCCCGCCTCGTCCACTTGCCCTTCCTCTAAAGAGTCCTTCAGGTTGGGGATGTTGTCGGCACTGCCAAATTTGTTCCGAATCAGCGACGCGATCTCCCTGGGTTTCGAGACCACGGCTCCTGCTGCCGAATGGGTGGCCTGGGAGAAGCTGGAAAATCCCCCTTTGACGCTGTCCACCACTCCTTCGCTGAAGCCCGTCACCTTTGCGCCCACGTCCTTCAGACCCTGGTGCATGTCCCTGAAGACATCCTTGGGCTGCCGGGGGATCCCATTCTGCTCCACTTCCCGGAGCTTCCGGTGGTAGTGCTCGAGCTTCTTCTGCAGCTGGAGGATGGTCTGGGCGGACTTTTGGTTCTTCTTCTCGAAGACCTGCTTAATGCGGGCCGCCTGCTGCTTGTCGGCGCTGTTGGCCAACTTCAAGTACTCGGCCACGTTGTCGTCCCGGGCCGTCTGCGCGATCTTGATCTGCTCCGTGAGCTTCAGGATCTTCTGCTGCAGGTGAGCGATGGCAGCCTTCGTGCGCTGAGGGTCTGGAATGCCATCCACTGACTCTGTGTGGATGCTGCCATCGGCGCTGGAGGCCACTGCACTGGACGTCTGGGCGAGGCTGCCTACTTCCAACCGCTCGATCTGCGCACAAAAGCAAGAGGTGCACGTTAGAAGGAGCCCGAGAGGACCACCGGGCCAGGATGAATGGCCCAAAGCCTGATGAAGCTTCACCGACTCTCAGCTCCCAGCAGAGAGCCGACCCTGCCCTCAGCAGCCTGCCCTGCTCCTGGGTACTGCCACACTCTGCTCAGCCACACAGACAACAGTCTAGGAAAAAAAGACTTGCACAGGCTGTAAACTGGGAGTATTTTTTTTGCTACAGAACGCATCACAGTCTCTTTAAATAGCAAAGCTCCCTAAGTGGGTTAAGGCATGAATTAATTCACATTCTGCATGCAGAGATTTGTTCAGAAGCACATTAGTGTACGACAGGGTACATCTGCTTTTCAACTTAATGGTAGGAAAACCATTGCAGCCTTTAGACATCACTGTCACTCTGGCCCAGGCTTTACACACTATGACTATCTGAAAATGCTGGAAACAACGGGTGTCTCAGGACTGGAAGGCAGGTCAGCAGAAGAGAACTGGCCCAGTGGGCAGAAGCCCTGGGTTCCATCCCCAGCACGGCCTGGAGTGGGGTAGCATGGTGTGTGTGTGTGTATGTATATATATATATATATATATATATATATATATATATATATATATATATATATATATATATAAATATTAAACTTTAATTATAATGGCTTCTTCTTTTTCTTATTTCCTCCCAGCAGTGGGGGAACTGAACCCAGAGCCTTGCACATACTAGGCGAGCACTCTACCACTGAGCTACATTCCCACTCCTTTTTATTTTGTATTTTTAAACTTTAGTTTCAAGGTACAGGGGATTTAACACAGGGCTGTTCTACCTCTGAGCTACACTCTTAGCCCCCCTTCATATTTTTATTTTGAGACAGGGTCTTGCTAAATTGCTGAGGTGGTCTTAATTTGCAATCCTCCTGCCTCAGCCTCCTGGGGGCTGGGATTATAGGCATGTGCTGCCAGCTTCCCGGTGTCTTGGTGTCTTTTTATCTACGTGGTGTTGTGGGTAAGGAGATCATTTTCTACTCTAATAAGGACATTGAATCGGTAGCTAGAGATGAGCAGAGGTGAATGGGAAGGGAAGGTTCTGCTGAAAGTGCCAAAGGTGACTGTTACCAAATCACAAGTGCTGGGGATGAACTTGGTCACAATAACAGGAACGCCCAGGGACTGGGGCAGAAAGAGGTAAGGAATCAACAGATCAAGGACTAAGGTCAGAATGTGGCATTTATACACCATGGAGTATTACGCAGCACTAAAAAATGACAAAATCATAGAATTTGCAGGGAAATGGATGGCACTAGAGCAGATTATGCTTAGTGAAGCTAGCCAATCCCTAAAAAACAAATGCCAAATGTCTTCTTTGATATAATGAGAGCAACTAAGAACAGAGCAGGGAGGAAGAGCAGGAAGAAAAGATTAACATTAAACAGATACATGAGGTGGGAGGGAAAGGGAGAGAAAAGGGAAACTGCATGGTAATGGAGGGAGACCCTCATTGTTATACAAAATTACATATAAGAGGTTGTGAGGGGAATGGGAAAATAAACAAGGAGAGAAATGAATTACAGTGGATGGGGTAGAGAGAGAGAAGATGGGAGGGGAGGGAGGGGAGATAGTAGAGGATAGGAAAGGTAGCAGAACACAACAGTTACTAATAGGGCATTATGTAAAAATGTGGATGTGTAACCGATGTGATTCTGCAATCTGTATTTGGGGTAAAATTGGGAGTTCATAACCAACTTGAATCTAATGTATGAAATATGATATGTCAAGAGCTTTGTAATGTTTTGAACAACCAATAAAAAAAATAATTTATAAAAAAAAAAAAAAAAAAAGGACTAAGGTCAGGTCTTCTGAAACTCACATTATTAAAGCTTTAGCTAGTAAAAGTTTTGTTAGGCAGGTGCTCCAAAGCTCACACTCTATCTTTTCATATGGGTAAGAACCATTCAAAGGAACTAAAAAAAAAAAAAAACAAAAAAAAACAAACCTGCTCAGATTTAAAAACTTAAAAAAAAAGCACTTAGCCAAGTTGGGGAGGGGTCAGGTCTTTCAAATTTAGGAAAAAACCAAAAAACCTCCAAGTGGCGCCTATACTCCCAGGGACTCAGGAGGGTCAGGGATGCTGAGGCAGAAGATTACAAGTATGAGGCCAGCCTCAATTCAGTGAGACCCTGTCTCAAAATAAAAAAAGGAGCAGGGCTAGTGCTCAGTGGTAAAGTGCTCCTGGATTCAATCCCTAGTCCAAAAAAAAAAGGTGTCCCAGCGTGTGGCTTGTGGTGGTGAATTAGAGCAAGGCACAAAGGAAAAGGCCTTAGAATCTGTTCTCTGCTGAGCACTGACAGAGTGAATAATGAAACAACCATCTCAAGGTGATGAAAATTAACAGTACACATCAAATTACAAATTTATCATCATGGAGACAGAATAAGATCATATCCTTTTTCTCTGGTTCCCATTAAAAATCTACCTTTGCAGCAATCTGCTAGAAGTAACTACACAGAGGTTACCCTGCTATACTTTCATGATGATAACACACAAAATCTAAAACACTCACGAAATGTCAACGATCAGTTTAGCCAAGAGAGGCATCCTCTTTTTTTTTTTTTTTTTTTGGTGGTACCAGGGGCTGAACTCAGAGACACTTAACCACGAAGCCCCGTCCCCAGCCCTTTTCTATATTTTATTGAGACAGGGTCTCACTGAGTTGCTGAACCTGCCATAGTTGGGAGGGGACACTGAGTAACCCGTGGCTCCTGGCTCCAGGTTCCTTATTGCGGGTTAGTTTTCCTTGGCAGCGAGCACCTTGTGTGCTGCAGGCTGTGTGAGGGAGGTCACCTGCGGCTCCCAGCAGCCCAAGTAGCACAGAGTCACATTAAAGACAGACCAGTTGGTTTCCTTAGTTACTTTGTGGAGATTCTATATCTGCAATTTAATTATTTCATGTAAAATGAGATCACTTTTAATAAGCAATTAGTTTATTAAAAGTTATTGTGATAGCTCGTATGCTGTATCTTTCTCTTAAGGTTCCCTGACATTGCAGCAAATGTTAATTTATATGTTGTCTGATTATTAAAGTAGCAGTGTTCCCGTCTGGAGCGTGGACTTCCTCCTTAAGGACCTGGTTCAGAAAAGGAAGTGCCTGCCTCTTGTGCCTGGACTCGGGCTTCCCTCCTCCTCTGCACCCACTCTCCCCTGTCTCCATCTCACCCTCCCTTTCCTACCATTCCTACACCACTTCTCCTCCTCTTCAAAACTAGAACCTGCCACACGCTCCAGATGGGAATACTGGTTCTTAGTTTTGATTTACAAAGTCATCAAATGAAAAGCTTTTTTTTTTTTTTAATGGCGTCTGTAGGCACACTGGGTTGTTCACGTACAACAAGCACAATTCGATTGCTAACGCACTCCAACCTGACAATCAAGTTCTAAATGTGAAAAGCAAAAATTAAAAACATTTCAAAGCCTGTACTAAAAAGAAGGGGAGGATTGTCTGTGTGTGTGTTGCTAGAAGTGGAACCCAGGGCCTTACTTGTTAGGCAAGGGCTCTGAGAGTCAGACCCAGGATTTTCTTAAAAATATATGAAAAGTCACAAATCTGAAAAGAAGGTGACTAAGTGGGCTGCCTGTGGCTTGGTAGTGAAGCATGCGTGGACCTTAGCATGAAGTGCTCAGGTTCAAATCCTGACATCACCACTAGCTGCACAACTGGGTAAGTCACTTGACCTCTGAACCCATTCCAGCTGTAAAGTGGAGAAAATGCTCACTTCAGAAGATGTGTGAAGAGGAGATGAGTCGATAAACATCAAAGTGTCAGAACTGTACGTGCGCAGAACAAGTTACATTGGCTATTTTTGTAACGTGTGAGTATTCTTTTTAAAGATTCACATATAAACTCCCTTCCAAGGGAACGTACTCCCTTCCAAGCTCTCTCTCACTTCAGGCAGAACAAGGGAGATACAGGTTCTACCAGGAGCCCTGTCACTCAGCCCTACTGTGGGAGCAGGAGAGTCCCCTCTCCATAGTTCTGTGGCTCGCACCTGGCTGGCTGGCCGAACCCTCCCCAGCCTACAAGGCACACTGTTGCCTCTAGTTTACAAACAACACGACTGCCAAGTGCCTCCCACCTCCAGTGATCGCAGGGAAGGGGAGGACAGTGACAGTGCCCCCTAATCAGGTCTTTTCTGATGGTCTCCTGAGGGTGTGCATCTCTGATTATCCTGTGTCCTAAGAGCGTCCACGGGACTCGGGCAGCCACCATTCTGCTCTGCGGCCATAACCAGCACACAGTGTCGCCTCCTCTGCATTTTTGACTCTTACTGTCAAGAACTCATTTGCCAGACTTTAATGACCTATTAACCGATATGAATGAATTGGTTACAGAATAAATTAAAAAAGACCCAAGAGAAATTTTTAAGCAGCACATCCAGGGCAGAGCAGAACCATTGCAGCTGCACACAGAGTGCCTCTCACTGCAGCCTACTTCCTCTAGGTGGATGGAAGGGTCAGCGCACCACAGGGCCCAGGTGGACAGTCATGGTCAAGGAAAGGCGGTGGAAGCGCACTGGCCACAGCCAAGGGTCTGGCCATGTGTCTCTCTGGTCCCCTGCTTGTTCTCTTAGAGCCCGTCTCCCATGTGTATGA
Organism: Marmota flaviventris; assembly: GCF_047511675.1. NCBI lineage: Eukaryota > Metazoa > Chordata > Mammalia > Rodentia > Sciuridae > Marmota > Marmota flaviventris. The sequence goes on from NC_092517.1 coordinate 17,209,021, forward strand.
CAGGACCCGATCTTTTCATGAGATTTTCTGAAAAGATATTAAACATATCCAGTCAGAGGCTGGGGATGTGGCTCTGCAGGGAAGTGACTGCTTGGGAAGTGGCAGGTCCTGGGTTTGACCTCAGCCACCGCCAAAATAACACCAGCAGCAACAATGACAACAACAAAAACAGATCATGCCGGACACACCCAGTGCAGTCACAGGAGGGGACTATCCAGGATCAGGTTCCTGCAAGAGGCCCCAACAGACCAGGCTAGAAATCAGAATGGAGTCACTCATGCTAAAGTTCCATGTCACCATGCTGAGACTAAACTGCTGTCTGACCTTTCATCAGGATTGGAGGTGACAACCCAATTTCCCAACAGACCACTTTCAATTGGCTTAAGAAGGAAGTTTCCAGGGCCAGGGCTGGGGCTCAGCGACACAGCGCTTGCCGAGCATGCGCGAGGCCCTGGGTTCGATCCTCAGCATCACATAAAAATTTTTAAAAAAAATAAGAAAAAATAAAGATATTGTGTCCATGTACAACTAAAAAATATATATATAAAAAGTTTCCTGTGCTTTAATCCTTGTACAAAAAGAGGTAACCTAAACTAAGCTGATGTTAACAAATCAGTTATTTTTCTATTGCTCTGTCTTCCTGTCCCTGTTTTACAATGAAGTAAGTTTGAATTAAGAAATCCACTTTTTTTTCAAACATTTACTTTTTACTTGTGGGTGGATACAACGCCTTTATTTTTTATGTGCTGAGGATCAAGCCCAGTGTCTCATGCAGGCTGGGCGAGTGCTCTTCCTCTGGGCCCCAGCCCCAGCCCTCACTTTTTGTTTTCTATTTCTTCTTCAACTTTCTTCTGTCTGTAAAAACCTCTTCTGCTTAACTCATTGAAGCACTTATTCTAGTTTATGGAATGAATTGCTGTTTGATTATAGACCTGAAAATAAAGCCGGTTAAGATCATTAAACCACTGGTGTGGGGCACATGACTGTGATACTAGCTACTAAGGAGGTTGAGGCAGAAGGAGCCCAAGTTTGAGGCCAGCCTGGGCCACTCAGTGAGACCTGGCCTCACAATAAAGAGGAAAAGGACTTGGGGTGTAATCTCAGTGGTTAAGCACTTGCCTAGCATGCACTGGTTGAATCTGCAGGACCCAGGGGCAGGAAAAATATGATCACCAAACTAAGCTGTTGTAATGTTTTTGTCCTTTGACCACACACACACACACACACCAAAAAAAAAAAAAAAAAAAAGCTGACCACCTTCCATCACTTAACCTGGCTGGTAGGTTCATGACCCAAAACCCAAGTACAGACTCATAACTATGAAAGATGAAGAAATCCCCGACTTCACATCACCGTCCTCAATGGAAACCCTGTGCTATCTACAGGACATCAGCTCTTTTCAGAAATCTCATGTTCCACACACTGAATAATTTCTGAGACCGATATCATCTCCACATGCCTTCCCATGACCACCCTTCACCAAGCTTCCTTTACAAGAAGAGCCTGAGACCCCCAAAGTGTGTGTCCCTGGAGATAGCATTCCACATTCTCCCTTGAAGGCATCTCTGCTTTCCTAATACACACATCCACGCCACTAACTGACGCGTCCTTAAACTCATTTCTATAATGTTTTTCAAGAATCCCACTCCTCCTGAGTTGAGGTCCTCCTCTCTGGGAGATCTTGGATCTCCTCTGGTGACAGGATCACAGGCGTGCACCACCACACCTGGCAGAATATCTGTCTTCCTTGTGGTCACTGTGTTCGCCTATCTCCACTGTTGCACTGTAGGGTGGCGTATCTGTCCCTGTCACTGATCAGAGCAATTTGCTGAGAACGTTCGTTCTCTTGTGTGCAATTGTGACTTGTAGTTTGCTGAGCTGGTACTGCACTGTGAACAGGCGGTGATCTCAAAAGTAGGGGATTAGTAGAAAATAAAAGCGGACTAAGTTCTATTAGCCTCCAGACAGAAAGCTTTTCCCTAAACATTCCAGACTTTTCCACTTGAAGCAAAAATCAAGATTCTGCTTAACGTCCAAAACCAGAGATTTATTCAATTGTCACAAAAACTTTCATTCACTTGATAAATAAGTCTTGCGTAGACTGTGATGTTTCTTTTTAAAAAAATTTTGAAAGTCATAGTTGGACACAATATCTTTGTTTTATTCACTTATTTTTAATGTGGTGCTGAGATCACACGTGCTGGGTGAGCGCTCTACTGCTGAGCCACAACCCCAGCCCCTGTAATGTTTCCTAAAAGATCCAGAAATCACTTTTTCACATTTTTATATAGAACTCCGGTCACAGGGAACCTTGCTGCATGGAGAAGTATCTGGGTCAACAGAGAAAAGTGGACCATGTAAAGCCAGCAGGGCTCCTGCTTGACTCCCCTCCATCTAGTTTATGTGAGTGTTCTGGATACAATTTCGCTTAGAAAAGGAGAAAATGAAACAAAGTTTCATTTTATGAAAATGACTTAATTATGTTTATGACTTAATTTCTAAAAGTTTAAAGTCAGTGATACACAAACAGTCCTGGTGACAATGACCCTGGTCACTTCTGAAAGTGACATCACTACTGAGAGCCTCCTCAGCCCCTTTCTGTTTTCTATCACCAGCACTTTTCAGGTCTGTCTTCATAAAGAACAAAGTTTAGGATCATGTCGCGGTGGCACTGCATATTGGTGAAGAGCAGAGGGCACATTCCTCTCCCCAGATTCCAGCTAGACCTGTGAGTTAGTTTTTAAAAAAATTTAAGAAAGAATTTTTAGGGATTGAACCCAGGACCTCACACATAGTAGGTGCTTGACACTGAACTAGGTCCCCAATGCTTCTTTGTTTTGAGACAGGCTCTCGATAAGTCACCCTGACTGGCCTCGAACTCATGATCCTCCAACGTCAGCCTCCCGAGTCACTGTGCAGGTGTGCACCCCCACACCTGGCTGGTGTGTTCGCTTTACAGCTAAAGATCGTATCACGTGCCTTAGCCAAATGACAAAGCAGCTGTGTGTGTGTGTAGGTGTGTGTGTGTGGTTTGTGGTCTGGTTCTTCTGAGGTGCTGCTGTCCACGCAGTGCCTTGGTCAGGCCAGGGCATGATCTCCTTTCCTCTTCTGGCTAATTCCTTGGTCAGCCCTCAAGACTCAGTGAAGTGTAACTTCTTCCAGGAAAACCTTCCCTGACAATGTCCCTCTCCCAGGTGACCGGAGAGCCTTCCCTTAATCTTCCCACATGCCTAGACACACATCTCCATCACTGTTTTGACCACATTATATTGAAACGGTTGCTTGGGTGTCTTGCCTCTATTTTGACTTGTGTTTCTGAGGACAAGGATTATGTCACATTCATCTTCGCCATCATGAAGCTAGCACCATGCCTGGTATACAGAAGACCCCCAGTGAGTGTCTGTTTGGTATAAACGCTTGTTGGCCCCTTCCTGCTCAAACCCGGCCCTGCCAGACCTCACAGCTCATGCAGCACTGAGCCTGCATTCTGCAAGTGGTATCTAGTTTTTGTAGGAAAAGAAAAAACCAAAAAACCTTCCAATAAATGGTTCTTCCAAGGCTGCCAAGGAAAAATTACTGATTGGGTTGAATGCCAGTTTAAATTATTAAAATCTTATCCAGCCCAATTCTTCCAACCCAAATGCAAAGTACCCATTAGAGCCAGGGCCAGCGCTGGGAACTGCCTTGTCACACGAGGGCGGGCTTTTGGGTGTGCGTGAAACAGGCCTCACCAAGGGCCAGCACTGCCGGGTGGACTTCAGGCTGCTGTCTGGACTTAATGGATCCGTAAGCCTGAGCACATGTACTTTCTCATTAAAAAAAAAAAAAAAAATCCCCCTGTGTACAGGGTGTACGCCAGACATGGAGATAGAAAATATATAAAATGATATTCTAGTACTTCTGCTAGTACTAGTGAGGATGTAGGCAGACAATACCACGTTGGTTTGCCAGGTGCTATTTTAAAGTACAGACTCTGAGCTAGGAAGAAACCTACTAGGTCTTCCAGCTCAAAAATGTATCTTACAGATGACTAACAGACTTAAGTCTCTCCACGACAACTAATAGAAAAAACAGGTGACATACTGAAGACACACACAGGCACAGTGTTTACCACATGGGGTGGGTGCGGTGGGGTTCAAGCATCAGCTCGCCTGTGCCACTAGAAGTATCCAAGAAGATTCCTGCTGCATGTTAAGAATGCCACAGGACACTGATGGAGAGCTGGAACGGATGATCCAAGTTTCCTTCACACTCTAGAATTTTTAACTTTTGTTTCAAAAGAATAGAGACACCCTGGCTATGATGTTAAAAAATCATCTTCACATTCAGATTGAAGGTGTGTGATTATTCTGAAGCACAAAAATCTGTTAACAGGGGTTAAAACTAAAAATTATGTTCTGAAGTCAGGTGCAGTGGCACACTTTGTAATCCCAGCTACTCAGGAGGCTGAGAAAAGAGGATTTTAAGTTTGAGGTCAGCCTGGGCAACTTAGTAAGATCCTGTCTCAAAACAAAAATGTAAAAAAGGGTTGGAGACGTGGCAGTGGGAGAGCACTTGCTTAGGATGCACAAGGCCCTGGGTTCAATCCCTAGCACCAAACCCCAAACCAACCCAACCACCACCACCAACACACAGCACTATGTGCTAACTGACAGGAGAAGATGACACAAACAGGCTTTCACAGCACACACCAATCTAACTGCAAAACTGACACCCATGAGTGTCACCTAATGTGTCACTGACACCAGTGAGTTAGTTACTTCTTGCTACAAACATAGTACCTTTACAACTCAAAAGTCCTTAACCAAAAGATTTCTCAGTGTTACCTTGATCTTATTTACTTCAAGTAATTCTGATAAAACTCTAAAATAATGACAAAATCTGAAAAAGCCCAAATGTAATCTATGATCTTTTTTTAAAACATCTGATATTACAATGTATCATCAGAATCTAGAATGTAAGGTCCACAGGGGGAGATATCTGTGTGTTTTGTTCACTTTTGTTTAATAATTAAAACTGTGTGTGGCACTTAGTAGTTGCTTAAATATCAGTTGGAGACTCCCTGATACGGTTTCCAGGCTTCAATTCCCAACGCTCTAATGGCTACCCACATGCATCTCTTCCTGCTCCTGCTCTGACAAACCCAATCTGTGTGTCTCTGAGCATCTCCTTCACCTCCCCATCATCCTGCAAAATGGGCTAGTCTTTTTTATTTTTTCCTTCCTGATATTGGAGGTTGAACCTAGGGGCCCTCTACCACTAAGCTACATTCCCAACTGTTTGAGACAGAGTCTTGCTGAGTTGCTGAGGCTGGTCTTGAATTTGCAGTCCCTCCTGCCTCAGCCTCCCCTGTCACTGGGATCATAAGGGAGCACCACTTCCTATTAAACCTGTTGTAAACTTTTTCCCTCCAAATAACTGTAGGTAAAATCATGTTCCCGTTCTTTTCTCTTATTAAGGAGATTTCAGGTCTGCTGACTGTACCTGTATAAACACTGCCTGTCAATTCTTCTCCTGACACCCATTCCAGGTCTCTTCCACCACGGTCACAGGATTACCTCAACTTCCTCCTTTATGAGTCTGCCTAGTACGTCACAGTCTATGAACGTTCCAAGGGTAGATTTCTCATTTTTTTTTTTTTCTAACTTAGTGTCCCCAGTACCTAGTACACAGCTGTTAAGTAAACATCTGCTGAAAGAACAGATTCTCAGTAATTTTTTCCATACAGGTGTAAATTGCATTTTCCCAGTGTTACCTTGGCTTTTATGAGACTACCAATAACCTTCCAGTTTTCTCTTACATTCACATTCATTTATTTCCCTTAAAAAGCAAACCAAGAGGGGCTGGGGTTGTGGCTCAGCGACAGAGCGCTTGCCTAGCATGTCTGAGGCACTGGGTTCCATCCTCAGCACCACAGAAGAATAAATAAAAAATAAAGGTATATCAACAACTTAGAAATGGCAAAGAAGGCAAATGATAAAATCAGAAGTAGTGATCTTGGAGAGCACGATAGCAGGTGGAAAGTGCATGGATTCAGAGTCAAGGACAGCTGGAGTTTGAATCCAATTCTAAAACTTCCTTACCTGGACTTTTACATCTCTGAATCCATTTTCTCTTTTTAATGTGAAGATAACTGTACCTTTCTTGGAGGATTAAATGACACACGTGTTCTTTAGTGGAGGCTTGAAATCTAAAGCCCCAGAAGTACCTACTACCATTAGGTTGCAGAGAACTTGAAATAAGGGTATTCCATCAGTATTTCTCTGAAGAACTATTTTTATATGAGGCCAAAGTTTTGAGGCAAAAGTGCCAAAACAAAATTGCCTCAAATACTGAGACAAATTCGAGACTTAGGTCAACAGCAAATCTCTATAAAACAAAATAAAAACCTATATAATAGAGGTTTTTGTTTTTCTTTCTTCTTTTCATTTCTTATTTTTTCTTCTCATACTTGTTCTGCCACTGAGCTACGTCCCTAGAGCCCCTTGCTTCTGTTGTACTTGAGAGTGGATCCAGGGGTGTTCGGCTGCTGAGCTACAACCCCAGTCATTCTTATTTTTCATTTTGAGCCAGGGTCTTGCTAAATTGCTAAGGCTGGCCTTGAACTTGAGATCCTCTTCCTCCTCAGCCTCTAGAGTCGCTGGGATGACAGGTGTGTGCCACCATGCCCAGCCCCATCCAACCCCTTTGGGTGGGCGACGTGTTGCCACCCTGGGTCTGAACTACATAGTGGACTTTATTCCAAGGACATCACTGAAGGTTTCCCCATGGTAACAGTAAGGCTCCACGGAATCTAAACTTACAGATCCAATAGGCTGCCTGATTATATCAAAATCTGCACGTTCAAAACCAGTCAACGTAATCCTTCTTCTAACTCTCATGTCAGGAAAAGCAATCTCTATTTATCAAGTTATACAAGTCAAAACCAAACCAAAGCCCCAAACATATTCTTGAAATCTTCTGCATTCTATCCATGGCCAATCCAACAGCAAATTATCCCTTTTGCTCTCCTAATTCCTATCAATCTCTACTGCCACCTCTCTAAAGTGGTGGCATCCTCATGCTCTCTCTTCTGGCCACTAGAGTGGACTGGTCTACCTGCATTCACTTAGGTTCTCTCTGAAGCTGGAGGGGGAATAAGGGTCCTAAGTCACTTGGTGCTTGAACTCTTTTAGGAAGTAGCTTCCTACAAGGTTTAAAATAAAGAACAAAGATCTGAACAAGGTCTAGGAAACCCCACATGGTTGGGCCCTGGATCTCTCTCTCTCTCTCTCGGGCTTCTTCTTCTTCTTCTTTTTTTTGGTGGTGCTGGGGATGGACGCACCCCAGCCGTAGAGCTTCGTCTTTATGATGCAGTTACTTCCCCTCCTGAGCCGCACTGGCCACAGTCAGGTGCCGGTGCTCATCCCTCTGCCCACATCAGTGCCTACTTGTCCTTTCTTCCCTGCGCTGCCAGCCATTTGCTAGGTGCTGGGTGTGTGCTGACGGACAAACCAAGCCTCTGCCTCCATGAGGCTCATGGCTGAGTGGCACAAAGTGGCAGAAAAAGCAATAACCAAACAATAAGCTGTGGAAATGACTATAAAGAAGAGAGTGCTGTAAGAAAGGAGCGATGTAAGGGAGGGGGGTCTACTGCAGGTCAGGAGGTCACAGAGGGCTTCTTTCAATGGCACCTTCACTGCAGGCACATGCGACATCGAGTCCCACCATTATGTACAGCTATAATGCCCCAGTAAGAAGCGTGGGATGAGGAAAGAGCACAGAGGGGGAGGGGCAGCTCTGAACACAGCCCTCAGAGACAGAAGAGGAAGCGGTTCCTTCAAGCAGCTGCAAATGAGGAAAAGCTTTATTACTGTGGGCTTCATGTGCCCAGAGAAGGAATCTGGAATTCTATCAGTGAAGATGAAAATTAAGAATGCGGCCATTCAGAAAGACAAGGAGAAAGGAGTCATTTACTGGCTGCTTCTTAGAATTTACTTGGTGAAAGGTTAAGACCATGTTACCAAAAAGGCTTATGGAAGCAGAGGGGGATCTGGGAGTGCGCAGGAGGGGCCTCGGGCCTCCTAACCTGGCGGGCGCTGGAGCACACCCAGGGCTTGGGGACCAGCTTACGTAACCAGTGAGTCAGCAGAGTCAGGTGTCAATGGAGCTCTCCAGATAGGAGGTGGGCTAATGGCACCGTCATGGTCACGCACCTTTCGGAAACGCTTCCCTACGTCAGGATCAGGAAAAGCCTACCTCCTGGTCACCAAGACCCAAGAAACGGGACCCCACTGAAAGCAGAGCAGGTGATTCTGGGAGGATTTCAGTTGTCTGCAGAAAGGCATTTTTGTAACTTGCAATAAAGCACTTGGCACAGTTTCCAAAATCCAGACTCCCAGTTCTGCTGAGAGCAAAACCCAGATTGTTAAAAAGAAAGCCTCCCCGTCTTCCCTGGAGTCTATAAATATTTCAGGGCTATTTTCTACAACCATCTTTCCCCTCCTGAAGGCTGTTATGTTCCAACAGCAACAGAAACAGGTCTCCCAGTGACAGAACTGGGTCTGGCAAAGAAAAAGATACAAAGGAGAACACAAGAGGGGCTCAATGACAGCAGAGGGAAAAGACAGACCCATGACAACCACCCGACACCCTAGAGCCATGGCAATGCGCCCCCCACACCAGTAAGCAGCACTCCCCAAATGGGAGCCTCCCATCCTGCCGCCTCCCCGGTGCCCGGGCTCCAGCCTACGCTGCTGCAGGGGCAATGCCAATGTGAGCAGGAGGCGGGAGCTGCTTTTCCTTCTCCACCTCAGGCCAGAGGCAAAGCTGGGAAAGGGGTAATTATGACTCGACAGAGGAGAAAAGGCGCCTGCTCGCCAGCATTCTTTGCCTTGGAAACTCCTAGCTTCTGCCTGTCCATGGCATCGAGAGAACTTGATGACTCTCTGAAGGTCACAACTTGAACGTGCAGAAATAACGTCTTCCTTTCCGGCCCTCTCGGCCGTCTTTTCCCATCAAACCCAATTCTGCACACTGTCTTGGTTATTATTAAGATGCAAATTCTATGGAGCTGCTATATAAAAGTTAAAAAGCAAGCAAGACATCAGCACACACGGCTCTTACCCAAGCCCGTCAGGCAGTCTGCGGACTCTGCTCCCCACCGAGCTCACCCTGCATGGTGCACTGCCAGCAAGCCCGGGTGGTGACAACAAATCCCAGCGGCTCCTGGCTAGAAGCTCCTTCCATTTGTTCCAGCCTCCAGACTGCAGAGGAGCTGTGGCATAGTCTGTCACTGCTGCACAAGCTCCGACAATGACGCTGTAAATGAGGGCAGCTACTATTGGGAACGCGCCCCCTCCCCCCAAACAAGACCGCGACAGTGAAGCTTCCCGTGGATCCCTGGCCTCTCACCTCCTCAGTCTCTCAGAAGCGCCTTTCGCAGACCAGGCGGGGTCACAGCAGGCGGGGACAGCCCTCCGCAGCGCCCACCTCGGCCTGGCCTTCGCACAAGCTCGGCTTCTGCCTCTCCATCAGCTCCTGGAGCTCTCTACATCTGGGCGCCGGGGAGGGCTCTGCTGAGTGAACACAGAGCCTCTGCCAACAGGCATCTGTGTGTGAGTGTGTGTGTGCGAGTGTGTGAGAGTGAGTGCGCGCACGCAGGCACAGTTTGCGGGAGCTGCTCATGCAAATGAACAGTTTGACTCTGGGAACGAGATCACAGACAGTGTCTGCCTCTCTCCTCGGGCTGGGAGCATCGTTTATAAAAGACAAAGCTTCCACTGGTTGGGTTTAAAGCTGCAGGGCACGTATTCCACACCCACATTTGTCTTCTGGTTTGCATTAGATAAGGATGGGTTCCAAATGGATCAAGTATTTAAAATGTTCTATATAACACAATACCATTTAGGTAGTTTGGTTCAAAAACTACAAAGAAAAAGCCATCCACCCATGTTCTGACCAAGGAGCAGGATATCTCCAGGACAGACTTCCAGGTTTCCAAAGGTGTCTTCTCTTGCTTTTCATTTCAGGTTCATAAAATCATTTAAATGAAAATTAATTAAGAGTAAGAAAATTGGGCAAGAAACAGAAAGTCAGTATGAGAATCTAACTCACTACAAAGGGAAAAATACTTGTTACGAAAAGCAATGGTTCCCCAAATTATTCTTCTATCTCTAAAGGCACAGAATTCTGACGTTGACTTTCCAGAACAAATTAATGAATAATTTATGGCTTAATGGAAGTTTTGTCTTTACCTAAAACTTAGATTGTAAACGCTTACTGGGTAAATATTTATTTCAACAAAAACCCCAATCTAGTACTACCATCATCAGAACTAGACACTGTAGCTGGATGAGGTGGCACAAGACTGTAATCCCAGTGACTCAAGAGGCTGAGGCAGGAGGATAGCTTATTTGAGGCCAGCCTCAGCAAGTTTGGGAGACCCTCAGCAACTTGAAGAGACCCTGTTACAAAATAAAAAATAAAAGGACTGGGAATGTGGCTCAGTGGCAAAATGCCCCGAAGTATTTTCTGTTGTTAAAAAAAATCAATAGTTCTTGTGATTTTAATTTGAAGGCTCCTGTAAGAGAATCCCTATTTTTTTTTTTTCTACTTCTCTCAAAAATCATTTTGTAAAGCCGGGCATGGTGGTGCACGCTTGTAGCCCCAATGGCTCTTGAGGCTGAGGCAGGAGGATCACGAGTTCAAAGCTACCCTCAGCAACAGTGAGGCCCTAAGCAACTCAGTGAGACTCTGTCTATAAAAATACAAAATAGGGCTGGGGATGGGGTTCAGTGCTCGAGCAGCCTTGAGTTGAATCCCTGGTTCCCCCCAACCCTCCCCCCCCCCCCCAATTACTTTGTGGGCCAGGTGCCGTGGTGTACACCTGTAATCCCAGCTACTCGGGAGGCTGCAGCAGGAGGGTGACAAGTCTGAGGCAGGCCTGGGCAACTTGTGAGATCCTGTCTCAAAAAAGGTGGGGTGGGGACAGGCATGTACTTCAGTGATACAGTCTTTGCTTAGCAGGCAAGCCCCTGGGTTCAATCTCCAGCACAGGGGTGGGTGGGGGATCATTTGACAGGAACTTTCAAATGGGCCCTGAGCTACTAATAATAAAACCCAGTACATTCTACTATCTTCCTTTTATTTTTTATTTTGTAACAGGGTCTCTTCAAGTTGCTGAGGGTCTTGCAATGTTGGGGGATTTTATCTTCTCCCGGGGTAAGTACAATATTTAATCTTTTTAAAGGTTAATGTTTGTTATAACTCTAAGTAAAACTGCTACTGCTCATAGGTGTCTCAGTGCTGTCCCTTACTAGACGTGCAGGACTACATTTCCCAGAGCCCCTGCAGTTAGGCAGGTCATGTGACTAGTTCTGACCAATGGGTTATGAAAGAAAAGTAAGTATGCCATGGACACAAAGCATTGCAATTGCTAATGTGAGGCGCTTTTGTCCTTTCTTTCCTTGCCACTGAGACCACTGCGGCATGTGTTGACACAGGTAGCATAGACCCAGGGTGCCCTGGTGGGATGAGCCACCATATGGAGGACAGCTGCTCTGGAGAGGTCCCTGGGCTGAAAGAGGAATCTTTGCATGACAAATGTTCACTGTCTATTTATATGAATGTCATGATTTTGTCATTTAAAAGGTCACCCTTCAGCAGGGTTAGGAGTTCTACCGAGACATCAATGGATTTGTTGGAGAGAACCAAGTAAACAGAGTTGCCAGAGAAGTCCCCACGACAGGATGCTCTCACTGCCACCGTCTCTTTGACCCCAAAGTAAATGCCAGTTCAACTTGGCTGACTCTCTGGTTCTCTAGATTTTTTTCTCTTGTGGATCTTGTTTTTCTTTTTGATTATGCTCCTTGATGACAGTACTAATTGAGAATTTGGTTTTTACAGTCTGACATCTATGTAGAATGACAGACACTTTGTTTCTGCCAGGTACGATATATGATGCTTTATTGTCATTTTGATGAAATAACCCAATAGTTTCTCACCCATGATCCTACCCTAAGCAAGGGCCTGAATCTCCTTTGTTAATTATTTCAACTGTGTACTCTCTAGGACTGAATCCCAATTATAGAGGGGGAAAAACCTTCTAGGGTAACTTCTTTTTTTAAACTTTGTTTATTTATTTTTCTGTGGTGCTGAGGATTGAACCCAGTGCCTCCCACATGCTAGGCCAGCGCTCCACCACTGAGCCACACCCCAGCCTCTCAAGGTAACTTTTATACCTAATGCTTTTGGGATTTCCCAATGTGTCCTTGGAAGTTCACAAAAAAATTTTAAAATTTCACACTACTAAAAAGAATTGCTAGAAATAATATATGCTCAAAACAATTAGGTTTTCTTGGTGTGGTCCACATTTCTTAATCAGATTCATTTTTTTCCCTTGGATAAGTTTGCACAAAATGTTTATATATCAGAAATTATGCACATACATGTATGATTTTATTGGATGAACCTGGAGTTTGCCGTTTTTACCCAAGGGTAAAAGATTTTAAATTCATACAAAATAATAGAGAACTTTACTCCATCCCATCCTGATGTGATCAGTTTCTGTAATAAATCAATCCCATCTATATTATCAGCTATAGTTTTGTTTCACTCTGCTGAAGGCTCTGCCGGCCAGTCTGTGTCCCCTATAACTCTCCCACTGTGTTCTGACGATCAGGGGTCTGAACTATAAACCCAGTGGAAAACTGCATAGGAGAAAAAAAAGAATAGTCTGAGAGTCGTGGAAAGAGCTGTGCCCTCAGCCACTGCTACTCCACAAAACAGAATCTTGGGCAGTTGCTTCTGAGCTGATGTTGCTTAGACAACTTTTAGTCTGCACTGAGTCAGGGTTTCCATGATGCTTGACAGTCAAGGAGGAGGTGTTCCATGAAGGCAGACTGTTCACCAAGAGAACCGCCTAGACAGGAGCGAATAACCTAATGAGGGAATCTGACTGTGGTTACTGGTCAGAACCTTTTAATGTTACCTTAATGATTTATTCTTTGGTGGCTATATGAGGAAGTTCTTTCTCTTTCTCCTTAAATTACTTTTAGTGTGCGATACTGCCTTGTTTTAATTATTCTTTTCAGATGCTTGACATCTTTAACTTCAATTAAGCATGACAATATCTTTAGTAAAGGAATCAATGAAGAGGATGACCAGGACAGCCACTATCTTGAAGCAAATCATCAGAGACCTTGTTCCAGGTTGACACCTCCTCCAAATCAGTAATCTTTTCATTCATTCTTTCAGTCATTCAGTTATGAATAATCGTAAATTATTTTCCCCGAAGATATCAAAAAAATTGTTCAATGCACTGTGGAAATCCAGATACCCTGTCCTCAGAGTACTACTCATCCACCAGCACAGTAACCCTGCTCATCCTTAAAGAGGCACCAACTATGCACACAAGCAGGTCAGGACTGATCAAGAAGATAACTGAATCAAACGAGGAAACTCTTTGTAGAGGACATCAAGACCAGAGAATGAGTGCAGTTTATGACTCAAGTATCTAAGAACCATCCAAAAATGTATCACTTTGGAGCTGGGTCTCCCACTTGTGAGGTACTGGGTTCGATCTTCAGCACCACATAAAAATTAAATAAGTGAAATAAATAAAGATATTGTGTCCATCTTTAAAAAAAATCTTGAAATCATGTATCGCTTCATTTAAAAAATCTTTGCTTTTGTGTTAATGTATATTCATGGACATGATGTTCATTTGAACACCCTAAAATCTAGAGCTCATGACAGGTTATCTAGTAAACAGGACCTTATCTTGCATATGAGAAAATAAAATCTCAGGCATGTTAACTGATTTCCCCAAATTACTATCTAGCTGTGGCAGGGTTGGAACTAGAGAAGCCAGGTTCCTCCAGCTGCATCTCTCATTAATATCACACCTCACTGGAGAGTTAATGAGGCCCTAGTGAAAACGCAATCTTCAGTCCTTGCCTCCAGGGGGAATATGCTCACTCTGACTGGTCAGAGCCACAACCACTTGGTCAGTGAGAACCAATAAGGTCTGCCTTACTCTAATCTTGTTTCATGCCTGAAAGCAACTGAGAAGACTTCTTCAGATCTGCTGACTTTTTTTTTTTATACTTATTTATTAGTTTTCGGCGGACACAACATCTTTGTTTGTATGTGGTGCTGAGGATCAAACCCGGGCCGCCCGCACGCCAGGCGAGCGCGCTACCGCTTGAGCCACATCCCCAGCCCCATCTGCTGACTTTTTGGAGGCATCAACAGCTGTCAAGTACAAGTCCTGCAGTAGGCTTGATTCAACCCCCCACCCCCACTTGATTCCAAACTTCAGAGGTAATCTGGCATATAATTCATTCAGTGGAGAACAGCAATGAACCAAGTGACTAAGCAATTTGCTGCAGCATGCTTTGGGCAAACGTGAGATAAACAGGCAAAAATGGGATTGTTTCATTAGGTAGGTGGTCTAGGGGAAGTTTACTATGACTGTAAGTGAGCTTCTAGAAATTGAAGAATCATCTGAAGTTACAGTCATAGTAAACTTCCCCTAGACCACCTACCTCCCATTTCATTCTCACACACTGACCCTTTAATCCTTGTAGACTCTACCTTTTGTATTTGTGTGTGACACTGGGGACTGAATGCACCCCTGTGCTAGCTACATCCCCAGCCCTTTTTATTTTGAGACATGGTCTCACTAAATCGCCCAGACTGGCCTTGAACTTAAGATCCTCCTGCATCAGCCTCCTGAGTCGCTGACTTGCACCACCAAGCTGGCTTAGCCTTCTTAATTTTTTAAAAATTAAAACAAACAAACAAACAAACATACCCTTAACCGCTTCCTATATTGCCCACTCTGTTCCTAACAGTTTTTGCTTGAGAATCATCTCAGAGCACTGGATCTTCCATTCAGAATACCTCGTCCCCAATGGCAGCTATTAACAGAATAAATAAAAGCCTTTATTTCTGGGGGTGGTGGGGGAGACTTCCTGTGAACTCATTTGATAATTGTGAAACAGGACAACATGGAACACAGTTCCTCATTAGGGGAGGAAGACAGCACCACTTTTGAGAGAAGGGTTAGGGGAATGTCAAAGAGAGCTGTTACTGAACTTCCCTGGGGCATCGAAACAAATTCTTCCCATTTTATTTTTAATTCTTTTTTTTTTTTTTTTGGGTACTGGGGAATGAACATCAGGCTTTACCTCTGAGCCACCCACCCCTCCAGCCCTTTTAATTTTTATTTGGGATAGGGTCTCACTAAGTTGCTTAGGCCTTACTAAGTTGCCCAAGCTGACCTTCTGATCCTCTTGCCAGCCTCCTGAATTGCTGGGATTACAGGCTTGTGACACTGCATCTGGCCCATTTTAAAATTATAGACAACAGTGAAACTTTTCTGTGTGTGTGTGTGTGAGTGTTGGGGGGGTGCTGGGACTGTTCCCTGGGCCCCACCCCCCACATGCTAGGCAAGCACTTTACCATGAAGCTACAATCCACTCCAATATTTCTATATCTCTTGGGGAACTTCTGAGGGTATACTGACTGTAAATTCCTAGCTGTGTTTCAGAGATAGAAATGACCAACTTGCTCTTCCAAAAGATTATGGCAATTTGCACTACTACCAACAGTGCCAGAATACTGCCAGCTTTACCATGTATCAAACTTTTGTATTTTCATGAATCTGATAATTAAAGTGAGACCTTATTTTTACTTACCATTTTCATTCCTTAAATTGTGGGTAAACTTTTTGGAGAGGGGTCTGGGGACCGAGCCACATACTAGTCTTTTACTTTAAAAAAAAAAAAAAAAGGACACAATGGACTTTATTCATTTCTTTTGATGTGGTGCTGAGGAGTGTACCCAGTGTCTCACATGTGCTAGTCAAGCGCTCCACCACTGAGCCCCAGCACCAGCCCCTTTTCTTTTGTATTTTGAGACAGGGTCTCGCTAACTTGCCCAGGTTGGCCTCAAACTTATGATCTTCTGCCTCACTGGGATTGGAGGGATATGTCCAAACACACCAAGCAAATTATGGGTAAGTGTGACCATCTTTTGATGTGTAATTTGATCATAAATATTTCCTCTTCTGTCAGCACCTCTGGACCTCTAAAAAGGAAATCTTTTATGAAGTTGCAATCAGGGTGCAAATAAAAGATGGTCAGACAACAACGATGATCTGCATGAGGTGTCAGTAGAACTGAAACAAAAAACCAAAACAACAACAACAAAATGAGACAGCTCCACTCCCAGAAATAACTCCCTATAAACTTTAATTGTCATGTCTCTGGAAATTGAACCCAGAGTGTTGAACCAGTGAGCCTCATTGCCAGCCTTTTAAAATTCTGAGACACGGTCTCCCTTGGCTGCTGAGGCTGGTCTGGAACCCGCAATCCTCACTGGGATTGCAGGTGTGCGCCACTGTGCCCAGCCTCTGAACAGTTTTCCTCACAAATTTCCACTAAGAACATAAATACTATCTTCCCTCCAAGAATCAGCCCAAACAATTTGCATTTTCTACTTATTCTCTGGTTGCAAGCAAGCACTGTGCTTTTTACTAAATGCAAAGGAGGGGCTGGGCTGTAGCTCAGTAGCAGAGCGCTGGCCTAGCATGTGTGAGGCCCTGGGTTCCATCCTCAGCACCGTGTAAAAATAAACAAATAAAATAAAGGCATGCTGACCATCTACGACTACCAAAAAAAGAAAAAAGAAAGAAAGGAAGGAAGAAAGAAAGAAAAGCAAATGAGACTAAAGCACACATTCTAACCATATTTCCTGGGATTACACATGTCAAAATTTCCTATTTTAAGTATCTGAAAACTAGTCCTGGGTGGTTTGGCAAATGGATTTTACATTCAAAAACAGGCTCTAGGTACATCTGACTGGTCCCCACATGCAGCTCCCGCCCACCCACTTCTGCCACCCTCCCTTCTCCTTCTCGCCCTTACATACGGGGGCTAGGACTGCAAGCATGCACAGGACAGTTATGCGAACAGAGGAATTATTTCTGAGCCTCTTTCTCTCTCTCTCTGTTTTTTTTAAACATTTATTTGTTGAAAGCCAATAAGTCCCCCACCCCCGCAGGGCCTCACATGTGCTAGGCAAGTGCTCGACCACTGAGCCACATCCCCAACCCTTTCTCTGTCTTTTCTGAAGAGAAAATGTTTTTCCTCCTGTCTCGGATCAGTACTGAGCAGAAGTTATTTCCAACTGAAGGTATCCTTCCTTCCTTCCTTCTCTAAATTTCTACATGTGTAATTTTTATGGTATATATAACATCTTACATTTGGTTGTTTTTGTAAATTCTGCCATTTTCTACCTGAGATGATGAATCCCTGAGCTATGCATTCTTGAACCCCAACAGCGCCTACCACAGTATATCAGTCAGTTTATACACTAAATTAGCTCATATTTGTAAAGCACTTCAAATAGCACCTGCACATTAGTGCCATTTAAGTTATTAAATAAATGAAAGAAATGGATCAGCTTTCCTTTCTGATTGACGCATGACCTCCTTAGCCTAGGAGGGTCAGGTCTGCCATCTTGGTTCCATTTTCTACGCTGGGCACTGCCCCATTTCTCTGCTCTTGATTTCAGGAAAGCCCATAAAAATTGTCTGAACTCATCGTTTCCAAATTCCGTTCTTCCTGTTCTCAAACATGGTCAAGTAGCTTTTCTCTGATTAGTCCATGTTGAGGTGGCTGCCAGATAACAATTTGGGAATAGAGAAACTCAGTTCTCAAAGGACGCGCCCCTGAGCCACTGAAATGCGGGAAACCCCCAAGAACAACTGCAACTCTCCAGCCACATGCTTCTGGCCCGACCCACTGCCCTGTGCCCCTGAAACACGAGGGGTGCGGGGAAACTGGTGGGAAGCCGTGCAGCTCCACCTGCTCCACATCTCGCCTGGACCCCAGCACTGTCCCTTTCACAGCCCACACCACAGGGCTGCTGTCTCCTCCTCTGGAGCTGGCCCACTTGTCCCCTGAGCGCGTGTTGCTTGCTCTACCCACAAAGGCATCCCTCTGGAGACTGTCCTCCAATCTCCCTTCAACTTCTATCTACCTTCTCAAATACACTCTGTCTAGGCCTCTGACTGGCAGGTGCTCAATAAAATTCTTTCCTTCAATGCCAAGAATCTGGCTGGTCCTGAGTCAAAGTCCCCCTCTTCTCTGGGTGCTCCTCAGTCTGTCCCTTGGAGACACCTCTTCACCCCTGACAATTCCAAAGACGAGTTCTTGGTTGTCTTCTTATTTGACACAGCTGATGCCGCCCTGTGGCTCCTGGGAAGAGCTCCCATGCTGCTGCATGTCTAGCCCACCACACCCTTCCCTCTTCCTCCTCCTCTGCTCCAACTGGAGTGCCCAGGGCTCGTGCTTTTTCCTCTCCCGTGTCTGTGCTCATTCATTTTTCCCCACCATCACGTAATGAGACACCTCCTTAAGCCATACTTTCCACCCAGGCCTGTCTCGGTCTCCTGAGCATCTCCCAGCAGCCTCTAGATTCACTGCCACTGTCCGTTTGACATTCCCACTTGGGTGCTCTCAAAGGGAATTTCTCTCTTGCCCACCACACCTGCCCACAAGCAGACTTCCACTGCAGTTAGTGACAGTCCATCTGTCCAGCTGCTGAGGTTAAATCCCTTGTGAGTCACCTATTTCTCTCTTTAATATCTTATATCCAATTTACCAGGATATTCTGTTGGCATTGCCGTCAAAGCTCCTGTAGACCCCAGCCCCTTCCACGTCACCCACCTCTCCTGGAGCTCAGCCAGGCTTCTCTTTGGTCACCAGCATGGCTCCCGTGCTCTGCCCTGCTCCTATACAATCTGTTCTTGGTATTCCAGCTAGCACGATCTTTTAAAAACCCAAGTCAAATCATGTCACACCTCTGCTTAAAATTCTTCAATGAATCTTTTACAGTCAAAGACAAAGTGCGCCCTTAAAGATGGCCTTCAAGGGCATGCCACACCTGGCCATCGGTGTGCAGGGTGAGAGCCAGATTCATCCAACCTAGTAATTCCTTGTAATTCTCACTCTCCCATTCCTTTCATCAAGAGGTAGAATCTATCTGTCCCTCCTGGGATGGGAGACTGGTTTGACCATAGATTGCTTTGGCCAAATGAAATGTGAGCCACTGTGACGCAGCAGAGGCCTGGGCAGTGCTTGCTATGTTGGGGTGGCCGCTCTTGCTGGCCAAGCCCTTCGGCCCACTTCCACTTCAGCTCAGGACAATGTGTCCCTCAGCTGCTCACGGAGGAAGAGGCCCAGTGACATCAGCGCCAACAGCTAGCTGTGGGGAAGGGAGGCCACATTAGACACCAGTAGTCCCACCACAGCCCCAACACCACAGCGACCCAGGGCAGGACCAGCAGGACAGTCACCTGGCTGAGCCTGGCCCAACTGTCGGACTCGCAGAGTTGTAAGCAGATAAAAGTCGTCTTAAGCGGCTGGACCTTGGGGTGGTTTGTTCCACGGCAGTAGCTACTGAGCCACCCTGGTCCCTATCATCCCTTCCCTTGGTTCTCTGGTCACAGCAACCTGGACCCCGTTCCTTTTGTACACTGGGGACACTCCTGTCTTGGCTCTGGCTGAACTTCTGCCTGGAGGGTCGCTCCTCCTTGAATGACTCACCTGCCTTTGAGGAGGCTCAAACTTTCCCCATTGAAAAGGGTGTCTGTCCCCAGCCCCAGCACACCCAGTCCCTCAGGTGCTCCCCTGCCTTCTCAGCCTGGCCTCCCCTAACACGCGGCGTGGCTCACTTACTAGGTTCATGACTTGTTGTCATCTCTCCCAACTAGAATGTGACTAATTTTCTTTCTTCCTTCTTACTTTGAGGTGCTGGGGATCAGACGTATGTGAGGCAGGTGCCTTGTCACTTACTTATTTCCTCCTAACTAGGATGTAGAGGCTTCGCCTGTTTTGTTAAGATAAACTCCAAGCCCATCTAAACCCCTAAACCCCGGATACAGCAAATCCTCAGTAATTATTTGTTGAATGAACAAATTATTGGTTTGCAACCTTCAAGTTCAGACAGGATATACTGCAGCTGACATTTAATAATTTCTGGTATGAATTAAAATAATCGGTGACAAGTGTTTTTAAGCTTTAAGTCACAGTTCTTTTTTTTTTTTTTTTAATTTTTTGAATTGTAGATGGACACAATCTATTTTATTCACTTATTTTATGTGGTGCTAAGGATCGAACCCAGTGGCTCACATATGTGAGGCAAGTGCTCAACCACTGAGCCCCAGCCCCTAAGTCGCAGTTCTTGACCTTTGTTCTCTAGCATTTATATACTCTCATTAGCTCACTGCTTTTATTTTTATTTTTGTGCCAGTGATTGAACCCAGGGATGCTTAACCATTGAGCTGCACCCTAGCCCTTTAAAAAAAAAATTATAATTTTAAAATTTTGAGGCAGGGCATAAGTTGCTTAGTGTCTTATTAAGTTGCTGAGATTATAGGAGGGCACCCTGCACCAGTGCTCACTGATTTTCAAGAGCAGATGAGAGGCACCTTGAACAGGGAACACCAACCGAAAATGGTCCTTTCCTCCCCCAGTGCTGTGTACTAGTCACCACCACCCAAATCACTGCTCCAGCTATTTCTTTTGAACCATATACAGTTAAAACTTCTACAAGGCTGGGGCTGAGCGGTAGTGTGCTCGCCTAGGCACTGGATTCGAACCTTAGCACCACATAAAAATAAGTAAATAAAATAGAGATATTGTGTCCAACTACAGCTAAAAAAAAATTTAAACATTTCTACAAAATAATGTGGAACAATTGCATTGTTCTTATGGGATCTGACCTTTAAGTGGCATTAGGAGACCCATGGAATGATGGGATTGAGGTCAAGCTGCAGTTTGAAGGTCTACATGTGAAGAAAGGTTTTTTTTTTTCTTTTGTGTCTTCCAAAAGTTCACTTTAATACAATAACAGTCCAGTGTATATTAACTTTTTTAAAAATAATTTTTAGATGTCGATGGACCTTTATTTCATTTATTTATACGCAGTGCTGAGAATTGAACCCAGTGCCTCAAACGTGCTAGGCAAGTGCTCTACCACTGAGCCACAATCCCGGCCCAGATTAATTTATTTTGAAAGCAGAGCATCCACATGCGACCAAGTGATTACACATGTATGTCCTAAATTGCCACCATACACTTTAAGCATTTGTATAGAAAACTCTGATAATACTCAAGGAATGCTCTAGAGTGTCGGTATTATACAAATGGCTTTAACATAAACGTAAAGATGTGTGGTCCTGCAGGATTACTGAGAATGCAAAACGAAAATTATTCATTTTTAGAATTGGACATCAGGGAATATTATAATCTTTTATATTAAAACATAGATGAGTTCAACAAATACAGTGAGCTCTACAGAATCCTGTTTAAAACACTCCTTTTACTTCCTTGAGCCGGCTACATTTTCCCCTAAAGTCTACCTTCAAAATGTTACTCTGTTCTTGAAACCAATGTTCACAAAGCTTGTTGCACCCTCATGCAAGAAGGTGGGATGTCATCCCCATCTAGAGCAGTTTGGTGTATGGAGGTCGTCACATGAAGAATTTCAGATGCGGGAGGCAAGTACCTCATTTCAGAACATTGTTATCATCATTTCAATGAGAATAATTTACCTGAGTTGATTGTTTGTTTGAAGCAAGGAACCAGTTTAACCTAAAACTGTTCACTCAGCTTTAGAAAACTCTCTACTCTGGAAAGTTAATGCAATCACTGGATACAATAAAACCTGAGGCAGGAGGATTCAAGTTCAAAGCTGGCCTCAGCTACTTAGCAAGGTAGGCTAAGCAACTTAGTGAGACCCTACCTCAAAAAAAAACAACAAAACTGTCTGGGGATGTAGCTTGGTGGTAAAGCACCCCTGGGTTAAGTCCCTAGAACTAATAAATAAATACAAAGGAAGGAAGGAAGGAGGGAGGGAAGGAAGGAAGGAGGGAGGGAAGGGCAGGCTGGAGATGGCACTCAGTGATAGTGTCCCTGGGTTCAATCCCCCTGTACCACAAAAAAGTTTTTTAAAGGGATTAAGTTATGTATTATGGTCCCCGTTCCCCAGTGTCACTAATGAAGAAAAAGAAAAAGGATGACTTCTCTTAGTGTTCATGGGATTGCCTCTCAATCTGTCCTTCTGACCATCGCATCCACCCTGAGGAAGCACTCTTAATAAAACAAGAGAAGTAAACTGACCTTTCTAACTTCAGAGCCAACAGAGATGTGCCAGGGTTCTTGAATCCAAGATTCAGAACAAACAGAAAAAACAGGATACAGACCAGAGGCACAAATCTGTTAAGAGAGTTGGCATTTAAATGATCAAGCAGAAGGCCTAAGAGAGTAATTCAATATCAAACATCACAGTGACAAATCTAGATCTCAAATCCAACTGCTCAATGACAAACAGTATTAATGTTCACTAACTTTGAAAAACTATAAAGGATCTGTTTATTTAGGACATAATCTCTTAGTACCTATGTATCATTTATAGAACCAACTGAAAAATCAAGGTAAGATCAAGCCCCCGGCAAAGCCTCTCCCCGGCGTGGGTGAAACGTGAGCCCTGGGTGTTGGGTAAAGCCGGATCATCTTCCCACCCAGCTGTGTCTCAGGCCTGCTCGGCTGATCTGAAGACACAAATTTAGCACTGAGATTTGTGCATGCTGCTTTAAAATTCACAAAACCATTAAGTCCTTGGGGGAAATACTTTGAAAACAAGAGGCTGAGTGATAAGAACCTTTTTAGAAAAAAAAAAAAAAAAAGAAAAGGGAGAAATATTTTCAAGGGGCTTTAACCCAAATTCTTATTTGTTATGCATGCCTGGCACTGTCCAGTTTAACCCTAGCCTCTCCCAAACTGCCAAAGGCAGAGGACACTCTTCTATTCACTGAAGGAAACACTTATTTTCTGGGAGTCCTCACCTGAGAAAGTGAGGGTGGCATTTATTCTACACTGTGCAGGCCATGCAGCCCGTGTCCCGGGGGATCAGGACACTCCAGGATGGTCTGAGCATGCCCATACGGCCAGAGCGCCCTTTGCATTCTGCTCCAACAGCAGTGAGAAAAATGAACAATGAGGAATCAGACCACACCATGCTCCATCGGCTCGACCTTACTGTCTTAAAATAGCTCATGCACCTGGCTGAGATCTGCTGCTGAAAACGCCGAGTTCCAGCAGCCTGGGTCATTTTCTGTCAGTCTATCAACCAGCCCCCGCTAAAAGCTGTAGAAGGATAGGAAGAGGGTTTTAAAAAGAAAAAGACAGATACACACACATATACAACATACGGTTTCCGAGGAGAGTGAGGGTTCCATGCTTGTGAGGGAGAAGGAAGAGGATTATGCCGAATAACCCTCAGGTTTCTCCCAGATTTGAACATGCTGTGCTGTGGCATGAGGTCAGCAGAGACTGACTCCAACCCTGTGAGGCTGGATTCCACCCTGACAAAGCAGTATCACTGTAATATGAAGCAGGAGGACCCAGGGCATGTTGGCAGCTGTACAGAATGGCCGTTCTAGAAAGTATTGGCAATTCCAAAACAAGAAATCTCTGCCGTCACATGAGATAATCTTCAGCCCAGTTAAGCAATGAGCAACAAAACCACTTTGAATCCCAAACCTAAGCAGCTCAAAATATTAAAAGGTAGGAAAAAAAAAAAAAAAAAACACCAAAACTTTTCTCCTTGAACCAATTTGTGCCTGGGGGAAATGAACAGGAAGTGGGAGATGTGAAGGCAGTTGGTTAATTGGATTTGTATCACAAACAATACGCTGATTCTGATCGGGGAGGAGGGAGGTGTGGCCTTCTGCTCCTGGACACTGTGACCTAGTTGAGGAGCCCCAAATCTTCTCTGTGACTTTCCTGTGAAGAAGGGAGAGTATTCTGAAAATATATTTCTGGTAATGGACGTATGCCAGGACTGAAGGTGTGCTGAAAGCGCATTCCCACACACCCCAAAGGCAGACCTCACACCCAGCACCTGTTTCTAGTCCATCAAGAATGGATCCAAGCGCCTCAGAAACACTTCCCCCAAAGGAGAGGAACACTAGCAGATCTAGAGCAGGAAGGGAGCCGCAGAAGAATTTCTACCAAGAGAAAAGTGGACAATACAGACACTCTTTTACGTTTTTATGGTCTCCCTGATATCATGAAAGGTCTATTCTAGACAAAAGTGACCTGTAGAGTTTTAGCAAATAAAAGTTAGCTAGAAATAGAAGAAAATATAGGACAATGAGACAAAACAAAAACCACATGCCTGCACCAACAGGAAGGCAAACCTAAGAACGGCCCATGGTTCAGTATGAGCTTGCGCTGAAGGAAGCTGTTGTCTAATAAACTGAGACTTATGTCATGATGCTGTTTGGAAAAAAATTTTTTTTTGGAAAGCTCTCATTACTTAGATCCAAACACTGAGGTGTGTCACAAAAGTATCCTGATGATCAGGTCCCGGTCTACCTTCCCCGTTTCATCTCCCTCCATGAACACTGTATTCCAGATGCTCAACCACCATTACCATGTGACAGGCAGAACAGTGGGAAAACAGAGAGGAGGAGACTTGCCCAGAGTCACGTGGCTGAGTAGTGGGGCTGAGATTTGAAGACACAGCAACACTCTGACTCTTACCTATTCACACCCTTGTCTATCACACAGTCAGGTCTTTATAGGAATCAGTGGAGACAGAGCCACCAAAGATCGGAAAATGAGGAAAGTGCCAGGCGTGGTGGTGTACACCCGCAGTCCCTCCCAGCTACTCAGGAGCCAAGGCAGCAGGACCCCTTCAGATGGGGAGTTCAAGGCCAGCCTGGGCAGCACAGCGAGGCACTGTCTCCACCAATCAGAGAGAGGACACATACCACTGTGGACAGGTGAAGAGCAGAAAAGAAAGAGGTAGAACCTGAGCTGAGCTGTTCATTCCCACATGTGAGGTCACTGCTCCAGGCTCTGGAGACAGCAGAGAACAAACAATTCTAGCTAGGGAAGGCAGAACCTGCCTTCATTAAAGACATAACATGGCATCTAATTTGTGTGTGTGTGTGTATGTGTGTGGGTGTGTATGCGCAGGACCTCACGTGTGCTAAGCACACAATCCACCTCTGAGATAGACCACCTGCTGCAGCACTGAACTTTTTTAAGTCTAAGAAACCCCAAACATCCCCAAACAGTAAAAAATGGTTACTGAGTAGTTTCAGATAAGGTAGCTTTAAAATTTCAGGTTATCAGCTTCTCACATTCTTAAATTTTGCTTTAGGTCACTTTATAGAGTTTTCTGAAAGAGTAATCTACTGCACAATGGACTTTTGTGTTACAACCAGACTATCAAAGGAAATTTTGATTCCTCGGTTAGAATGCACTGGGAACGGAGCCCAGAGAGATGGTTATTACCCATGGAAAAGGAACAATTGCATACTTTGAGTTCTGAGCTTGCTTTCTGTGGTCTGGGGAAGTGAACCCAGGACCTCACACACACTAGGCAAGCACTTTACCACACAACAAAACGCCAACCCTTTTTATTTTGAGACAAGGTCTTGCTAAATTGCCCAGGCTAACCTCGAACTTGCAATCCTCCTGCCTCAGACTCGGGAGAAGCTGGAATTACATGTGTGCACCACTGCATCCGGCCTGAGCTTCTTTCTCAGTAATATTTTACCACAGGGCCACAGAAGTCTGTGAAGGCAACACAACATTTTCCTGGTGATGGGTTTTAATCCACTGCCAAAGGCAGGAGATATGAACCAGCATTTTGCTTTTTCCCGTGAACGAGGACAGAAACAGAAGGGGGCATTTGACAATCACAGAAATCTGTGCAGGCAGATAAGTCTCAGTATTCCACAGCTGCAGACTTCAGACCAAAGTGAACAGGTGTTCCCGGAGCCCACCAGTCACACTTCACCCGTGGAGAGGTGGGACTACTGAAAGCAGGGGACACTGCGTCACTCCCTCTTACCCTCCTCAAAGTCCAACACGAAGCTTGGAGTGGTTCTGGATTAACTTTTTCAATGGGGGCTAACCTATGGGCCAGACACTGCTTTTGGGGGCACTTAGAGCTCCACATAAGATGAACAGGTGTTTGCTCTCTGGTGACTGTCACCAAGATCTTCTGTTCGTTACACCACCGTTTCTTGACATTTTTTAAAACTCACATCCTCAACAGCCCTGCCTCACCCTCTGCATGTTCCTGCAGCCTGGAATATTTCGTTGGACTTTGCTTTTTGTAGTTTGCATTCTGAAGGTGAGAATTACGTTGACTCTGCTTTTTTCAAGTTACACATCTTCATCAGATTCTAATATCCAGAGCCTCCTGGGAATGCTAAGAACCACTGTTCAATGGGACACCTCACTGCCACCTCCCTGCCACGGGAAGCCCAGAGCTCTGAGAGGGAGAGGAGGAGATAGCTGTGGTGCTGGCGGTCCAGACTCCGCCTTCTCCAGCCCCACCTGAGTCTTTCCCACTTTGCTCTGTGGTCCCCTCCTAGAAATTTTGTTCTGACAAGATTCCATCCATGTCACACCAATCTGCTTTCTTAGGTCACCACTGCTTAAAGACAAAGGAATGAAGAATTGAACCAAACCCCCAAATTCCTCGACCTATACAATGTACTTGGTTTGCAGACAGGTTTCTGGTTTGGTTTTCCTGCCTTGCGCCTTCACTATGTAAATCCTGGTGGCTGTTTTGGGACAAATTATCTCTTTGAATGGTATCTGACTGCGTGACCAGTAAGGTTTCTTTCCAACCCCAAAATTAATTCTGAGACTGTGTGCAATGCTCTGAGAGCTCGTTTTGGAAGCCCTTTCCTTAGAATGAGAATAAAATAAATGGTGGGAAGAATTTTGGGGGAAACAGATCAGGCACACAAAGAACGAAGTCAGGGAGGTTTCACTTTTTTAGTGTAATTAAAAAATCTTTATAAAGGTGTTTATGATCATCAAAGCTCTCAGAAAAATATATTTTCACTAGGTTTAAAATGATCATGGTTTCTATCTTTTTGCAATAACAGGCAGTCTTTAATTTCTCCCTCTTCGAAACTGCAGTTTTGTGGAAGCAATATAGTTTTGCAGCATCTGAAGGAAAGCTATGTTACAACAAAATAAAAAACAATAGCACTCACCATCCATGAGGCAGTGATCTACAGGTCCCCAGGGAGTTCAAACTCCAGTGGAGAAGCCTGGCGCAGTCCCCTTCCCACAGGGACTCTTCTCTTGGTCGTGTGACTAGCCAGAGCAAATAGGGCATTATCAAGAATGATGCCGACAGAGACCTGGGGAGCACCTGGAAACTGTGGGCTGTTCTTGAACACTCCAAAGAACCCAGCCGCCCTGCTTCCAGAAAGCCCAAGTAGCCACGTATAGAGTGATAACAGCAGGTGAAACAAGGTCTCTGGCCAAAAGCCACAGCTCAGTTCTGAGTCAGCAAAGAAAAGAAACCACTAGCATTAGCTGGGTGCGTTGGTGCGCACCTACAGTTCCAGCCACTGGGGAGGCTGAGGCCTGGTTCGGTCCAGGAGTCCAAGGCCAGCCTGAACAACATAGAGACCCTGTCTCAACAACAGAGAGAAAGGGGATGGGGAGGGGAGGAAGGAAAAGGGAAGGGAGGGCAGGGAAAGAGGGAAGGAAGGAAGGAGGGGGAAGAGGGGGAGGGGGGGAAGGAAGGGGACAAATTGCTAGCACGTGAGAAGGTTTTACAGTGAGTCTGAAAACCTAGGCAGAATAATTATTCCCTTGACTTAATTCTTCTTTTCCAACATGGTTTGGCTATTCTAGCTCTTCTGCCTTTCCATATACATTTGAGAATACCCTTGCTGTAGCTACAAAAGGTCCTGCTGAGATTTCTCATTGGAATTTTGTTAAATATGTGGATCAACTGGGTAAAAATGATATCTTAACTACGCTGACTCTTCCAGTTCCTGAATATAACCAATCTATCTATCTATTCATTCATTCACTATCTATTTATTTAGGTCTTCTTTAACTTACTTCATCAGTGTTTTACAATTTCTGCACACAGATCCACACATGATTTTTCAATTTATACCTAAATATTTTTCTCTTGTTGCTTTTATAAATGGTACTTTGTGGGAGGGGGTTCCAATTATTAATTATAAGAATACAGAAACTTGTTTTGTGTGCATCGGTACTTAATCTTGCAAACCTGCTAAACTCATCTAGTCCTTCTAGGAGTTTCTGATGGACTCCTTGGTTTTCTACACGAACAATTAGGTAACCTGGAAATCGGGGCAGCCTCACTTCTTCCTTTCCCATCTGTATGCCTTTTACTTCTTTCCCCTGCCTTATTGTACTGGCACTAACTGATGTTGAACAGGACAATGGTGAACAGTGCTGAGTAGAAATGGTCAGACAAGACAGTCCTACCCTATTCCCCAAAAGAATAAAAACATTAAGTATGAAGTTAGAGATAATCTTTTTTATATTGTTGTTGTTGTTAGATGCATTTAACAAGTTCAAGAGTTTCCTTCTATTCTAGTTTGCGGACAAGTTTTCAAAGGAGGAAGCTGTCACTGTTATGTGTCTTGGTACGACTGGTCCTTTTATCCTTTACACCTGCTGATTTTCTTTACTCTGAAGTCTACTTAGATATTAGCAGAAGATACTCCAGTCTTCTTTTGATTAGTGTTTCCATGGTATAACTTTTTTATCTTTGTAATCTTATGTGTATTATTTATCTGAAGTGGGTCTTTTAAAACAAACAGAATCAGATTTTTCCCCCAAATTCATTCTGATAACCTCTATCATTTCCTCGTGTGCTTATAACCATTTTTTTTTTTTTTTTAAAAGACAAGGTCCCCCTACGTTGCCCAGGCTGGCCCTGAACTCCCCCTGCGGCCTTCCAGGTGGCTGTGACTCAGGCATGTAGTTCCACGCTTAGCTCACACCATTTGTAGTTAGTGGACACTATTGATATGTTTGGACTTCATATATTAAGGGCTTCCATTTAATTGTTTTCTATTCTGTTTTTCTTTTCATTATTTCTCCCTCCTTTCCTGACTTCTTCTGGGTTATTTGAACATTTTTAGTATTTCATTGAATATTTGTTTCTGACTTTTTGTACAGTTTTACTAAGTAGCTGCCATAGGTATCGCAATATTTATATATCGCATTTTACACCTACTTAGAGTCGATATTTCACTACCTCAACTTGACCACGATCACAGGTTCTTTCACATTCCTCTCTATGTGTTATTTCTAAATACACTGAAACTCCCATTCTCTAATGTTATAATTATTTTGAGGGAAGAACAAGAGTACTGCATATTATATTTAAGCAGATATCAATCATTTCTGTTACTGTCTCTTCACTGCAGATGCCCCAAATTTTCTTTCAGTTCCAACAACTTCCTTTTAGTTTTGCCTCATCCGAAAAGGTCTCGGCTTCAACCCCGTTGATGAAGGGTATTTTTGCTGGATATAAAATTGTGAGTTGACAATTCCACCCCCTCCCCAGCACATCACATTTTAATTTCACTCCTCCTGGTCCTAACAACTTCTGATGAGAAATCTGCAGTTATCTGGAGGGTTGTTTCCCTTTTCTGCTTTCAAATATTCACCTTTAGTTTCGGTGTTACTATGATTTTAGTTTTGTGTGTCTGTGTGGGGTTTCTTGGTCTTTATCCTATTTAGGATTTCTTGAATCTCCAGTTGGAAGCTTCCAGGCATTATTTCTTCAAGTCAATTTCCTATACTACTATTTCTCCTCTCTGCAGCTATGAGGGCTCGGATGCTATACCTTCTGTCACTGTCTCGCAAGTCCAAGTTTCTCCCTTCCCCCTCAAGTTTTCTCCCAGACTAGAGAGTCTCTCCTCGTCTGTCTTCATGCTCACCCACTCTCTCCACCGTCTTCACTCTATTGCTGATCTCCCCCAGTGAATGCTTTTCTGTTATATTTTTTTCAGTTGACAAATTCCTATTTAGTTCTTTATGTCTTTCCTGAGAGTTTCCATTCTTTCTGTTAATTTCAGGAATTTTGCCCTTATTTGTTGGAACATTTTATAACAGTGGTGCTAGCCTCTGTCTGATAAGCCAACGTCCGTGTTCTCTTGGCATTGGTATCTTCTGGGTTTTTCCATGTGAGTCAATTTTCCTACCCCCCACCCCACATAGGCCAAGAAGTATTTTTTTAATTGTATCCTGAACATTTTGATTATTGTTACGAGTTTCTAGATCATCTTAAACTCCCATAGAGAAAGTTGGTATTTCTACCTCAATGTGTATTAATCAACCTACTTGTCCTCTGGCTAGCACTTGGGACCAATCTTCTGTAGACTGCAGTTGCACTATCAGTTAAGTTTTCAAAGTCTCTGCAGTGCCATTGGGATGTGTGCCCCACACGTGCACCACACCCTGTGGCCAGCATGGGGCCTGGCAGTGGTTTAGGCCATATCTCATTTGTCAAAGTCCAGTTTTGTGATTTCAGGGTCACACTTCCGCATCACAACGCACAGGTAAGCCCAGGAGTTCATAATGAAGTTTAAGACTTTACTTCCCAAAGCTTCCCCAGTACTTTCCAGGTAAATGGGGCTGCCCTTCCTCATTACCTGGGCAGAAAGCTGGTATCTTATTTATGCTGCTGTCAGCCACAGAATCTATGATCGCCCCTGTTTGGAGGCAAGTAGGTGAAGGAGAGGGGATGTGGGGAGGAAGCAACTGGGGATCATTCCACCTCATAGAATCACAGCTGTACTGATCCCAGACAATAGTTTCCTGCCCTGGGAATTTTAGGATCCTGCTAGATTCAACCCGCTGCCATGATAGGATTGCTTGAGTTTCAAAGTGCAAGAAAGCAAACAGAAAAAAAAATCAATAAGCAATAATTCCTGTACTTTCTCTGAGTATTATAATAATTATTTCTGTTCCTTCAGCCAGAACTTAGGATTTCTCCTAGAGTTCTCTGTATCTATATTAATGCCCACTTCTGGGCTTTATGCTGGGTTGAGTTTAGGCCTGGGAATGAGAAAGAGGAGAAAATGAAAAATTCAACCCCGGTTCAGAAGGACTTCAAACTCTTCTTTCCCAGTCTACCTTTCAGAGTCCTCAAACAGCTGCTGTCTGCCAGGTGCTTTAGCTGAATGCAGTGGAAGACACTGGGTGAGCGTGTCAGCTCTGGAACTAGAATCTTACCCACTCCGTTTTACCTCTTGGTTGTTACACAGCAACAGGCAACGACCTGACTCAAGAAGCCATCAAGCAGTGCACGTGAAATAACCCATTCTTTATATCTTTTCTGCAGGAAGGTCACCAGATCCAACTCTAAGATAGCTGCTACCAGTTCCTTGGCAGACTAGTCTCTGCTTTCTTATCTTGGCCCCCCAAAAAACAGATTCCATTCAAGCATTGGAGTAATGGAAATGACAGCAGTGAAAACTGTAGAGGACACTCACTCAGTTGATGGAGGGTCACTCTGCCATCAGGTATAATGTGCTGGGAAGAGTCCTGACATCTCATTCTCTCATGCCCTGACTGCTCGACCATCAGTCAGAAGAGCTAAGAGAATCAGGGAGACAAGTGCAAGGACAGGATAAAACTGGAAAGTGAAAACATCCTATGGGAAAAATTTCCCTCCAAGTTATTCTTGTATAGAATTCCCAAAAGAAGGGTTATTATGCCCTTGAAAATACAGCATTTCACCAGCAAGCAGCATTTCATTCGGAATAGCCTGCTAATCTGTTTGTGTAATTAAACACTTATTTTTCCTAAGGGAAAAATCGAGAGATGTCAATCAGCTCCTCTGGCTTTTATAAGCTTTGCCCAACAGAAGCAAATCACTAAGAAGCAGCTAACTGTGTGGATACCATTTCACACCTACAGGGAGGAAAATATTGGAAGTGTTTGTGAAGATGAGTCAGCAGGAAGTGTCCAGACACCAGTGATGAGAGTTTAAACTGGTACAGTCACGATGGATGGCAGCCTGGCAGTGTGCGGTTAACCGAAGATGACTATGCATGCAACTCTGCGATTCCATCCCTAGGTACAAATACGAAACTAGCTCTCACGTGTTGCCATCAGGAGACCATACTGCTGAAAACAGCCTATGTACCCCTAACACGATTCTCAGTCCTGAACTGTGGCTTATTCATAAAAAGAGAACAATGCATAATAGTTACAATAAATAAAGCAGAGTGGTACGCATCAATGTAATTAAATTTCAAGACCATGATGCGTGAAAAACAAAGTTGAATGTTCTATATACATTGAGAGATTTATATAAAATGGTAAAGAATACTCTATAAACAATTGAAAACCATGTACTATATATTATTTTTGTAGTACAACCACGTATATATTATGTACTGTAACCACACTATATATTATTATAGACACCCGGATGGTCATGTTTGCATAAAAAGACATTTCAGTTAACAAAGGACTGCATATACATCAGTCACCCCCTAAGATTATAATGGAGGTGAGGTCACTTGCCATTGCCTAGTGACATTGATCTGACTGAGGTGCTATGGTGCAACACACTTCAGATGGGTTCATGGTGATGCAGGTACTAACAAAACTACTGCACTACCACTTGTATAAAAATAGAGCACATACAATTAGGTACAGCATATACT
Source organism: Marmota flaviventris (assembly GCF_047511675.1). NCBI lineage: Eukaryota > Metazoa > Chordata > Mammalia > Rodentia > Sciuridae > Marmota > Marmota flaviventris. The sequence goes on from NC_092517.1 coordinate 17,241,572, forward strand.
ACCTGAGAATAAATGACTATGATATCAGTTTATGTAGTCTCTATGCTATTTTTTTTTTTTTAAATTGTCAGGGCATACTTCTACTTATTTTTTTTTTTTAAGTTAACTATAACAGCCTCAGGGAGACTTCAGGAGGTATTCCAGAAAACCATCTTGCTCTGTGAGCGTCACTGCCCCTAGATCTTCCAGTGAGACAAATGTGGAGGTAGAAGACAGGGACACTGATGATCCCAACCCTATCCAGGCCTAGGCTAATGTTTGTGCCTTAGTTTTGTTTTGTTTTAATATTTTTAGTTGTAGATGACTTTATATTTATTTTTCTATGCGGTGCTGAGGATTGAACTCAGAGCCTCACACGTGCCAGGCAAGTGCTCTAACACTGTGCTCTAACCAGCCCTGTGCCTTAGTTTTTAACAAAAAAGTTTTAAAATAAATATCTTAACAATAGGAAAGACATATAAGAATGTCCAGAAACAAAAATATTTTTGTCCAGCTATAAAACGTGGGATTTTTTTTTTTTCCTTGTGGTGTTGGGAGTCAAACCCAGGGCCCCCAAGCCTGCCAGGCAAGCCCTGTACCACTGAGCTGTACCCCCAGACCATGAGTTTGTGTTTTGAACTAAGTATATAAAAGAATCAGAAATCTAAAATATTAAAATATTTACAGAGTCATAATACGCTAAGGTTAATTTGATACTGAAGAAAAAATGTTAAGAAGTGTAGGGCCACCTAAGTATGCAGTGATGACAAAGTCTGTGGTCGTGTACAGAATGTCCCTAGCCTTCTCGCTCACTCACCACCGACTCACCCAGAGCAACCTCCAGGCCCATGTGCGCCCACACGGGTGTGCTATTTTGATTTTTTTACGGTGTATTTGCATTCTATGATTTCTATGTTTAGATATAAAAATACTCACAGCAAGTTTATAGTCTTCAATACAGTAACACTCTGCTCAGGACTGTGGCCTAGGACCCACAAACTGTACAGCACATAACCTGGGTGCACCGCAGGCTAGTTTGTGTGAGTACACGTTGTGATGCTCACACAATGACAAAGTTGCAGTTTTTAGACTGTATCCCTGTTGCTAAGTGACACATGATTCGTATATGTAATAACTATAAACACATATGTATTAATGAAACCACTAAATTCAGGACAGTAGTTGTCTCCAGAGACGGGGAGCAGGTTGAGGAATAATACACAAACATAAACCCTATCTAAAGCAAAAATGCTAAGTTTGAAAGGGCTTGGTATCAGTCCTTGAGTGTTTGTATGTTATTCTCTTTATTTTTGTTTTCCTTGAAAAAAGATTATAAGTACATAAGTTGCTAACACTCAAATGCTGGAAGAATGATATTCTAAATGAAAGAATAAAATTCTGACAGTGGTTTAGCTATACGCACAGACATGCACAGCTCAACCAGCAGAAGTGAGTCACACCTGACACTACACACTGCTGCGCTCTACATGTTGATGACTCCCTCCCCAAGTTACACACTGGAACTTACACCCAATGTTTTATTATTAAGTGGAGGGGGGCTTGGGGAAGTGATTAAGTCATAGGATAACTGCACTTAAAAAAGTTCAATGAACTCTCTTCTCTTTCTGCCACATGAACACAAAAAGCAAATAGGCATCATCTATGAGGGACAGCCCTTCACCAGACAGTGAATCTGCTGGTACTGTCACCTTGGACTTCCCAGGATCCAGAACATGGAGAACTGAGAAAAAAATTTCTGCTACAGTATTTTATTAGAGCAGCCCCACCGCCTGAGACACACCAAAATATTTCAGCATATATTTCCAAACTTGAAGGTCATTTTCTTAAATAACTATAATATCACTCATTATCACAACTAGTGTAATTTTCTAATATCATATATCATCCAGTGATATGAAAAAGTTAAAGATATACAACTGCCAGATGTCAGAGATTACAGGTTCAACAATCACTGACTGAAGGTACATATGGGACTTGTGGACTCGATCACTCACAGCATTTTGCTGTCACCAAGGGCCTAAGCCCATAAACTGGGAATGTTTTGGTGTGCAATTGATATATTTCAGGGCAGGAAAAACTATATAATAAACTCCAGAACTATAGTTTCTTAAAATAGAGTTTTCAACTTTCACATGTGGTTCCTTAGTCCTAACGCTGTATGTTTCAAAAGGTCCATCTCTGCTCAGGTGCTGCATTAACATACTAAGGCCTGCATCGACTCTTCATATATCACTGCACAATTCTGTTGCACTACCAGTTATTAATTCATAACCTACCTCCAAAAATTATTTAAAATGACTAGTACAATTTATATTATTTTTGAAAACTTAATGAAAATTACAATTAAAGAACAAAGATACAGGTATTGGAAGACAGGGAGACAGATAACTGAACTAGAAATTTCAAATAATATTAGTTACTGTAATTGGACACTTGATTTTTCTGACAACCAAAGCAAAAATGGAGACACGATAGGGTTTTGTTGTATTTTTTTCATTAGCTCTTAAAAACCGCTTAAGAATTAATTAGCATATTTGAACGAAGAAACTTGTACACAAACCTGTATGTTAAAAAAAAATAACCATTACATTTGTTAACAATGATTTTATAAAAGCTAGAAAATATCCTTCATAGATGATCCTTATATACATCTGTATTAAAAAAAAATAAGGGCTTATAATACAATCACAGTTCACTGAATGAGTTTCTATGTTACCTAAAGGAAGAGAGGTTAGATGGGTAGCTTTCTGGCAATCTGACTTGATACTGAGAGAAAGTTTGAGGGACAGACAGACAATATGTCCCTCTGCATAATGTTGTCCAATGACAGGGACTGCACCCAGGTTTTAACTGAACTTGGTTTGCACACAGCACAAGCGTGTGCTCATTAGTTAGTGGTTTGCCAATCAGCTCATAACCTCCATGTAGGAAGAGACTAAGAACACACCCCATAAACACACACCATTTTAATTTCCCTTCACTCCAAACAGGTTCAGTGTCCTGTTGCATAAGGAAACGAACAAAGGAAGTATTTTGGAAACCTATGGAGACTAATTTGAGATCTCCTGATCTTAAAATCCACAGGAGAGAGGTAACCTAGTGTAAGAATCACACTGCACTAATCACATTAGACACACAGGTAAATGCATGCGTGCACATGCAAAATTAGCACGCGGTATCTGCTTCCTCTCAAATAATATTTCTCAACTCAACTGTCCTTTCTTCCTCTCAGCCCTACCTTTTCTGAGAAGCAGAGCAGTGTAAATGAAAACAGCTCAGGTCTCTGTGATCTGAGACTTCTTTATCTCATCCTCAAGTGCTTAGGATGGCTTCAAACTGAACAGGGTTCAATGGATATAGTGGACTTCCCTATTCTGTACTTGTATCTCAGATCTGTTCTCCTAGACACCAATCAACAAGGATTTCTATGCAGATATTCAAAGTTTGCTGATGAAAATTAGAGTTCAAAGTTCTCTGTGTCCTCTGTGCCAGGTGACGACATCTCTGACAGCTAGACATCAAAAAGAAGCATATCCAAATGCTTGATAACTTAGCAGCAGCAGCAGAGTGACAAATAAAGAAATAAAGAATGAACTTTGTACTGGATGTCAAAAACGCAAGGGCGCAGGACAGACCAAGGAAGAAATACTGATGTGTGCTTTATTTTTTTAGGTGGGCGGTAGGGGCTAATGAGGATTGAACCCAGGGGCCCTCAACCACTGAGCCCCGTCCCCAGCCCTATTGTGTATGTTATTTAGAGACAGGGTCTCCCTGAGTTGCTTAGGGCCTCACTTTTGCTGAGGCTGGCTTTGAACTCGCGATCCTCCCGCCTCAGCCCCCAAGCTCCTGGGATGACAGGTGTGCGCCACTGTCCCAACTCCGTACTCTTTTCTTGCACACACTCTTTTCCTATATGACCACGAGGCTTACATTCCCAAATACTGGTTCTCAGCTCAAGAGAATTCCCAACCTCAGGGAGAAGTATGCAGAGACCCACGTACACTGTGTACATGTAAGTATCTAAGTTAACTAAAAATGAAAATGAAGAGCATCAATAAAAAATTACTCCCAGGCTGAATCAATTTAAAAAATACACGTGGAAAAAGAAATGCACAAGGGCCCCAAGACCAGAGCTTCAGCATGAGTGCTGAAGAGGTGCTTAGATCCACGATTCCTGCAAATCCACCACAGGCCTTTTATTGGCAGGGTGAGAAGGGTCTTCAAAGAGTATGACCATACGAACCCCAAACAGGACCTCCTCTTAGCTCAGAGCCTCCCCTCTCCAGAGGGGAGCAGAGTGACAAATAAAGAAATAAAGAATGAACTTTGCACCAGTTGTCAAAAATGCAAGGGCATAGGACAGACCAAGGCTGTCCTCAGTCTCCAGTACTCACCTGGGCTCCCCACTGTGCGCTCATTACCATATGGGTCTTCCTCTTCCCTCTCAGTTGAAGACTCCGAGACAAAAGTCTCAATCACTCCAGCGCACACGGATAAACCACTGTATGACTGGGCTCCAGAACACCCCGCTCTTCTGGGATTTACAGGCTAATCAATGGGATGGGACATACCTTTGACCTCATGACCATGTGACACTGTTCCACCTGACCTCTGAGGTCACCACTCTCAGGACACATCACCCTTCTAGAATCACAACTTTTTTTTTTCTGGGTGGAGCTGGAGATCAAACTCAGGGCCTTGGGCATATCAGGCAGGTGCTGTACCACTGAGTGACATCCCCCGCCATGCCATAGATCTTATGTGTCTAATAATTTTAATCTCTTTGCTAATATCCCATTCCCTCCTGGCTCTCTACCCACCAGGACAAAGTGTCTTTCAAGTCAAAGTCATGGTGACATAAAGAAATCAGGCAGAGGGCTGGGGATGTGGCTCAAGTGGTAGGGCGCTCGCTCGCCTGGCATGTGCATGGCGCTGGGTTCGATCCTCAGCACCACATACAAATAAAATAAAAAGATGTTGTGTCCACCGAAAACTAAAAATAAATATTAAAAAAAAATTCTCTCTCTCTTTAAAAAAAAAAAAAGAAATCAGGCAGAACTGGATTAGAATCATCGATCTATTGACTGGTAATGGTACAACTTTCATAACCATGGAACACTTGTTTATTATCAAAGGGAGTAGACATGTGTATCTGTCAGGCACTGCCACCACCAGTCATGGAATACAGTCCTCGCTGGCATCCCAGGGGAACTGGTTCTAATACCCTCCTTGGATGCCAAAATCCGTGGCTGCTCAAGTCCCTTTAATTAAACAGCACAGCATCTGCACAGAACCTATGCACATCCTCCCATCCACGTTTTAAATCATCTCTAGATCACCTGTAACACCTGACAAAACAGAAGTGCTATGTGATTAACTGCCACACTGTATTGTTTAGGAAATAATAACAAGAAGAAAAAAGAAAAGTCTGTACTGTTCAGAATGGTTTTTCCCTGAGTATTTTTAATCCACAGTTGGTTGGATCCAGAGGCATGGATGCAGGGGGGGCGGCTGTCATTTCCAAGTTTCAGGCACAATAATCCCTCCTATGTGTATGAATCTACAAAAGGCTTCTGAAGTAATTAATTCCATATCATCTTCATTTTACCAAAAAAAGGGGCTGAAGCTTGTGCATGATCCTCATCTGGCAGGGCCTAGGGAGATGTCAGCTGCTGCTCTCGAGGCCCAGGGATTACTCAAAGCCACGTGCCTGCTGTGGGTTGGGACTGGAACCACGGACTCCTGACACTCCACTCACCTCTTCCACTACAACTTCTCTCTCTCGTTCCACATTCCACTCCTCTTTGGAAGATGCCTCATCTACGACTTGTGGCTTCCACCATCAGCCACTGGCAAATGCCTCTTTGGCCTAAAGATCTCATCCTGACCTCTCTCTCTTCACATCACTTACTCAGAAGCCTGACTAGAATGTTCTCATTAACATCTCTCCCTTAAAAATAATGCTTAAGAGTCACCTCTCTTGTCAAGACAACTTATGGGGAAAAGAATGACAGTCTTTTCAAAATATGATGCTGGAACAACTTGCTACCAACATGCAGAAGAACAAGGCTGGACCCCGCCTCACACTACAGACCCAAACTGACCAGACTTAACATGAGAGCCAACATTAAAACTCTGAGAAAAAACCATGAATGTCTTTGTGACCTTGCATTAGGCAATGGCTTCTTGGATATGATACTAAAAACATAAACGATGAAAGAAAAAGCACATAAGATGAAATTAAAATTTTGATTTCTCAAAAATAATACTTTGGAAAATGAACAGATGCCCACAGAATGGGCACTAAATCTTGTGAATTTTATATCTGATAAGGGACTTATATAGACAAAATATATACAGACCTGTTACAACTTGATATTCAAAAGACAATCCAATTAAAAAATGGGAAAAGGGCCTGAAGAGACATTTCTCTAAATAAGATACAGAAATGGCCAAGAAACACTTAAAAAGATGATCGACCTCATCATTAGCCACCAAGGAAAGTAAATCAAAGTCAAAGTGTGAGGGCTGAGGGGACAGCTCAGGGGTAGAGCACTAGCCTGGCAGGTGAGGAATGGGCCCCCCACCCCCACCCCAGGAGGTGATGCTACCACGTGACACTAGGATGGCTGCAACAAAAGACAGAGACAGATGGGTCCTCAAACGATTCCACTGGGAAGGAAGAGTCACCATGGGATCCAGAGTTCCAAGTGCAGACCCAAGGGAAGCAAAAGCCTGGGGGCTGCACAAAACCTACATCCACACATTCACAGCAGCATTAACTGTGACAGCCAAAGAGTAGAAATAAATGTCCATCAACTGGCAAATGGATAAGTAAGGTGTGATCCACCCGTGATTCCATTTACCTAAACATCCAGAATAGGAAAATCTGTATAGATTAGCAGTTGTCTACAGCTAAGGGGGACAGAGTGGCCAGTGGTGGGTAAGGAATGTGGGGTTTCTTTTTTGGGTCACAGAAATGTTCTAAAATTCATTGTTGATGATTGTACAACTCTGTAGGCGCACTAAAAGCTATGGATATATACTTTCAATGGATGAATGGTATGACAGGTGCATTATATTTCAAAACACTACTAAAAAAAGTCATCCTTTATGAAGACTTGCTCTTTCCCCAGCCACCAATTCTTAAGATCAACACAGCTTTAATGAAGAGCTGTAGCTACTTGATTCGAGGAGACTAGAACATGTTTTTTAAAAAGCGTCCCACCCTTGAAGAGACGAAAACAGATCCAACACTAGTTTGGGCACCAACTACTTATACAGCCAAGTCCCACCAAGCCCTGGTTCCCTCATGTTTGAGCTCCTTCCTTGGATAAATCAAGTCTTAGGAGATACTGTAATCTGTACAACTTTGAACTTTGCAATGAGTTGGGAATTCTAGGGGACTGGGATGAGGAAAGAATTCAATGTTCTCATAAGAGACTTCTTCGGGAAAGCGCCACCGTACTCCATGGTGCTTTGCTAAATCTGGGAGATAAGCAGATGCTCCTCTATGTGCAAAATCTTAAATCGTGAAGCAAGAAGACAGCTGTTGTCGAGGCAGACTATGTGTGAGTGGAATAAGAATTAGAAATATTTATAAAACTATTTTACTACTATGTACCATGGGATAAAGAAAGGCCTCCTCACTCTGAACAGTGATTTTATTAAAACTCCTACCAATCCCCACTAGAAGAGCAGAGGTCATTCATGTGCCAGGCCCTTCATATACATTACTTCCTTCAAACTTCAAATACCCTGCAACTTACTTACTGTTGTTTTCATTTTTAAAGAAGATGGAGGCCGAGGGAAGGCAAGTCATCTGCTCACCTTCCAATGTGCTTCCAGCTGGCTTCTTGGGTCCCCACAGGGGACTGCCTAAGAGGACAAGTCAAATGCCAGGGACATGCTTGATTCTAGATCTTAACCTGTATGTCCCAAAGAAAGCGGACGACCTTGCCAGTTTCATCTTTGTTCCACTCTTTTGAACCACACTGTGACAGCTGCTCATCAACACTTGAGGCTTGTCACCGCTGTATGACACCCACATGGTGTCTGTCACCTCCTAAGCGTGGTTCCTCCAAGTCACCACTCCAGCTCACCCTTCTCCATCCTGCCATCCACCCACATCCCTCTGGCCTTGAAAGCCCAGCTGCCTTTGCCCTTGTGGAGCTCTCTCGGGGCACCCTTTGTGGAAATTCTCTTCCAACTCCCATCGCGTTTCTTGAGTAACAGTGAAACGCCCACTCTAAGCCAGACATCCTGGTCGGCTCACAGTTACTCAGAATTATTTCTTCACTGCACAGCTGAGGGCCAAGGGGGTTATTCCTATGCATGTTACAGCCTGTGTATAAAGACTGCTCAACAGGCTAATGTGCCTGCAAAAAGCTCTTTTCTGCTAAAGAAAAAAATCTTGGGCTACAGATGTAGCTCAGAGATGGAGACGGCTTGCTTAGCACATGTGAGGTCCTGGGTTGGATCCTCAGGCCTGAAAAGGGGAAAAAGAGCTGGGGGAGGGGGATGGAGGGATCAGAGTAGGAACAACACTTGACTCATACTTTCAAAAACTAAAGTTAACTGAGGGTGAAAGGCCTTCTTGGGTTCAGTTTATGAACTCCAAGAAAAACAATCTGCCTGCCATTTATTAATTTATTCCCAATTCGAGTTTTAAAAAATGTCTCCACTGTTTCACAAAATGTAAATCAAAGCTTTTCTTGCATTTTTGGGAGATTTGCCAAGTTGCACTTATTTTTAAAAAACAACTATATTAATAATAATATCTAATGAAGATGTCCACAGTAAAAGCCTCTTACAGAGTCCAAAAATTCCAAAAAGTACTAAAAGAATCTTTGAACTCATCCAAGTTTTCAGATATTGACCAATACTGTGTTCCATGGACCAAAATCAGATGCAAAATGAATGCTTACACTGCTGATAAGACATGAACCTTACAATTTCACATTATAACTTTAATGCTGGCACCACATGGGTGTTTAGAGATCAAAAAGTTTTGCTAGCAATTTCAGGCTGAGCAAGAGTTTTTAGGAAATCCAAGTTTTTTTGTTTTTTTTTTTTGGTCCCCTGTCCCTCTATACTGTGAACCGAACTCAGGGCCTTGCTCAGACTAGGCAAGTGCTCTACCACTGAGCTACACCCCCACCTCTTCTAATTTTTTTTTAAACACTTGAGCCAGGGAATAAGTTGCTGAGGCTGACCTTGAACTTGGGATCCTCCTGCTTTAGATTTCCGAGTTGCTGGGATTACAGGTGTGTACCAATATACCCAGCAAAAATCAGTATTTAAAAATTTTATCTTCGATGGTTTCTAAAGAAAATAAATATACAAGTATGTACGTATTCTTCCTTATCATAAGGTTGCCAATCACATATATTTAATACATGATCTTAGTATATATTACCATATAAAAATAATTTATGTATAGTTGGTATGATTCTAACAGTCCCTGGATGTATTACTATTTCCCTCAACTCAAAGATTAAGCTGGGAGGACAAGAAACTTGCACAAGTTAACATAACTGATAGGTAATAAAGAATGAGAAACTAGGTTTTTCAGCTTCTAAAGCCTACCTGTGCTTTTAATTATGATAACTTTGGTTAGTCATTTAGACTGCAGAAAAAATCTTCACTACTCTACAAAAGGAGAAAACTCATATTTCAGAAAGTCCAAAAGACTTCTCCAGTATTCCACAATAATAAAGAGAGTAGGGCTGGGGTTGTGGCTCAGCGGTAGAGAGCTCGCCTAGCACATGCAAGGCCCTGGGTTCGATCCTCAGCACCACATAAAAATACATAAATAAAACAAAGGTATTACTAAAAATTAGATATTTAAAAAAAATAAAGAGTAAAATTTCTTAGGAAATGTGCAATGCATGAGCGTATGCCCAACAAAATTAAACTAGATTTCAAGGTACCAGCTACCATTGCTGCAGGTATTGCAATCCAGTAGGAAGATTCTTTTATTCAAGTGCACAAAACCCCCAAATAAACCACCACCCTCATCACCACCAACAACATCAAAAACAGAAAAATTACCTTATAGTTTTAAACATGCATTCACATTTTTTGAAACTCACTCTTTGTCTCTGTGGCTTGTATGAGGAGATTACAAAACATTTTGTTGTCATGTCCTCAACCACCCTGCTCCTTCTCCCGAGGATGCATAGTCAAACACCAACGGCTTTCTCAGCCACAGGACTGGGCTGAGCTCTGGACTTTTCTAAGCCTAGTTGTTCTCACAAGAATCCTTGCCTTCAGAGCAAAAGCCCTGATGGGAAACACTGTGCGTCTACAGCCATGGAGCGCATGGAGCGCGGCCCCTAGGGCAACGTTGCCAGACATTCTGGATCCTAAGGGTTTTGGTCTCCCCAGCTCCCACCTGCCCTGTTTCAGTGACACAAAGCGTGTCCTTGCTACCAAAAGGAGAGTGGCAGAAGACTAACTAGACATGGCTGGACTCTTCTTCCTCCCTCCCTCCCTTCAGAAACTATTCACATTTTTTTGGAAACAGGCACATTCACGAATACTGTATGGTATCAAGTGTCACCAAACCTGGTTCTAAAGCTTTGATCCTGCTAGTGGACTGACTGAGGGCAATCACCCGTATCCTCCACCTCACTGTACATGTGTGTAGTAGATGTTTTTCCATACGGCCTGGGGAGGCTTAAGTAAGGGAATCCCATAAAACACTGCAGGCTTTCTTATTCTTATTAACTTATTTGTTGCAGTGCTGGGGACGGAACTGCAGGAGCTGCTGCCCTAGGCTGCACCCTAGTTCCACCACTGCTGGCACTTTTTAAAGAGGTGAGGGGCTGGGCTTGTGGCTCAGTGTCGAGCACTCGCCTTGCACGTGGAAGGCACCGGGTTCCATCCTCAGCACCACATAAAAATCAAATAAAGGCACTGTATCCATTGACAACTAAAAAAAAAAAAAAAAAAAAAAAAAAAAAAAAATATATATATATATATATATATATATATATATATATTAAAAAAAGAAGGTGAACCAAAATTAAGTACACGATCACTAATTTTAAAATTAGAGCAAGTCATCCTAGTTTTGTAATTCTCTACATTCCTTCTCCTAATCTTTTTGAGGGCTGGGGGGCAAGGTTCTGCTGTGATCGATTTTATGTCACCAGCAACTGGCACAACGCCCCAAATACAGCAGGTATGAGGCTGGAGAGAACAGTCTGGAGGAGCAGAAGGCACCCCGGCGCCTCACATGGCCTCCTGTTAGCTTGGAAATGTTGGGTGGGGTCTTCAATTTCAGTTTGTTTCCTCACCAGAACAAAAGGAAGAGTGACTTTGTGGCACTGTTGAGATACTGAAATAGACCACTGCACGAGCGCACTCTTTTTTCTTCTAGGCATGTAAAAGGCATTCAATAAAATGCTGATTCCTGACATATTTGAATACTCATCTAAACTCTACATTTAATTCTGCAATACGTGCTCCGTTAACGTGGCTGCAGAGGGATTTCTAAAAATGAACTCAGACTCTGTTGCCGACTCCTCTTTAAAACACCTATTCATTTGTGAAGTTGATATAAAAATATTCCTGCTCCAGGAAAAAAAAAGTACACACACATAAATTTTTTATGTAATTCTAGGAAACCCATGAACCCAAAGTTAATATCCCGTGTGTGACCTTTAGCTCTGGACACCAGGAAGCTCAGGGCTGAAACGAATCCACCTTCATCCATGAGTTCCTCATGGTCTAGAGATCTAGGTTCTTCCTGTCCTTTCTGTATTTTAAAAGGTTCTATTGTGTGCTTAAAAGAATTTCTGTCTATGGGAGGCCAATCCAGAAGATTTAATTTTAGATTTTATAACATTCAATTTATAAAGCAGAAAATTTAGAAATCAGTTTTTCCTGAAGCTTCTGGGATTGGCTTGTAAACCATATGGTTCTTTTCAAAGCTCAGCAAACCTTGGCAACCCTTTTAAGGGTATGTACATAATATTTGGTTCCATTTATAAACTTATATTCCTTTCTTTTAAGCTATGTTAAGCTCTATTTTATTCTGGTATTGAAAAATGATTTTTAAATTATTTAAATAACTTAAAAATATTAAAAAAACTTTTGAAACGACAATATTCCCACCAATACCACGGGTTCAGTATAGCTTTCTTCCTTTCCATATTAGAAATTCCCTTCTCTTATCACAGAGAGAAACTTGGCTCCCCTTGTCCCCAACACACTAATACACGGAGCTTGTCAACCCCCTCCCTCCCTGTGTGACCAGTCTTCCACTGCTGCAGCCATCTCCTCCTGGGGCGCATGCCCTGCTCACCCCCTCAGGCTGACCCCTTCCCAGGCTGTCCAGCTACACAAACCCACTCCTGCCCCCACCCTGGGTCTGAGGCATCCAGTACGAGCCCGTGTCCACCCACTGCATCCCATCCTGCTCCTGAGTAGACAGGCCCTGCTTCTCTCCTGTAATGACTTTGGGGAACCCTGCAGACTCAATGCAACCAGGGAGAGGCCTTGAAAATACCTGGGAGGAGAACTAGAAGAAAAATTAAAACTATTTTCCCACTGGATGAGATCTGGAATAGCATTATTTTGAATAACTAGGGAAACATGCCCCTATCTGACACTAAGATGAGCAAGCGGGTCCATGATAGGGTAGAAACCCAGCCAGCACCTGTCCAAGGTCTGGAGTTGTTCAGGGCAAGGGTCCCAATGGTGGCAGTTTCCAAGTGGACCCTGTCAGCAGGGAGATGGAGCTGGGCTAAAGTGTGGGGACACGGCCTGTTGGTCTGGGGATGCGCATACCAGGCAGTCTGCTGACAGGTCCATGGCCCGCTGCTGTACCTGTCTCAGGTGCCCTTCCGCTCGTGTGCTTCTGGTGAGGGGTTTGCATCATTTTTTGGTCTGGTGACCTTGGTCAATTAAAAAGCCCGATTTCTCTGATCTGGGGCTGATACACCCACGCATCCGTGTGCCTCTGATTTAATTTGGTAAGCTCACGGGTGGTCATTTTTAATTAGCACGATTAATGTATTTATCATTTTGTGCCTTATGATTGTGCTGCGTAGCTGGAGATTATACTCTGATAAACTCTGTGTGCCTAACGCATTGGTGGTTACTGGGCTACCACCTCATTCTGCCTGAGCACTTGCACTCAAGATGCAGCAGCGCAGGGCAAACTCCTGCTTGATAAAATGGAGGAACTCAGGCCAGGCACAGCGGGGAAACTGCTGTCCTACCGAACACGCAGCAACTCAGAGCAGGGCACAGTCCCTTCTCCACACAGAGATAAGCCAAAGGCACAGGCAAGAATGAACTTTGTGATGCCAGATCAGAGCTGGAGATGGCAAATGAATGTCTAAAGAGATGTTTAGCTTAATAGTTGTACAGCAGGACTCAGAAACACTGAGGTGAACGTAGACATGATTAGTGTACCAACTGCTGGTCCACTTAGCCTGGTGCCCTCCTGGCTCATGATTCGCAGCATGTGCCAGGACTTACTTCCTGTTAAGATGAGGTAAATAAACCAGGTGTGGTGGAACACACCTGAAAGCCCCGCATTTGGGCAGTCTGAGGCAGGAGGATCAAAAGTTTGAGGTCGACCTCGGCAATGTCCTATGCAACTGGGCAAGACTTTCAAAACAAAAAAAAAGAATTCAGGGGACAGTGTAAAGTACTTCTGGGTTCAATCCTCAGTCCAAAACAAAACGATAAAGTCATAGTCCATTTTATCTACATGCGTAATAGCAATGGACACCTGGGCTGCGTCCATCTTGATTACTGTGAGCAGTGCTGGTGTGAATGTGGGTTGGTGTGGTTTAAGTGGTTACCAAAAAAACCCAAAGTTAAAACAAATTTACTTCTTGAAAATTCTAGGTACCCCACTGCTCATCACATTATTCTTCCATAACCAGCTCTAAGTTCCAATCGACTTGACATATATCAACCCCTAAAATCACTGTCTCAATTCTTACACTTGTGAAAATTTAATGCCATTTTTGAGATTTTTGTTCTTACACTGTATGCTTTCAACAATTTCACTTGAAGATTTCAGAAATAATATTCCTGTGTCTGTCTGTCTTCTTTCTCATTTTAGTGTTGGGGACTAAATTCAGGGCCTTGGGTATGCGAAGCACCCCCTCTACCACTAACCTACACCCCAAAGTAATTTCATCACTGGATTCTTAGGTAAAGAAGTGACTCCACTAACAGATCAAAGAGTCAGTTACTGGTAGAATGAGATTAGTTTGTGTGTGTGTGGTGGGGGATTTAACCCAGAGGTATTCTGCCACTGAGCTATATATTCCTTCAGCCCTTTTTATTTTGAGACAGGGGCTCATTAAGTTGCCTAGCATCCTTGTGATCCTCCTGCCTCAGCCTTCTGAGTAGCTGGATTAACAGGCCCGCCCCCACCATGCCTACCAAAACCTTCACTCCTCAAAACAGTTACTGAGAACTGTGATACGATAGGTATGCTCAGAATACAGTAACACCCTTGGCCTCTAAGAGTTTATACTTTAAACTTTTTTTTTTTTTTTAAAGAGAGAGAGAGAGAGAGACAGAGAAAGAGAGAGAGAGAGAATTTTTTAATATTTATTTTTTTAGTTTTTGGCGGACACAACATCTTTGTTTGTATGAGGTGCTGAGGATCGAACCCGGGCTGCACGCATGCCAGGCGAGTGCGCTACCGCTTGAGCCACATCCCCAGCCCAAGAGCTTATACTTTAATGGCAGAGACAGATATTATAATACACAGCAACAGGTAGCAAGTGCATGTCTATGATATCATAATGAGGACATTATGCTAAGTGAAATAGTCTGATACAGATAGACACAAAATACTGCAGAATTATAGAGGAGGAATATAAGTTGAGACAAGGTAAGAGGGATGGAAGTAGAGGTCAGTAGTAGGGACATATGCTCAGAGTGCAGGAGGCACTTCAATTGCTCCCAGCATCACTAAAAGGGCTGGTAGGTAGGTAGGTAGGTAGGTAGGTGTGTGTGAGTCAGAGAAGGCCGTTTCCTGAAGCACCAACACAGAGAAATATTAACCCACTGAAATTCTGAATTCTGGACCATTGGTGGGTTTAACAACAAATCCAACCAGCCCCAGCTATTTACACTAACAAATATACAAGAATTTGTTTTTTAGGAATCAACTTGTACCTTATGAGGATCTTAATAAAATTTCTGCTTTCCTTGTCTGCTTCTAAAATACAAATTTTAAAGATGATTGACAGTGGCAGAGCACTTGCCCAGAATACTTGAGGCTGTGAGACTGAACCTTAGTTTTGAGAATAAAAAATTTAAAAAGGATGTTTTACAGTAAGACATTAAAATGAGGATAAGAAGACATGAACTATGTAAAATGAAGTGGACAAATAATTTATAAACTTAGACTACAGTATTACAGGACTTGCTAAAATTTGACCTGAAGTTCAAGTCAAATTCTTCCTGGTAGACAAAACAAAATCTAATGCTCTATTTGCCTTGTTTCTAACATAAAAACTAATTAATCCCCCCTGCTTTTTCATTTGTTTTTTTTAACTAGGGATTGAACCCAGGGGCACTTAACCCCTGAGCCCCATCCCCAGTCCTTTATATATTTTATTTAGAGACAGGGTCTTGCAGAGTTGCTTAGGGCCTCACTAAGTTGCTTAGGCTGGCCTCTAACTTGTGATCCTCCTGCCTCAGCCTCCAAGCCGCTGGGATTATAGGCATGTGCAACCATACTGGGCTAACAAATTCTTTTAAAATTGGATTGCTTCCTTCCTTCTATTATGTTTATATCTCCATTGTGTTTCCACATCTGGAAAGCATCACTACTGAGCTTCTACTGCTGGTCACTGAAAAACAAGACAACTTCATGATTTGCTAAGTCTCAAAATAAAAATGACAACACATGCTCTCTTCAGACTTTTTAAACAAGACTGTCATAGTCTTAAATGGAACCAAAGCTTTCCTTTATCCATCTGCTGATATTCCACACAGGGCCATGGTAGTTCCCCCACTGCTACCATATATTTAAGCACCTCCTTTCATTTTCATTATGAAAACAATGATATAACTTCTCAATTCCTAATAATAATAATAATAATAATAATAATAATGATATGATGATACATTAGATAGGTGAAGAAGTGTGATACAATCAAGCAGATTGCAATCAATACAGTAATATTTTCTAAGATTTTAGAAGAAAGTTTGACTCAATCTGTTTTATTTTTATTTTTTAGTTGTAGTTGGATACAATACCTTTATTTTATTTATTTATTTAATTTTAGGTGGTGCTGAGGATGGATCCCAGGTCCCCACACATGCTAGGTGAGTGCTCTACTGCTGATCCACAACCCCAGCCCCCTCATCCTTTTTTTAAGCGTATTTTTTAGTTATAGATGGAAACATTACCTTTGTTTATTTAGTTTTAGATCAGCAGGCTTTATTCAGTAGTGGAATCAATTCGTGGAATCTGGAGTGGCTCATTTTCAGGGTAGAAAATGGTCATTACCTTTATTTTATTTATTCATTTTCATGTGGTGCTGAGGATGAAACCCAGTGCCTCACACTTGCTAGGCAGTGCTCTACCACTGAGCCACCACCCCAGCCCCTGATTCTAAGCCCTTTATATAAATGATATCTAAAAAGATGCCTGTTGAGTTTAGAATAACTATGAGTGATGAATAAAATCTAATTCTCATAATCTGGTAATTAGCAGCACAGATTGAAAGACAGCTGTCTTCCAGTTGGCTGAGAACTTGAAGAGAAATAGACGGTCTCTATGGCAGAGCAATCTCCACCCCAGGTCAGATGGCCCTCAGGATTCCAGGGGGTTCAGCTTGTGAAGCTGAATTCTATTCTTTGTGACTTTGGTCATCATCCAACTAATTACCTTAATTCAATTGTCTAAAAATAGGAAGAAACCAGGCTTTTGTGGGAGGGAGGGAGGAAAGAAGGGAAGGAGAGAGGGGTGCAAGGAAGCAATGGAGGAGACTAGTTGGTCCACCGCTGCAGGAGATTCTGAGGCATGTTGTTAGATTCAGGTTTAAGCCCAGTCAAAGCCAAACATGGACTAGAAAATCTGCAGAAGGGTTAAACCGCCCCCACCATCAGGAGTAAACCTAAAGGCTGAAAGTGAAGATGGGCTGTGCCAACGACTGAAATAAGGAGCAAAGGAGAACAGGCAGTGCACCAGTTGGCGGGCCTAAGAACAGACCAGGGAGCATCCTGATGTGCCAGGGGCCAGGGCTGGACGCCTGCTTCTGAGCACGACACTCATCCTTTCATCCACATACAGTCGTTCCAATATTTTGAACATGCTGTTTGTGAAGCTCTGTGCCAGCACGAACAGAGGATGCACAACACGATCCTGTTGCTGAAAAAGCTACGCAGAAACTGAACCCTGGTGCAAGGATACGCAGACTTTAGAGTATTCAGCACGAAGCCTGGCATGTAACACGTGATTGACACATGCCAACCACGGTTACGAAAACTCAAGTGGTTTAGAGGATGTAATAATGTTCACTATTTAAATAGATCTTACAAGTGCTTTTGTAAACAGCCTCATGGTTTTGTGCAGAGTCACAACTGGGCAACCCTCATCACTGTCAACTTTGGTACATTTTTATCCCTTAGCCACACCCCTCCTCCCCATGCCTCCCTGCCCACACTCCCACTATGGACTTTCTGTCTCTGTGGACTGTCTCATATAAAGAGAATCACCTAATGCGTGACTCTTTGCATCTGCTTTCTATTTTTAAGGTTCACCCGTGACGCAGCACGCAGGAGCGAGCGCTGGAATGCTCTACTCAAAGTGAAAAAGTCTTTTGTAAAGAAATAATCATTCCTTGGCTCAAATAAATATATCTTTCAGTTTACTTGAGGTGTGTTACAATGGATAGGAGGCCACAGGTCTCCCTTCTAATCCTGTATGATGTTTCATTGCAAAACAAAACAAGACCCCAAATCCAAACAACTTCTGAAAGTTGTTTTTTACCAATGTCCACCTACCTAAACATAAGCACCTTAAGGTGTCCCTGAGTGAGGAGTACCTAGTAGAAACGACCTCAGCAACTAGATCTAGGGACTTTGTTTTCACTTACTGTAAATCCCACTGATCAGATCTGTTTGTTTCCCTCTCCTATTGTCCTCTGCCCTGAGAAAGTAAAACCATTCATTCTTTGTGTAACTCAAAAATACAGTTTGAAGACTCAATTGTAAAGAAGAACAAAGATCTAAGCTGTACACCAGAATCCCACATGAAATCAATACAGCCTTCAAGAGAAAATGAGGATAAAATATGACTCTGGTATTTATTTAGTTCAAAGTATTTTTCTTCTCACATTCCATGCAGGCAGGACTTGCTCATCTATAAAATCAAGGGGTGGGTTACATAATCTTCTTCAGGGCTGCGCCCAGTTTATTCTGGTGTCTGCACAGCCCTGTTTACAGGAGCACGATTCACAACAGCCAAGCTGTGGAACCAGCAGCGTGGGGGCCCTCAACAGACGAAAGGATACAAAAAGAGGGAAATATATACACAATGGGGTTGTATCCAGTCATAAAAAAATTAAATTATGTCATTTGTAGGAAAATGGATGGAGCTTGAGACATTATGTTAAGCAAAATGAGCCAGACCCAGTAAGCCAAAGGTGGCCATGTTTTCTCTCCTGTGTGGTGTGGAAGTAGAGAGGGAAAGGGAAAAGGGGTGTGGGGTGGGGGTGGAGACCTCAAGAAAATGCAAGGAAGATCAGCAGAGTGGAGGAAAAGGACCAGGGGGCAGGGGAGGGGGTGACGGTGACATTGGCCCAATGATCCTGCTGTGTTGTGTGCAGGTACAAATATGGAGCCACAAATCCCACCACTATGTACAACTATGATGCACCAATAAAAATTTTGGAAAAAATAAAGTAACTCCACAAGGTTCTTACACTGACATTGGAAACGATGTAAATCTTGTATGTTCTACCATTTTTACTCTTAGTTGGGGATAAAAGTTAACCAAGAATAATTAAAGCTCACTTCTTTCTCACGGGACTAGGCTGTGTGGACTGCAAGAGTCAGAGCAAGGGACAAAAATATTTTTTAAGTGCTCTTTGTTACTCATCATGAACCTGCTCAGGATCAAAATCAACAGAATATTTTCTTTACCTTTTTCCTTTAGTAATTTAAGATATCCGTACAAAGTTATAATAACCAAAGGATTATTTCAGCCGAGATACTCAATTTTTCATTTTGTCACATGTTATAAATTCAAGTGGCCAGCTTTGCCCTGCATTTTTTGGTACAAAATGGAACTTTTATTTCCCTTTATTATTATTAAAGGGGAACATGTTGTCCTTGGCAAGCAAACAATTTTCTCTGAGATTGATAACTTTTTGGGGCTCTCAGGGATTCTGTAATTATCTTGGGTCCAATTAAAACCAAAGAGCAAAAATTCAAACTGAAGATGTATTTACTCAGGCATTCAGAAAATAGGTCTGATACAATATTTAAAACATCATCAAAACTCTCCTGAGCTGTGAATTTTAACTCTACAACTTCATCCACCCAGAGTGTCTGGAGAGTGAGAATTTCCTCACATCTCACTCATGAGGCACAATCTGAATTTGGGTTCAGGGACACGCACAGCCTTTGCCAGTGCGATCTGCACACGTGAAGAAAAGGCTGAGCACGGTTAGGCTGAAGCTCAAGTTAAATGTCTGGTCCCCTCAACAGTCATAACTGCCACTCTAATAAAAACTAAAGAGATGGGGAAAAAAAATATACGAGCATTGCCTGGGGGAGATTAAGCTGATCACTTAAAAGAGAATATGTGAGGCATTACAAGGTGGCAGCATTTGATACTGGGTTAAGAATGAGTAAAATTTGGATAAGGAGACTGCAGGAGAGCAGGATTGGGAAGGGAAAAGAAGAATAAAATGGTCCAGGCTGGAAGAAAAACTTGGAGTATAAAACAAAGCAATCACCTCTGGAGCACTAAGGAGCAAGGAGCAACTGGGCGTGGCTGGGCCAAGTTATCAAGGGCCCGACACCAAGCTGGGCTTGAATGCTGTCTGAATAAAGAGAGAGCCGCTGAGCCGTGTTCTGCGTGGCAGGAGACAGACTATGGGAGACAGGGTTTAGAAAGATCTAGGTGGTGCGTGGGCAGAGCAGGTGTGTGGAAAGCAAACCTGGACCTAGTGGGAGCAGTTAAAAACCCACTATAATTGTCTGAACTAGGCTGGTGGCAATAGGAACAGACAAGAATGTACAGACATAAAAAGAAGTGAATACAAGTGGCCTTTAAACATGAGAAGCTCTCAAAGCTCACAATAAAACATACAAATTAAAATTATATTAAGACACCAAGTTATAACGTCCTCTACGTAAGAGGCACTCCCAGAAACTGTTGGTGGGAATGTAAAATACCAGTACCCCCTGAGATAGAAATATCGTAGAGTCTAGCAAAGCCACTCGCAACTGAGCCCAAAGACTCTGGCATAAGCCAACTACCCCAGCTGTATTTGCGAAAGCAACAGCCTGTGGACAAATCAAATGTCCAAAAGGAGATTTGCTGGAACAAGCGATTAAGTAGACAGGACAAGGAAACAAGCTAAACTTCTCTGAAAATACTTTGTTTTGTAGAATTAACTTTGGAATCTTGTAAATATTCTATGAAATCATAAAACCAAATTAAATTTGAAATTAAAAAAACCCCAAATGTGAAAAGTAAGTTGGAAAAAAAGCCTAATCAACATCAAGTTGGCAAATTAACAGAGAAGCACTGCTCTCAGTTGTCCTGTTAGCACAACACAGTGGCCACGGGCACGCTCAGTGCTCCAAATGCTCTCTAAATATCTATCTCCACTAAAGGGAACCGAGGCTTCTTGAAGGAACATCCTGACTCTAGGCCTGGAGAAGGAAAAATATAAGTATTAACATGGCGGTTTCTACAGTTACACAAACACTGCTGGGGTCATGTCAAAAAGACTCGTGGGTCACTTCCAAGAAGTTCAGGGCACTGACCAGTTGGTCATTTGGTCCAGAGGTATTGGATTATGGCCTATGTACACTGAAATTCTTCCTATAAACATGTCACTGCTCGAATGCCCAACATGTCCTGAGTGTTCCAGGATCACACTCCCGTTCTTAACAGCTCACCTTCATGAAATATTTTATAAATGAGGCCCCTGGACATCAGAGGTGCACCGATGAACATGGACTAGACCATCTCTGGCTTCAAGAAGTTTTAGTCTAGTAGAAAACGCAGGCCATTCCAAATAGTGCCACAGTGCCAGGGGAACACAAAGGACACAACCAGAGCTCCCGGGTCAGAACAACACCTGGACCGAGACCCAGAGGACACTGGAAAACTTTGCCCGCTTGCTTGTGATTGGAGTGGAGGGTGGAGAGTGGGCGGTGAGAGAGGGAGCAGGAAGAAGACTGAATGCAGAAACAGCTCCCACCACTCACTGAGGGCAAGGTGGGGGCATGTGTGGGGAGGGGACACGACCAGATCATAGGAAGGGCGGGCGACAGATCACATTAGGGGGTTTCAGGACTATCCTCAAGGAGTCAGTGGAGAATCATCAGCAGAGAAAATGCCGTTATCAAAGCCATCTGCAGAATCTATGGTGGATCAGCCAGGGGG
Organism: Marmota flaviventris; assembly: GCF_047511675.1. NCBI lineage: Eukaryota > Metazoa > Chordata > Mammalia > Rodentia > Sciuridae > Marmota > Marmota flaviventris. Next base: position 17,263,194 of record NC_092517.1, read on the forward strand.
AGGGTGTGGGAAACGAGGGAACCAGGTGGAAGTCGGCCACAGTGATGAGGATGGGACACTAGGTGAGGCGGCTCTTCAGGATGGGAGCACACGGCAGAGCAGAGCCACTCACCCCAGGGTCAGGGGCAAGAGGGGGAAGGACAAGAGACCAGGACCTCACAAGTCCCTGTGAGGAGATGCCCAGCAACCTGACGCCTCCTGCTAGGCCCCGCTCCCAACAGCACCAAGCTGGGGACCAGGCCTTGACACCTGGCTTTTGGGGACATTCCTGATCATACTCAACAACAAAAATGGAGGGCTGCTGCTGAGTGGTACAGCACTTGCCTAGCACGTGCGAGGTCCTGGGTTCCATCCTCAGCACCATATACATAAAATAAAGGTATGTGTCCAACCACATCTAAAAAATACTAAAAAAGAAAAATGGAAAAGTGTGCTTCAGGGAAGAAAGGGAGGGAGGATGGATGTAGTCAGAGGCACCCTAGAAGAGATGCCACACAGCCAAGTGTCTGTGTCCCCCCATTTCCACATTTAATCTGTTGCAAACCCTGTCAAGCTCCTCACACAAACGCGTCTGCTTCTCTTCCTCTCTACTGTCGCCACCCTTCTGCAGAGCTTCATCGACTCCCTCCAGTCCTCATACGAGTCATTTTTTCAAAATATGGATCAGTCAGATCATGCTACTCCCTACTGAAACCCTGGAAGGTCTTCTTATTGAATTTTAAGATGAACTGAACTACCTCTCGGAGCCCCCAACCCCACAGGAGTAGTATTCTGTCATCAACTGCTGTCACCAACCACGGCCCCTCGACTGGGTGGGTATTGGCACGAGGAACCTGCCACTCCTGTCGACCCTCTGAGCACACATCACCTTCCTGCTTTTTTACCTTCAAATTTTAACTCAAACATCACTTCATCAGAGAGTCTTTCCCTGACCGCTCTCTGTCACATTAACCCAATCCACTGTCTTGTTTGTTCCCCACCAGCTTCTTCAGCACGGAAACCCCGGGTATCTTCTTCACTGCGACACTTTGCATAATGATGTTGAGTTGATCTTCAATAAATGTTTGCTGACGACTTAAATAAATGGTAAAATACGTAGAACAAATAAAGCTCAGCTTGTGAGACAGACCGTGGCTAGCAATCTCCATGCGGGCATCTTGCGCACGTGAATGGTAAATGACACCTCTTAGATACTGCCTAGGGGATATGCAGAGAGTGCGGGCGAGCGAGGGTCTACAACAAGAGCCCCAAGGACTATGAACACCTCAAGAATGAACAGAACAAGGGGGGGGGGGCAAAAAAAGAAGGGCCAGAGAAAACAGCTAAACCAGACAGAAGTGGTAAAGTACTGGAAGCTACAGGAGTATTCAAGGCTGCTCGGCATTAGGGAAAAGCATGTCGCCATGAATTAGATGCATATTCAATAAATAGTGATTGCCATGTGCCAGGAACTATGCCAGCAGTTGGAATATGATATGAAACCATAAAAAAGGGAAAGACTATTTAGATAATGGTACAATCTTAACTAAAAAGAATTTCAAAACAATTTTTAAATGGGACAATCTTCTCTAAGTGTAACTTCTCTATGTCTCAATCTGAACCTTATTTTTCGTAACTGCTAGGAAGATTGAATGAGATCTTGTGCACCAAGTGCTGAGTACAACATCTGTAATACAACAGGTGCCCAATAAATCACGGCTACTACTGTAAAGGTAATCTTCCCGTCCCTGAGGAAAAAAATAGCACTCAAGACACCAGCACGGTACAGAAATTCACAGTGATCTTCCAGGGAATAATGTGAGTTGAAGATCCAAAGGTATTCCGAGAACATGAAAACAAGCCCAGCAACAGTTCTTCATGAAGCAACGACAGAGAGGGGCCATCTTGAACTCTCCTCCAAGGTTCCAGTTTTAGCAAATGCACGAAAACATTTAAGTGACTTAAAAGTAGGTCACCAGGGGCTGGGCTTGTGGCTCTACTCGCCTAGCACGCGCAGGGCCCTGGGTTCGATCCTCAGCACCACATAAATAAATAGACAGATGAATAGATAGATAAATAAATAAATCGAAGGTATTAAAAAAGGGAGGGGGGAAGGTCACCAAACCCAGGATAGTGGCGCACACCTGTAATTCCAGCTACCCAGGAGGCTAGGCCTCAAGATGGAGGCCAGCCTCCACAACATAGTGACCCTCCATTTTCAAAAATAAGTAAGTTGCCAGACTCACTTCGGTGCAGGCAATTTAGTTTCCAGGAAACTCCTGGGTACGGCTGAGGGAGGACGTCCGTACTTTCCCCTCAAAACACAACATCCTTAGGCTTTTCTTATTCCAGAACAAGACCTCTTGACTGTCCTAAAACTAGACAGGTTAGAAGAAAAGAATACAGCGCCACAGACCAATGGGTTCTCATTTTTCTGGAGCTCTTATTTGTTACATCATATCCTCTGGCCGTCCCTTGATGGGAACCAAGAGGCTTGGCGTTTTGAAGTCAACAACAAAAACAAACTGAGCTGAAAACAAGATTCCTCAGCAATCCTGGGCTAGAGGAGAATGCCAGAATGGGTCCTGCTCAGACCTAACTGGGAACACAAGGGTGAAGCCCCGCTGGCCAATGGGAACCCTTAGCCCGCATGCCTGGCGATCCAGCCCAGCCCCTGCGCTGCCCTCCCACAGCACACACTGCTCTCTATTGATTGCCCTCTGCTTTGGTTTGGGCCTGAACTCTGGCCATCGAGGCTCCAGTGGTATCTTCCGGCCAAAGGAAAATTATTTTCCTTGCTTCTCTTTGTTCCTCTCTAACAAACTGCTGGTTCTTCTGTACAGACAATGTGGGCAGCAGGGCTGGAGGCCTCATGCCAGTCATACATGCTTAGCAAGCAGAAAGTAAACAAGACACATTCTTCTAAGCTGAAAAGTTCTACAAAGCAAACTACAGCGTTTACAATTCTGAAAATTCCCAGATAGCAGTCCATTTCCTACAGTATATTAACAGACCAGGGTATACATTAAAAAAAAAAAAAAAATTAAACCCAGAGCACAATTTTCCTTTTAACATTAAGGACAAAAGAATATGAAATTGGAAGGCAAGAGACAGGATTCTGTTTTTTTTTTTTTTTTTTTTTTTTGGTACTTACCACAAAGCCACATCCCCAGCACTTTTTATTTTTTATTTTGGGACAAGGTCTCTAAATTGCTGAGGTTGGTCTTGAACTTTCAATCCTCCTGCCTCAGCCTCTGAGTCACTGGGATCACAGGTGTGCGCCATGATCCTGGCTTTGGTGACCTACCTTTTAAGTCACTTAAATGTTTGTGTGCATTTGCTAAAACTAGAATCTTGGAGGAGATGCCCAGCAAGAGGCAGGATTACTAATCAATTGTTGTTTGTGCTGTTGTTTCCTCACTGCTTAAAAAAAAAAAAAAAAAAAAAAGGCTCATGATGCTTTTTCCTTTCCTGCCATAAGTATAGATTGGATTTCATAATTCCTGTAGGGCAGCATAATTGCTGGAAGTACACTATTCTCCCAAGGTAAAATACTCTCTTGAAAGAAACAATTGATAGAGGCTAGGTCCATCCAAACTGGGTTTTTGTTGTTGTTGTTGTTCTTGTGTGTGTGTGTTTGTGTGTGGTGTGGTGGTGGTGGTGGTGGTGGATCATCCAAGACTCTGGCCTCAAACAACTCTACCTTGATTTGCCGGTTCGTTCAGAATTCAGTGACTGCAAGCAGAAGCGCCCTGTCCTCCAGCATGACATACAGAGGCTGCCTGGCAGCAGCAAATCAACAAAGAGTGCGCATGTGCTCTCAGCAATGAGGAGGTTCAGAAAACCAACACCAACGTGTGATTTCCAAACCCCCTGGTTACATTTCCCTCCTAAGACACCCAGACACTGTTGCAAAACTAAACATCTCTTATATTTAAACATTTAATCTCCCCACAGGGTTAAAGCCAAGGAATTTAATCTGAAGATATTTTTTTCTAATAAATTATAATATAAAAGTCTTCCAAGTCCTTAGCAATCTGAAATTCTCTTTCTCCAGGTTGTACCCTTGTCACCTGCATTCACTGCGTCATCAAGACTCTCTTTCCCATTTGACATCCTTTTAAAGATGGAAATGAGTACCATTTATTGGACTTTTCATTTACACAACAACTGGTCCTTTAGTATCATGGTAAATATTCTCAAAGTAGTAATTTAGTAATTAAAAGTTAATCAAAGAATACACTCAAAATGTTTGTGCTAAAGATTTGCCTCTTGAAGTCTTTTAGACCTCAGCAGATCAAGTGACCTTGATGGCCAAATCAAAAACAGGAAGCATGAAATTGTGTCTTTCCAAGTAAAATGCCAAGCACACCAACAACCGGCATCTTGAAGACACGTGGAACAAAGTGCAGTAGAGCATGACCCTTTCTCACTTCTGGCTTCACTAGGATCTTGAATTAAGCACTTCATCTTCCTGGCAGTATTAGGAGACGATACCATTGTGTCACTTTTATTTCTTGCTGTCATGCTGGGAAAGTTTATTCAATGTTATTTCTGGTATTGAAACAATTCTGATCGGCTTTCGCTGCCTCGTGCTGTTCCAGCCATCTTTTTCACTTCCAGACTCCTCGAAGAGGTGCCCACACTAGCTACTCTACGTCCCCACCCACACTCCCCCTTCTCATCACTAGGACATTACCTAGTGTCCATCTTGCTCTACTGAAATCTTACTTCTAAGACTTAATGCTTTGCCAACATAGTACGAAAAATGGTAAATCAAAACGGTCAGCACAGAATTTGGGTTCCAGATCTCAATTTGATGTTTATAAGATGTGGGAACATGAGCATCTTATTCCACACCTCTGAGTGTCACTTTCCTCAGTGGTAAAATGAATGGCTTAGAAGACGATCTTCCGGGTCTCTCCCTTTACTGAACCTGTGGCAACTACATTCAACCAGTCTTTGTTTCTACTTCCTCTTTGCCATCTGACATTAATCACCACCTTCACTGTATGTGCTCAAAATCCTTCCATCAAGAGTTTGACTACTAAATGGGGAGAGGGAAGGGAGAGGGCAGGGGGGTAAGGAAGACAGTGAAAGGAGATGGACGTCCCTACCCTAAGTGCATGTATGCAGACACGAATGGTGTGACTCGACTTTGTGTGCAACCAGAGACATGAAAAATTGTGCTCTATATGTGTGTAATATGAATTGTAATGCATTCTGCTGTCAGGTATAACAAACTAGAATAAATAAATAAATTAAAAAAAAAAAGAGAGTTCAACTATTGTCCGTAAGCTAATGTCACCATTACTAAATCCCAAATTCTCTATTTCCATACACAAAAATCTCTCTATTTAGCCATTCTACCTTCACCAAAGACAGAATATAATCAAACTCGAACTCTGGGGCATACTATGTTGCCAACAAATTACCCTTCAGCTCACCCCAAATCTATTTCCTTAACAATTGATTCCTTATTACTCAAGAGTTTTGGCTTCAGATGCAAACCTACAGCCTTCCTTCTTTTGGTGTGACATCTCATTTTCATTAAATTCTGTTGGTCTTCCTTCTAAATAACTGTTACATTCCTTTTTAAAACTTCATTATTCTAAAATCCTACTACTTGTCCTCTCAACCCTACTCTGTTCACTCCCCACATATCTAGGATTCTCTCACACCGTCCATTATGGTAGCCAATAAATAAAGGGGACTATTAATTTAAAGTTAATTAAAATTGAATAAATTAATAAACTCAGTTCCTCAGCACTAGCCAGCACAAAACAGATACATTCTTAGTCCCCTAGAAAGTTCTACTGGCAGGGCTGGGGCTGGGGCTCAGTGGTAGAGCGCTCGCCGAGCACGTGTTCGGCCCTGGGTTGGAGCCTCAACACCACATTAAAATAAATAAACAAAATAAAAGTATTGTGTTCATCAACAACTAAAAAAAATATTTAAAAAATTAAGAATGAAAGTTCTACTGGAAGGCTTTGTAGTCTTACAAAAAAACCTCTGAGTACACCATTTGGACCATGAATTTTCTTCTGTTCAAGAACATGGCTGGTTTTCTAACACTCATCTAAACTACCACAACATCTTTATTCAAGCATCCAGACTTGGCTTCCTCAAACACCTTCACACATTTTTCTTTGCCAACGTATACTATGGTCAGGCTGCTTTCCCTGATCACGTAGGACAGTACATAAATAAACAATGTGCACAACACAGGTCCCGGGGGACAGCAGAGAATAAAACAGACGGGGGTTCCTCCTTGTTCCCTCTCCTGTGGCTGGCCCTCTGCCCACCGCAAGTTCCCCTAGTGTACTTTTCCCTCTCCAAGCTCCCGAGGACCTGTATGTAGCCCACGGAGACAGTACACAGCTCAACAGAACTTAGGGTTTCTCTTCTTTCATGCTGTCTTCCAGCTGGAACCTCAACTGCTGAAGAAAGCTGGTGACGAACAGCCAGGGTCAGGCTAGAGTAGAACTCCCAGGGAGATCACACAGAGAATGGCAGAGAGTGTCCTCTGGACAGACAGACGTGCAGGGCCTTAGAGGCCACGCAGGACTGATCGGGAGAAGGCGGCGCTGGAGGGCTTCCGTCACAGGGTAATATCACTGTCTTAAGTTCTATGAATGTCACTCTGGCTCCTATGTTAAGGATAAATCCTAGTGGGGCAAGAATGGTGGCTGGGAGACAAGGAGACTCAATGAAGGTGGTGAGAAAGAGCCACATCTTGGAGATGTGGTGCCAAGAGGACCTGCATATATATTGGGAATAAGAAAGAGGTATTTTGACTCAAAAGATTTTGGACAAGGGAGGTGCCATTACTGAAAACCCAAAAGAAGGAGAGGATATCAGAAGCTTAATTAAGTCTTGGACATATTAAGTTCTCAATGTCTATCAGACATCCTGAGAGAGATAAGTAGGTAAATAAAGGCACACTCTAGAATTCAAGGGAAGAGCAAGACTGGAAATATACATTTGAGGACTGTCAACATACATGTGGCATTTAAAACTGGATGGCATCACCAAGAAAGTAGTAAACTGGACTGAGCCTGGACAAAGCAATATGAATTAATTTTGACCACGTTTGCTTTGGTGACCTGTTTAAAAATACCTGACAGTTACAAAAAATGTGGTCAAACCATTACCCTATATTTAAGAATTTTAAATGCCATGCCAAGTATATTCACAGTCATTGTCTCACTTGCTCCTATGGGACAGTAAGGGCAAGCAGCACTATGTCATTTTAAGAAGAAGGGCTGGGGCAAAGAGAAACTGATTTGTCTAAAATCAGACAGAACAACTCGGGACTTCTACTTTGGGTTCTTCTCATCACACCAAAAAGATGAATTTAGAAATGCAGACACCTGTAACTAATTTATTGCCGTTTCTGATATTCAGACTTGTCTGACATCTGAGAAAGAAGATAACATGAGCAGAGACCATGATATTTATCTTTCAGAAAGATTTAACAGATATTTATTTTGGGGTCTACCATGTGCCTGGGCCTTATCAAACATGATACCACTCACTGTGCAGCAAATAAAGGCTGGATTATAAGTAGTGGGGGCGGCAATCATATAGGGGGAGGAGATGGGGGTGGAGGAAATGGAAGACTAGCCAATTCTGTAATTATTGTTTGTCAAATTCATTTATGAAACAAATATTTTTTAACATTTACTTGGTACCAGATACTGTTCTATGTTCCTGGATACAGAAGTAACTAAAATAGACAGAATTCATTATCATAAAGTATATATACACTAGGGGAGGGGAGTGCAGACAAAAATGAAAGAAAAATATATACTATGTCACAGAATGAAAAACACACTGGAGGAGGAAAGGAAAGAAACTGGGCTGGGAGATAAGAAGTCGGGGAAAGACGTGTGCAGGGACTGGTTTTGTTGTTTTAAGGGAACAGTCAGTCAGCACCTCCTGAGGAGGTGACATCTAGGCTGAGACCTGAAAGAAGGGGGAGAGTGACCCACGCAGGTATCTGGGGGCAACGCTTTCCAGGCAGAGGGGAGGACAAGGACCAAGGACTAGTGGCAAATGTGCTACATTTAATAACAGCAAGGACGGGATGTAGCCACCGTAGCAGGAGTAAAGGAGAGCAGTTGGAAGCAAAGCAAAAGTTCACCTTTGTGTGTGTGTGTGTGTGTGTGTGTGTGTGTGGTGCTGGGGACTGAACCCAGGGCCCTGAGCGTGCAAGGCAAGCACTCTACCAACTGAGCTCTATCCCCAGCCCATTTTAATGTAACTTTCTACCCTCCATTTGCATGTTCTAAGTTCTCTCCAACTTGAAGAGTATACACAGAATTAATATTATATACTTTAAATTTTTCTCAAAGTCCCAGGGGTCGGGTGTTATCTAAATACAGGGATCAACAACATGATCTCATAAGAATCAAATACTAATAAGCATTCACCACTACTGAATCCACTGGGTCAGGTTTCCAGTAGTGTCCAAAGAGAATTTGTTAAAGGAGGCTTATCTTTATATCTAGTTTCCTAAGTTTCAATGCTCACAGTACAACATACTACATTGAAAAGAGGAAGTTACACTTTGTATAACTTTTGATGTCTCATCTTCAAATAATTAGAAAACAGCAAAAGAACATTAGACAAGTATATTAAGGCCTTCCAGTTAAGGAGCAATATGAGGCAACCTTTATGGTATGCAGAGCTCCATTCCCTCCACTGAGGACATTCAGCTTGTGAACCTATTACCTTAAATACCCTACAGACTAGAAACTCACTCTCAGATTAGGTTTTGGAAGGCTATTCCCATTAGAACATCTTCAAACAACAGACATGAAACATGGCATGCTCCTCTCAACCAAACCCTACCTGGTGATCTTGCCACCTTCCTGGACGATTTCCTGCCTGCACTTCACCTCTCAGTGATTTGCAAAGCCAAGGATTCCTCTGGGATTAGACACCAGAATGGGAGGCCTTCCCAAAGGATGACCGCTGTAATCCAAGTCACATTCTCGAGAAATGCTGGGGGTTATAGGGCAAAGTTGGGAACCCTGATGGGGATTCCTCTACAGGGTTTTGTAAGCTCCCTTCAGGTTCAAAAGAACCTCCTCCCAATGCACTCTCCCTTCCAAATTCATGTCATTTGCTATTAATTTCACAGAAATAAAAAGCTTGCTTTAAACTTTTTATCTGTTTTATATTCTCAGATATTATGAACTTTTCCTTAAGATTCGGAGCAGCCAGCTCTCAGAAGGCACAGAAGTTCCAACATACCATCAGATGAAGAAAATTTTGTTTTATATGAGGTGAATTTCCACTTGAAAGAATGGCTCTTTTCATAAAGAAACTTCATCTTGCAACTCGGCAGGCTGAGGCAGGAGGATTGCAAGTTCAAGTCCAGCCTCAGCAACTTAGCCAGGCCCTATCTCAAATTAAGAAATAAAAAGGTACGAAGATGTGTAGCCCAGGAGGAAAGCAACCCTGGTTCAATCCCCAGCATGAAAAAAAGAAAAAAAGGGAACTTCAAATTTTCTTTTGAGAGAATGAGATAGAAGGAATGTGTCTAGTCAGCATATGTCTGAGTTTGCCTTCTAATCTCAGAATCAATTATCCAGAGCCAGCTAGACACTAACCACTAAACCCACCCACTAAAATCATGAATTTATTTATTGACTTTCACCAACTACCACCATATAAGATTAGGTCCCTCTGACAGAAAGCTGGATGTTTTCTATGGAGAGTCATTGAGTGTGTGGGGAGCCCCGGTGTGTGTGTGTGTGGGGGGGGGGAATGGGGAGATAGCACAAAACAGAGCATCACCAAATTAGACATCACTAAAGTATCCTAGATAATGCTTTTCAGATGAAGAGAAACCTTCACAGGTCAGATGACTTGTCCCAAGTCACACAGCCAGCCATGGTTTACTTAATTTCAGTGACCAAAACCTTTGGGGAAAAAATTTATTAGAGGTGAGAAGAGAAGCTACAGGGTGTTTTCTACTCTATGGGCTACCTTTGGGTTTCAGACACAGCTGGCTTTAAGATGGAATCTTCTCAAACACTACATTTCCAATGAAGAAAGGTGAAGTGAGCTGTTTCTTACGAAGCAAATGATGGAACAAACTGAAACTTAAAGATTTCTGGAACTGCTGAAGGCAAGTTCTATTTGTGTTGCTTTCTTCTTATCCCGCATAGTTGACAGTAGACTTATGTTAGAATTCCTCGTATATAGCAGACACTGAGTCCCACCTCAACCCAGGATGTCCAAGAGAGCAAATTCTTTTTTTCCATTCTCATGTAAGCCAAAATGATTCAAGAAAAAAAAAAAATCAAACTATTTCATACTATTAAGTATTACGTGCAGCTTCAGTAGAAAGATAAAACAAATGTGTTCCTACATTTATCTACAATTCAAAAAAATGTGCTTTCAGAATAGTAATTTAAACAAAATAAATTCATTCAAAAAATCTGTTAAAGAGTTAGTGATTCTAGATCACAAATATATGTGTAACACACAAAGGTTATCTTCAATCTGATTAACGTGGATGGTTGTGGCAAAGTTCTAAACCCAGAGAATATCATCTTTCAACATTGACCTCTAAGTAAACTATTGGCAATGGTTTTCACTTAAGAATTAAGAGTCTGGGGCTGGGGATCTAGTTCAGTTGGTAGAGTGCTTGCCTCACATGCACAAGGCCCTGGGTTCAAACCCCAGCCCCCCACCCCGCCACCCCACAGAATTATTAGTCTGAAATTTTACTTCTGCAAGACTCCCTAGCACCAAGTTTCTCAGGTCCTGTCCTCAAAAGCAATCACTATACCTTCCCAGAGACAGTTTATGTGCATACAAAAAACTCCACATAAGACTGAATGAAAAAGTATGTGTGTATTCTCAAGCAGTTTTTAAAAACAGTCACATCTTTTAAATAATACCAGTAGAAAGACAGAATAATAAAAAAAACCATCACTTTAAGTTCTGAAAATAATATAGCCCTTATAGTTTTCAAAGCACTTCCAAGTACATCGGCTCATTGATTTTCAAAACTAACATAAGAGTCATTTAACCTATCAATAGCTCTTGAAAAAACAACTCAACTAGCTGTGTACTTAAACAACAAAAACAAACAAAAAATGGGGCACACTTTCAAGGTGATTCAACTATCTTCTCAGGGGGAGCATGTTCTTCTACATGGTCATTCATTTACTATTATTAGCAGTATTTAAAAATTTTAATTAAAAAAAAATTTAATCCAGTGTCGCTATCACAAAAGATTTCAGAGTGATAGCATACACATTCCTAAATAAGTCTCTTTATTTTAGTATATTAATTCCCAATGCATCTGCAGAGGAAGGCAATTCTCTGTTACCACCACAGGCAGAGCATATGGAATCGATCCTATAGGAGTCTCATTTGATAAAAGAGAAGAAACTCGTCAGCCTTCCTATTTTGGTTTTGTGACATATGGAATGGTCCTATCATGCTGATGGTCCATGACTAGTCAAGACAGTTAGAACATGATTTTAGTTTCTCAAAAGTAAGTTGATTAACAGGGAGACATAACATTAACTGTTAGTAAAATAAAATTGCAGAACATTACATTTCCAAGTATGAAGCTAGCCAACATATAGAGTAACTGAAAATTAATTAAAAAGATCACAAAAAGAAATGCTGTATGTTTTTCCGTTATTTATATGTATCCATCCAGTACTGACTCCCTATCTATGTGTATTTGGATTTTGTTTTATTTTATTTTGTTTATGTGCAATACTAGGGATTGAACCCAGGGGTACTCTGCCACTGAGCTATATCCTTAGCCCTTTGCTGTTTTTATTTTCAGACAGGCTCTCACCGAGTTGCACAGACTGGTCTTGCATTTGTGATCCTCCTGCATTAGCTACCCAAGTGCTGAAATTCCAGGTGTTCGCCACCCACCCAGTTGGGGTTATGAATGACATAGAACACACTATTTCACTGTATGTTCATAGTGTCCACCACTGAAGGGGCTCAACACATTTTAGTAAGTTGTAGTAAAATGTACTTAGTATAAAATTTGCCATTTAGTCACTAAATACTGTTAAATGACCCTATTTAATCTACTTCAAACGGAAATAAGAAATATCCCCCCCCCAAAAAAAGAAAGAAAGAAATCCCTATTTTCTTTCTATTGATGAAGACACAGTCACAGAAAGATTAAGTCAGTCATATAAATCATCACAGGTCATAAATCCAAAAGAAATCAGGTGGATATTCTAAAGAAACTACTTCTGAAAAACAGGGTTTGATTAAAAATATAAATTATTATCAACATTTCTCTAATTCTCAAGTTTCTTTTGCTGATATCAGATTGACACCAAATAACAGTACCCTGAGCAACGTGGAAAGGGCAAAGATAAGCTTGACAAGCCTAGATTAGAGGATTTCAACAGATCAACGGCCAATGGGAGGAGCTGATCTCCCAACTCTTACTTTTCAGCCATTACTCTCTTTACAGGCCAACCCATGAAACAGTGGTGTGATTTTTATTTTCTCACCAAATGAAAAATTTGAACAGAACAAAAAGAACTCTCAAATGGAATGAGAAAAATGACTGAAAAAGAATCATGGCTGTCATTGACTATTCTGGAAATAAATGGGAAACTCAAACTGAGTTAACTATTCAGATCTACGTGTAGAAAATGAAGTTTAGGGTATTACCTTAAAATAAAAGCACAGCATTTTTCTATGATGCTAGAAAGTGAAGGAAATGGATGTTACATTTGTTCATGGATCCATAAACAACAGTGGAAGGACAGACAAAAACAGCTGCTTACCCATGGAAGCAGGGGTGTGGAACGCATGAAAAGAAATGGCTAGAAGATTTCACAGTTATTCAATTTTTATTTTGGGGAGAGGGCACTGAAGATTGAACCCCGGGGCTCTTTGCCACCGAGCTACATTCCCAGTCCTTTTTTATTGGGAGACACTCTCTGTTAAGTTCCTGAAGGTCTGAGTTACTGAGGCTGCCCTTGAAATTGTGACCTGATTCCTGTCTCCTCAGTTGCTGAGATTACAATATTACATGTTGTTGTCATCTCAACATGTACATGGTGGCATTACAAGTGTGTGCCACCATGCCCAGTTAAATCTACTTTTTGAACCATGGAAATAATTACCATTCAAAAGTGAAGTAAAATAGCATTTTGCTGAAATCATTCATCGTAAAAAGTTTTTTCACAAAGACTTTTATCATTAACTTTTTTGAAATTCCTGGAAAAGAGGGGATTCAACTGATTCCTTTTACCTATAAAAAATTTTAGAGAAAATTTTCCTTTGATCAGAAAGCAAAAGAAGTAAAAGACTTTCTGAATGTCTAACCCTCTGCATTTCATCTCTTAACATTACTACAGAAACTCACGAGTAAAATTTTTCTCCTTCCTATGAAAAAAATTTTAAACACAGCACTGTTTAAAGGTTCATATAAATACATGCAGTTAAACTTCAACTTATATTTAATTACTTCACATTTACCATGGCTTTATTAAATTAATTCAAACTGATATTTCTCTGGCCAATGAAAACAACTTTATTTGAGGGAAACACTTTATTAAGTTTGGTAAGTTCAAACTCTATTGCGTATATAGTTCAGTTCCGTGGGAAAGGGCTGCTCTAGGGTGTTGCCCAAGTCACTTATTATACTGTCTTCTGTAAACCTGGCTCAACATGTGGAGAAATACCAGAGACCATGGCGGTGAGAATGACCAGCATGGTGGAGATTTCAGGGGGCCATTTGTGGGGAAACAACCCGGGTCTGCAGTGAGATCTGTCTGAACTCATACTGATGGTAGGCAGATGACTTGACTTCTCTGAAACTCAATTTCTTGAGTAACAAATCAAAGTGGATACCACCCACCTCAAGGTTTGCTGGAGAATTAAATGAAATGTCCCTACTCGCAGGTTCTAGACTGTTTTGGCTGGCTCACACAGGAGATGGAGGGCAGGAAGAAAAAGCTTTCCTTAGTGAATCTTTCTGAAGTACCAGAAGACAGGTACCAAAGAAGAAAATAATCTGAACAGGCAATGAAGCTGAAGAGCTGTTTTGAGAGGTACTAGAGTCCATCAAAGAGAACAGGTGACCATCTCTGTTAAAAACTGAAGATTTTGACTTCACCTGTGTCTTACTTTACTTCCTCTTTCTTAGTTCAGATGTCAATGACCACCAGCCTGCAGCAATCATTTCAGTACTACAGGGCGAATGTTCAGGGTAAGTTAAGGATGAATACACCAAAGTTAAGTTAAAAAGCATATAAGGTAGATAGTGGGTAAAAGTCACTGCAGACTTTACAAATAAGTTCTTTCAGCAAATTTCTAACAGAATCTAAAGATGATCATATCAATACTTCTTTTTATTAAAATAGGAAATTGATATCAAAACTCTGAGATTGGGCTAGGGATGTGGCTCGGTGGCAGAACACTTGCCCAGCATGTGCAAGGCCCTGTGCTGGATCCCTAGCACTACAAAACACATTCTGGGATCATCTTAAGAAAATCTTTTTCTTGTGGCACATCATTATTATTATTATTATTCTGGGAATTGAACCCAGGGCCTTGTGCATTCGAGGAAAACACTCCACCAACTTAGCTACATTCCCAGCCCTTGTGGCAGATTATTTCTTATCAGCAAAAATACTTGTTACTAAAGTTGGAACCATATGAAATTGTCACTATGCAACTGTTTTGATCTGTGAAAAATCAGATGCATTTTGTACTCAATGTATGTCAAGAATATCACATAATGGGGTATGACAGGTTCTCTGCTCTAGGGTAACCTATGGGTTTAGTTGAAAAGACCAAATAAAAGTACAGTTTTTGTTTTTTAAATCTCAGCAAATATATCAACAACTTACTGACATAACTATTCAGTTTCTCCTTCGTATTCAAGTGCCTTCCAGGTTGAAGCAATTCAAAGTATCTTTCAGTTCACTACTGAACATATCATATGTCAAGGGCACTTGACAGAAAACAAAATTCCTTACATTTGGTCCCAACCATCTATTATAGGACCCATAAATCATGTTAAAATAGGGGAGAGGGTTTTAGAGAAAGGAATTAAATGAGTTACTTTCTTGAGTGTTTTTTATATAATGTACCTTTTATTTCTTTGTATTATAGGGAGAATGTGCTCCTGCTCTCATTCCACACACAAGCCTTCTTTCTGTAAATCACTGTCACACGTACAGTCACGAATGAAAAAGAGCACAGTTAAAAGAATATTTGGGAGAGGAGTACTGTTAGGAAAACACCTAGAATACAGGAACTTCTAGTCACTATTATCACCTGGCTCTCAACGATCAGACATTCTTGGGCAGGAATGTCACTGCCCTAAGAATCTCTAACAGCTTCTGCTTTTTAAATGTACTGAACATTTGAAAATACATGTGCTAGAGAACCTGGGGGGCCACAAAAATGATCCTCTGCATTGTTTAGAAGTCTGGGGGCTTCCCAGCCCACCCCCTACCTGGCATAGTAGGGAAGAGAAATATATTTTAATACTCCCCAAAAGTCGCTGTTAGGCTTTGAGGTCCAGGAGAAGTTCGGCAATTTGAGATGGGGATGGTGACAAACACTTTGCTCCTTTTTGCTTCAGTGCACACACTCTCCACTGGGGTCACCTGCAAAGAGCTAAAGGCTTGCCCTTCAGATCAACACATTTCAGGACTTAATTCTGAGCAAGAGTCAAGTAAGTAAAGAATGAATACTGATTTACTATTTAGGCTTCTGTCTGCAGAGAATGAACTATGGCAGAATTTAGCCACCAAGTGCTACATCTTTCAAACAGAGCTTTAAAGAACACCAGGGGTTATGAAATAAAGCTCAGCTCTTTCCACATAGGTCCCTATTGGAACTAAGGTAAGGACTCAATCCTGGATAGAGGAGGGTGGCCCCGACCACAGGCCATTCATAAAATCACCATCCCCTCTTCCAATGAGTGACTGCCATTTTTATTTTTTTATTTGAAGTTTGATTTTTATCGGATTAAAAGAACTTTTACCCCAAAGCAGCACACGCAAAACCTGCTTTTCAATTAGAACTCTGTAAAAACTGCCTGGTGAGCGTCCTGGTAATTGCTTTTTACACACTTCTTCATTAAGTATGCAACACTCCACAGGGCCCTCATTTTAACATTTTCCTGAGGGTCTTGTTCATGGAACTCTTTTGTGATCATTTCCCTGGTTTGCTGGTGAGATCTGTATGACAGTCCTGATTCTGCCCACCAAGAAGGTCCTCTCCTCTTGGTCCATAAGCTGCTAGATTTATTGCTAATTAAATACGTGCTTTTGACCTACAATTCTCTCCCTCACCCACACTCTTCTGGAAATTCTATCTGGGGAGCAGAGTACAACTTCATCCCAATCCACAAATGACAGCTACGGTGTTCCCTAAAACCCCATCCTGGGTTGCCAGTGCAGTCAGCCTTGGAGCTTTGTGTCTGTCAGATGAAAGAACAAAAGGCAGCGCTTCCTCCCGGCCCCTCCTTAGCACTAGAGGAAGGCAGGCTTGACAGACGGACTTACGGGGAGAGAGGAGCCCTGCCGGCCGGTGAGAGCTCCCGGCTCGGACTCGCCCAACCGCGACCCACCTTGGAGAGCTGCCTCCGGAGGCTGAAGCGCTGAACCATGGTCACCCCGGGATCTTCAGACAAAGCGATCCACCGAGGAAGGGCTTTTTAAAACCCAGCTTCTGGGGAAAGTCGCCGGCAGAGCATGGTGACGGCGGTCCCCGGAGTCCCAGGCATGTCCCTAGGAGTCCGGGCAAACTTGGAGGCACTTCATTGTTCTGCCGGCAGATCGGGCACAGCCGACGTGGGAACAGGCTCGGGCGGGGCGGTCCTGGAGCGGCGCCGGCTGCCGGGCTCTCCCAGCACTTCCTGTGAGTCAGCCGCGAGGGGTCCAGCCGCAAGGACCACCCCTTCCCTTCCCACCAGACCACTAGGCGAGGATGCGCCGGCCGGGTGCCACCTGAGACTCGCTGGGGGCGGGACGGCCCTCCTGATCAGCGGGTGTGGACGGGGAGTGGCGCTGGGGGACAGAGCCTGGCCTCTAGCAGGAGGCGACCACCGCCCGCTCCGCTGCCCCTTCCTGGACCTGCAGCCCAGGTGACCCGCGGGGTGGACAGTGGGGAAGAGGAGCCGGCCCTGCTCTAGGAAACCCCTCCCAGGCGCGGGCGGGCGCGAGCCTTTCCCCTTATTCACAGGAGGGTGCTGCCCGGCCAGGAATGTCAGGTGCCTCTCCAGCATACCCCGACGTTGACAGGGACGGTGACTGCAACTGGGGCCCAAGGGAAACATGCTGAGGTGGCCTCTAGAAGCGATTGCCCTCTCTGCTTGGAACAAAGTAATTTTTTTTTTTTTAAATCACCCACAAAAGGAACAACTCGGAGTGCCCGGATGCACGCGGGCGAGGCGGTGGGAAAGGACCGTCGGGAGGCAGCGCCGGCGATCAGGTCCCTGCCATCACTGCTCAGGCTCCTCCCTCCTCGGGAGCTGGCTCCCAGCCAACTACTCCAGGATAAAGTTGCATTTTCAGGAAATTTCCCACTCCGGGTGCTCCTCTCCACATCGTTCAGTGTTTGTGAAGGAATTTAGTAACCAACTAGGAAAACCTGGTGGCCCATCGTCACCTGCTCCAGGGCCTCTCAGCTTCCAGGGAGCAGGACCCCACTACGGGCTTCCAGCCTTTGTTGGAATGAACCTACTACGTGCATCACTGTGAGGACGTTCACGCCTATAATCGCACCGACTTCTTTAAAAAAAAAAAAAATGTTTTTAGTTGTAGGTAGACACAATACCTTTATTTTATTTCTTTTTTATATGTGGTGCTGAGGATCAGACCCAGGGCCTCACATGTTCTAGAGCTCTCCTGCTGGGCCAAAACCCCAGCCACTCCCACTGATTTCTTAAAATAACCCTGAGAAATTTGTATCAATATCCTAACTCTTCCAATAAGCAAAGCAGGAATCTCCAAAACCAAGATACCTTGAGAACACCAGACAGTACTATTAATTTCTTCTTCAGGCAAGAAAAGTGAAACACAATAGTCCGCTGTGCAACGCTATTCTCAATTACACCCCTGTCACATGCCACTGGCCTCCAGTGATAGTGAGCAAATAAATATGATGCACAGTTTTCTAAATTCACCAATAAAAAAAGACACGTATATTTCATACCATCTTAGGAAGAGTAAAGATGCACCCATTTCCAGCCACCAGGATACCAAGGCTCAGAAAAATACTCTAGAAATGTATATGTCAAATTTTTACTCTTAAAAACCTTAAACAAGGTAACTTTTGGTAAAACAAATTACCTTTTGTAAACTTTCAAAGCTTAAAACAACTTTTAGATCAACTACTGCCAAAAGTAAAATTTCCTTCATGTCTAGGGTGCACAGTATGCAATGTAACCTAATATTTAAACTGAGAGAAATTTAATTCTAAATGGAAAGGAGAGTGACAGAGGTTCTTGAGTTCATTTTTGTTTCTAAATGATAAGAGTACCAGTGTCATTTTTGTCCTGCAGAAAATGAAACAAAGTACTCTGAAATCTTCTGGGAAAGCAGGCAGGATTAATGAGATGCTGACATAGTAATAATGAAATTCCTGATTAAAAAATACGCTGTCTTAGGAATGAGGTGTTCCTAGGTAACTATCACTGCTATAAGATACTATCAAACTAATGAGAAAAAAGAAAAGGAAGCAGGAAAAATGTCAAAAGACTACAGACCCAGGAACACATCAATCACGAACTGAAAAGGGTATAAATCCTTAAAGTTCCAGGACTTCTGGATTAAAAATATGGCATCTGTATTCTAGTGGAAACTTACTTCTTTTTTGCCCATTAAGATAAAAGTCTCAATGCCTAAATGCAATGAATCCTGTTAAAACTCATTTTTGTATGACTATAATCCAGCCCTCGTTTAAAAAAATGGAAAACAGAAAAGATCTTCAATAAACTAAGCTGTTAGGGGAAAAAAAAAATCACAATTTTAAAATCTGGTCTGTTTGGGGGAGTGTGGCGGTTTTTTGTATGAAAAAATGAGACTAAGAACAAAGGTTAAGGTGGGTGGCACAAGCCTAATCCCAGTAGCTTGGGAGGCTGAGGCAGGAGGATGACAAGTTCAAGGCCAGCCTTAACAACTTAGTGAGGCCCTGTCTCAAAATAAAAAGGGGTGGGGATGTGGCTCAGTGGTTAGGCACCACTGGATTCGGTCCCTGGTACCAAAAATAACTAACTAATTAATTAATTAAAATGAAAAAATAAAAATAAAAAGGTTCAAAAATAATAGCAGGAAGCATAGAAATATATAACCTGGAGAAAAGTCAACAGTCTTGCAATCATTCTCCAGGACCCAAACAATGTCATTTTTAACAGCCTGTGACCAAAAATCCACAATGCTTTATAATTTGTGTGGGAACAGACCAGAACCATCCATGGGTTCTTAATCTTTTCTGAATCATACAGAACCCTGCTCTAGCCATGACTAAAGAGGAGGTGAAAGGCAGCCGCTGGGCAGTCTTGTCTTCACTTTTCAACATCAGTAACACTTCCTAGTAAAACTGGAAAACAGAAAAATGCTTGTCTAATATTTTGGCCCCCGATCCCAGCGTATTTCCCCTACTTGTCAAATAACCTGCTTCCAAAGTGGCGTATGGTCTGTGTGTTACTGTGGGTTTGTCGGAAGTCTTTTAGGTTTATCTTCATTATCATTCTAGGAAGAAAAAAATTATTCTTTTTGAACTACCATGTTGAACCCCACACTGAAAATAATATTTATTATTTTATTAATTAAAATAATAAACATTTTAAAATAATATTAATTAATTAAAATTAATATTTCCTGGATGTTTGGCTATACATGTATAAATGTATTTTTTTAATTGAAGATGGACTCAATACCTTTATTTTATTTGTTTGATTTAATTTTTTTAATTTTTTTTTTATGTGGTGCTGGGGAGCGAACCCAGTGCCCCATGCATCCCAGGCAAGCACTTTACCACTGAGCCACCATCCCGGCTCTCTAAATGTATGCTTTTTCAAAATATATAGATTATTCTGTTCTGTAATTTATTTTTTTTTATCAAAACATAAGTGTTTTGTAACTATATATGTATAGGTAATGTATGTTTTGTATATATTACCTGTACATATATATAAAACATGAATATGAAGGCACACATATCATGAAATTTTGGATGAATACTTAGGAAATCCAAATAATCACCCTAATTTAGCTGCTTTTTTTGATTCAAAATACTTGTACCTCCCCTTGAAATAACTCAATTCTCAAAATCCTATACAAACACGTTTTAAAAATAAATTAATATTAAAGTTTTATACTTTTGAAGGTCAACTAATACAATCTATACTTTTACAGAGAAGGAAACTCAAGTTCAAAGAGGTTTCAAGCTCGCCCCAAATCACTATTAGAGCTGGGACTAGTATTCAAAATGCCCAACTCTCACTACAATGCATTTCCATTACATCAGACTTCCTCCTATTTTTAATAATTTTAAATGCACTAAGAATGCTATTTAAGACAATCATGGAATGTTTTTGGTAAACTGAATAATCATTCCTTTTTTAAAAAATTTTTTGTAGTTGGACCGAATGCCTTTATTTCATTTGTTAATTTTTATGTGGTGCTGAGGTTAGAACCCTGTGCCTCACACATGCTAGGCAAGCACTTTGCCACTGAGCTACAGCTCCAACCCTAATCATTCCATTTTTAAAGATTAAACTTTTACACATTCAGTTATGAGTGAGTTTACTACAATTTAAGACAAGTTAGTTTCTTTCCACCTGAAATAATACAATTGAAGGTCCCTCTCTTATCTTTTTGGTGCCCAATCATGAAACAAAGTTATCTTAAATAAATTTTATTGATCAAACACCACTGTAGGTTTTGACCAGCTTCCTGTTATAATCTAGAAGATGTAACTGTGCAGTAGCAACTCTAATTAATCATTAAAATTATAAGAACTTCATAGCCTTTTGATTATGCAATACACTGTCACTTCAGAACAAGCGTTTAGGATACCAGACAAGGGCAGGTATGGAATGAAGCACCCCCTTTCATGACAGAGGTCACAGCCTAGAAAGGAAACAGAAAATTTAAGCTGTCACACAACACATAAATGGTATACTAGCAGTGATAATTGGTAGGGAAGGCCAGGTGTGGTAGGGCACACTGGTATTCCCAGTGACTGGGGAAGCTGAGGCAAGACGGTTAAAAGTTGTAGGCCAGCCTCAGCAACCTAGCAAGGCCCTAACTCAAAATAAAAAATGAAAAGGACTGGGGATGTGGCTCAGTGGTAAAGCAACCCTGGACGGATTCCTCCATACCTCCCTCCCCAAAACTTAGTGGGGTCATTTATAGCACAAGGAAGGAAAGATGAATGTTGTTTGGAACAGCAGAAGTCTTAGAGTCTTTAAATTTAGGTAGGAATTCTGCGAGGTAAGAAAGAGCGAGACCATTATGGGCAGTGGAGAAACACAAGTCAAACCACAGAGGTGTGAAAGGACCGGTCAGTAGAAAGTCCTTCCACACTAACAAGGCAGCGTGTCCTGGTTATAGGATGGGAATGTAAACACTAACAACATTCAGTTATTTTCCTTTCAAAACTGCACACATTTGTAAACTGCCTTTCTACAAACTGCCCAGATGGAAACAGGTCACCATTAACAATTATGAATGGGACAGGCTCCCTCATTCAGAAATTATGTTTTCATTAGAGTCCACCCTTAAAGCAAGGAAGAACAACTATTTCCAAAAAGAAGACTCAATAATTCTGTCAACTTTAGGGTTCCCTGTGGTGATTCAGGCCCCCTTAAATGGTAGATTTTTATTTTACAAAAACTGATTTCTTTTGGCAATCCCACAATAGGTAACATACATATAACATTTTATCAACTTGGAATTTAATTAATTTAGGTAATTATTTACCAAAGCTCAAGCAACTTTCAATACAAATAGCCCTGAAAGTAATGTCCTTAATATTAAGTAGTAAGAAGTTAAAAGAAGTTGATGATCAAAAGGTTTGAGAACCTAACAGTATTTAATTCCACAACCAATTTCAATGGTTGATTTAAAGAGCAACCAAACTCGCCAAAGTCTTCACCTTGGTGATCTGGACGTGGCTCTTCCAAGTACACTAAATTGTCTGTTTCCTTTCCTAAAAGTAATGAGGTGGGCTCTCTATTTGTCTCTCCCTCACACTCAAGGTACACATTACCTTCAGCAAATGCACGGAAGGAAGCAATAGTGGGTGAGGGAGACTCATAAGGCTCTTTCTTCCAGTTCCTCTGCATCCAGGTGACTCACTCACTGAACAAGGTCCTTGCCTAGCCAGCCTATAAAGGTGCTTTTCAGAGCTGGAATAGCCACATCCCCCTGTGATTCATCTCTCATGAAGGTTTTATGGTCAAGGTATTAATTTTCTAAATACACCGTTCCTTTAAACCCATTTTCTCTTATTAGATTCTCTATGAAGACCATTTCTTGAAATTACGTAAATGCACATCTTAAAGAGTTCATCAATGAATCTGTTCGCGCGCGCTTGTGTATATATGTACAAACAAATGCTTCTTTTGCTCATCATCTTTGCAATCCACATATTGTAAATAAGTTGTTACTGCTATGTAATATCACTGTGGATGAATATTTCATTCAGTAAATGAAACGAACTCACACGGACATACAAATCCACTGCTAGGTACACACATACGTACTGCTATACATAAACAAACGTGTGAAGATATAGAACATTTATTTCCATATGAAAATACAGAATACCTCCAGTTCCAGAGAGTTCCTAAACTTCTTACTGCTCTCCTGTCCCCTAAAGGTAACCACATACTTAAAATTCACAAAGAACCTCTTGTGTCTGACTCCTTTTACACATCTTATCTTTGCCCAGGCCGACCTCAAAATTGCAATCCTCCCACCTCAGCCTCTGGAGCTGCTGGATTACACGCAAACACACTAAGCCTGGCTCTTCGGTTGTCTTTTTAAGAAGTTTCTTAGAACTTTACTTTGTACTCTCAGACAAAGCTCTTTCTCAGATCTTTTAAAGTCAGTTCTGTTCCTCTTCTCATTTCCTCTATATATTCTTCCATGTATTTATGGAATGCTACTCTCCTTGACTATTAGCATTGTTCTCCACATAAATTTAGTACATTGCTACTTCACCTTTCAGCATGACTAACCATTCATTCCATTAGTGTTTACCATGTGCCTACTGAGTTCCCGATGACTGACATGATTATTGTTTACTGTGTGGCAAAGAACAGCAGGATTATATGTATGAAATATTTAACAACTATCAAATCCAGGCCCTAAATATATCTACAGGGAGTTCAAGAGCTGGTCTCCACTTTCTTGCAATAGACACTTCCCACTACCTTTGACCTAAACTCCAAAACCTCAGCTCAGGTGTCTGTTCCTTCTCTATCAGCCTCACCAACACCTTTCCTGACTTGACCCATCGATTCTTTCTTACTACACTCTGTTGTAATTTGCTGCCTACATCTGATCATCAGAATTGTAGGTTCCTTTGGGACAGAAACCTAGCACAATCAAACTGGCATATTTTATTTTATTGGTGCTGGGGATTGAACCCAGAGCCTTGTGCATGCAAGGCAAGCGCTCTACCAACCGAGCTAAATCCTCAGCCCAAATTGGTGTATTTAATGAATGGCTTAATAATACAAAGAAGTGTTCAAAGGTTCTATACAACTTAAACAATTTCTGACACCCTGAATTTCTTTCTCTCTCCCTCATCCACCTCCCCTTATTTGCAAAATTTGTTCCACTTGCTCTTCTTTTCCATTGCAAGGATTAATTTTATTAGCTTTTTGTCATTTATTTCCCATTTGTAAATGATTCTTTATCATTTAACACTTTCCAGTAAGATATGCTCCTTATAAGAATTAAGAGAATACACTGATTATAAATAAGATTAAATTTATTCCTAATAATCATGTAGAAATAACCACCACTAGAATTTTCATAAATTTCCATTTGGGCTTTTGTGTTTAGTTTTAATCATATAAATAAATTATAAAAGTTTCTATAACCACTGTTATCAAAATATCCTTTGTTTACTATGAATTTGTATAATTGTATATGCATAAAATTATAGGGTATTATTTGTAGGTGAGTTTGATTTGTTTTATAAACCAACTAAAGTCAATATACTATCTGCAACCTCATTTGTAAGAGGGGTAGAGTTTGCAGAAATATTGGTCACAGGACACAAAATTTCAGTTAAATAAGAGAAATTAAGTTCAAGGGATCTGTTATACAACATGGTAACTAAAAATTAATAAACAATGTATCGTTGCATTACTAAAAATACTAACAGTAAATTTTAAATGTTCTTACAAAAATGATAACTATTTGAGGATTCACTTTAGCTACTCCATAATGTCTATTTTGCATCATGATGTACAAGATAAATATGTACAATGCTGTCAATTAAATTATAAAATGCTTAAACCATAAAATTTCAATTATTTAAAATTTTTCTTTCAACACATACGTAGTCTACACTATTTGCTTTACATACATATTTTTAAAATGCTGCAAAGTATTTCGTGGTGTAGGCAGAATAGTTTATGTAGCCACTCTCTTGATGAGCTTTAGATTATTTCCACATTTCTGCTAATAGAAACAGCACTGCCTGTGCATGCTTGCTTTGCACGGGTGAGTCTTTCTCCAGGGTAGATACTAAGATAGGATCCACAATCAAGGTCCAGTCCAGATTCATTTTCTCTAGCAGCAAGCCCAACCTCTTCAGCTCCTTGTCATTTCTGTTACTTAACTCGCAACACAGTCTCTGGAAACCTGATCCATGTGCAGTGAGTTCTTGTGCTACTGCATTTGCTACATAACCCCAACTATTCAGGAAGCTGGACCACAAGTTATGCCTGGACAACTTACCAAGACCTCACTCAAAAGAAACAAAAATTAAAAAGAACTGGTGGTGTAGCTCAGTGATGGAGCACTTGTCTAGCATGCAGGAGGCCCTGGGTTCAATCCCCAGCTGCACCCATGGGTGTGCACGCACAGCACTTTGAAGGACTGCCTTTTTTTTTTTCTTATCTCAATTGCACAGTGACTTACACATCCCAGACATTCAATAAATATGTGTAGAATGCTGGGAAATCCTTAAAAGAAAATAGTCTTGTCTTATAGAATTAATGTTACTATTTCCTTATTTCTTTACCCCAATGGAAAAGATTCTATCAACAAAGCTGGGATATCAATGCTTTAGATTT
Organism: Marmota flaviventris; assembly: GCF_047511675.1. NCBI lineage: Eukaryota > Metazoa > Chordata > Mammalia > Rodentia > Sciuridae > Marmota > Marmota flaviventris. Next base: position 17,288,470 of record NC_092517.1, read on the forward strand.
AGTTTCATTTGTATATAAAGTACAAAATCAAATGCCATACTCAAGTTCAAAGTATTGATTCTCTTTTACTTACAAATATTATACAAGGAAATAAATTATCTTTCCAGATATGGTGGCACATGCCTGTAATCCCAGCCATTCAGCAGGCTGAGGCAGGAGGATCTTGAGTTCAAAGCCAGCCTCAGCAACAGTGAGGCCCTAAGCAACTCAGTGAGACCCTGTCTCAGAATAAAAGACAAAATAGAGCTGGGGATGTGGCTCAGTGGTTGTGTGCCCGAGTTCAATCCCTGGAACTCACCCCCCCAAAAATAAAGAAAGAAATAAGTTATGTGGCAAAATTTTGTGCTTTAAAAAGTTCTGCGAGGTAGAGTGAGAGATGGTGACTAGGAAGCTATAGCTACAGGCCCTCCTTCCTCTAGAGAGGGGAGCTCAAAACAAAATACAGACGACAGAATCAGCTAGGACACGCAGACCACTGTGAAACCAAGATGGTATCCAAGCCAAAAGAACAGGGAAATGCATGGCATTTGGTGTGGCTGTTCATACCTCCCTCAACACAACACAGCACTGAACCACCGCCCAATGGGATCAGAACACACTATCCCAACACGCCACAGTGGCATTTCAGAAAACCACCAAACCACCAAGCAGGAAGACCTCTCCAACCTCCTTCCACCCTTCTCCACTGAAGCTGGTCTTAAAACCTAAGGATTCTCCTGACCTTCCACTGAAGCACGTCCTAAAACCCAACGTGAATCCCCATACATTATATAAGAAACACCCTTCTCTCTGAAGATGAAGGGTCCCAGAATGAATCTCAAGAAACAGGTCTTGCTGAGCTTCCTCTAGTTTATCACTCTTACATCATACTCTCTCAATCTTATTTCTCTACAACTAGCAATTTCTTAATAAAAACCAAGTAAAAAATACACAAGCTGAATCATTTTCTATGGGTTTTCATTTCCTTATGAGGGTCCCCATGTCAGATAAAACTTACATTAAATAAATCTGTATGCTTTTCTCTTATTATTCCACTTTTTCCTCTCTTATTACTGACCTCAAGTGGGTAGAGAAAAAGACATTTTTCCTCCCCTGCTTCACTGTACCAGGGCCACTTCCTTGACATGTGAATAGCTCACCTGAGGCATCAAGTGAAACAAACCAATCACAACAAGACCGACTGTGGTTCCTTGCATTTGAGGTATCTAAAGTAGGCAGTCAGAGAAAGGTGAATGGTAGTTAGCATGGGCTGGAGGAGAGGGTAAGGGGGAGTTTTATGATCACTTTAGAGTTTCAGATTTGAAGGTGAAAAAGTTCTGGAGATCTGTTTTACAATAATGTGAATACACTTAACATTACAACACTGGACACTTAATGTTTATGATGGTTAAGTTTTATGTTAAATGTTTTTTATGAGAGTAAAAAAGGGATATTCAACGCATTTCTGTCCATTTTCAGGTACGCTCCATGACTTGCACTTTAAATTTTGTTTCCCTAACTCTCTCTCTTATTCTTGCACTTGGACATGGAGTTCAACAAGTTGGGATTTTGTTTGTTTGTTTTGTACCAGGATTGAACTCAAGGACGCTTAACCATTGAGCCAAATCCCTAGTTCCATTTTATTTTTTGAGACAGGGCCTCACTAAATTGCAGAGGCTGGCTTTGAACTTGCAGTCCTCCTACCTCAGCCTTCCAAGCTGCTAGGATTACAGGTGTGTACCACCATGCCCGAGTCAACAACAGATCTTTTTCAGCAGGGTGTGGTGGCACACACTTGGGAAGCTGAGACAGGAAGATCTCCAAGTCAAAGCCAGCCTGGGTAAACTTAGCAAGACTCTCTCTCAAAGTCAAATAAAAAAGGCCAGGGATATAGTTCAGTTGTAGAGTGCTTGCCCAGCAAGTAGAAGGATCTGGATTCAATCCCCCATCCTGCAACAACAATAGATCTTTTCCCAGAAAAATAATCTTCTCTAAGTAGTAATTGGGCGTTTTATCTACAAAGATGTGCAGAGTTTTGACACAGCAATGCAGAGCTTTATAGATTCAGGGGGAAAAAAAAAGACTTATTGTCAAGAACTCTCATAAACAAACTAAAACCTACTCCTTTCTGATTTATTCTTTGCAATATCTTAGTCCTTTTAGTCACATAATGTTAAAAATGATTCTTTAAAAACAATCAACTTCTTAGTCTCCATCTAAATTCCATTTCGCATACTTGGCATTTTAAAAAGGATTAAGAATTTCATTTTTAAAAAACCTACAACATTAAGTGAGATGACTCTGTCTGGGATTCTTCTCTCAGGGGGTTCCCTTCGCAATCGTTTGCAACCCCCAGAGCATGGTGAGAGCACACTGAACATGAGCATCACCGTGGTCGGAAAGACAAAGGAAAGGGCTCTGCAGGTAGAAGGCATGGTGGGGAAATGAGCAAGCAGCAGCCAATTCATACCCACACTACAGTCCTGAGGTCGGGACTTAGAGGTACCAGGGCTGCTTTAAAAGCAGGGCCCTGAGGGGGGCCTGGAAACAGGAGGACTGGCCAAAAGAATTTATAATGAACAGTTAGACCAACAGATCATTCTCCTAACACATGACGGTGAGCTTCCACTTTTTTAAAAATTTAGTTGGACTGAAACAATAAACCAGAAGGACTTGAGACCAGGCTGGGATGAGGGATCATTCTGAGGAGCTGTAGGATTAAACCAATAGACAGAAATTGCAGTCCTTTTCCCCTGGTCTCTAGAACAGCCAGCCAGGCTTATCACCCCAACGCCATCCACCCAAAGGCAAGGGTCTCAACAATTTCTCTAGAAAAATTGACTATAGAGAAAAAAAACCCGCAAATACTGATAATTGGGAGGCCCTGCAACAAACTGGGCTCTTTGTAATGCTCTTCAGTAAAATCTATCAACCTATATAAGCCCTCACAAAGAGAATTCCCCACCATGTTAATGTTGCTCAAATGTGAGGAGAAAGTTAGGGTTAACCAGATATCTCAGAAAAGTCCCTAACATAAAAAAAAGAGACTAACACCTCCAGAGGGGGCAGAAAAAGAAAGAAGAGACAAACACATAAGAAAGCAAAAGAAAACAGCCTCAGAGACAAAAGAAAACAAACCCATAAAATAACAAGATGCTGCTGCAAAAAATAAGCAGATAACAACAAGAAGAAAAATCACTCAGGAAATTTAAAATGATTGCAGAAATATTTAGTAAAAGTACTGGAAAATAAGTTTTATGGGAAGTCTCAGAAATTAAAACAGAAAACAAAATTTTCTTTAAAAAAAAAAAACACTAAAGGATAAGTCAGGGGCATAACCTCTGACAGTCAAAAAGAGAAAAGAAATATAGGTGTAGGAAGGAATTAAATAAACAATATAAACGAACTATAGCTATGTGCAACGACATGGATCAATCTTAGGAACATTTCTTTGCATAAAAAGCAAACCCTAAAATACTATATTAACTATAAGACCATTTTACAAAGCCCCCAAACAGGCATAACTGAACAATAGTTTGTTTAGTGCCCAACACATATGTAATTAATTCTTCTTTTTTTCAAAGTCAGGGTCATGAAACACAAAGTTTAGACAGTAGGAAAATCACAAATGCAGCAGAGTGGTGCCGTCAGCAATGTTCCCATTCTTAGGTTGTGTGGCAGCTCACAGGTAGTTCATTACTGGGTCATGGCTTACACACATTTATTTTTATGTGAACAAAATATTACATAATAAAACATTTAAAATATGGAATCACAAAGACTAACAAGGAAGTTTTCTAAAACAAATGTTTCCAGATCAAAAGAGACCTGCAAGTTCCTAGCCTCACAAATGCCCCGAAGACCCACAAGGAGGTACATCATTATAAAACCTCAGGACAATAGAGGAAGACTTTTTAAATTCCAGGGAGTAAAAGAGGCGATACTAAGAGGATCAAGGATGAGAAAAGCAGCAGATTTTTCAACAACAATCCCAGATGCAGGGATGATTCACAGGCACATAGAATGTTTCACACTATTAATGTTTCCTACTATTGAAAAGGAAATATAATTTTTGAATTCTTGGTTTCAACAATTCACTCAGAGACTGAGGACGAGGCTGCGGATCTGAGACATTCATTTCTTACTGTCATTTGTTCCTATAGTCTAAGCCTTGTCAATAGTCTAAGGTCACAATTCAGTCTTCCTTTGTCAGAAGGCTTTTCAGAGCTTCCAGCTGTGGTTTTAAAATGGTGCTAGGACAATACAGAATTGTGAAGCCAGAGACAGTGAATGACACAGACACAAACTGACAGAAAGGAAAAAAATCACCAGGGAATAAATCTTAAAGGAAGGAGAAAAAGACAGTACTTAATAAAAAATACAGGCTTAAAATATTCAAAATTATACAAAAAGAATGGCTTTTGACATGTTCTACAATGAACATCAAAGCCTTTTACAGGTGCATCATTATAAAACCTCAGGCCAGGTTCAAGGATATTTAATTCTTTATTTTTTTAACCTCATTTTTAAATAAATCCCACCAAAATAGTAAAAAAAAAAAATGAATGCTATGCATTAAAGACAGATGTGAAAAAGGGTTATACTTAAATAACCCTAAATATACTAAATAAATCAATAAAATAAAAATGAGAATTTTTATTTTATTGATTTATTTAGTAAAACACTAGCAATACAAATACTCATAGTAATGAAAAATTAAAAATCCAGATCTCTGTGTGTTAATACAACAGAAGGCAAAAAATAAGGGACACACATCATAACTAAGATATCGATCCACAGTAGGTAATTTATACCCTGGCCTACATACGTAGCTGAGCTATAATCTGATCATAAAACCTCACTTCCTGTTCTCACCAAGCTGACAAGTTCCCCCTTCACTTTAGAGGAACTTCAGTTCCCCCTGGGCTTTATGCCCTCCAGGCCAACACTCTCCATTTCACAAGAGTTAATTCTGCCTGGCATAACAAATGATGTAAGACAGCCCATGACACACAGGGAATATGGAAAATGGAAGGAAGTTTATTAAAGATATGATCTGTCAAAAAAAAAGAAAGAAAGAAAGAAACTGTTTGTCATAAAGAATCACACTGACAATAACAAAGTTGGGTAGTTTTTTCCAGTTTTGGGGGGGTTTGTTTCTGTTTGCATCATTATAAAGGACAACAGGTTCCAAGGAATACAAAACCTTGGGTCTTGCTCTTTGGTCTAGAACCATCTACAATTGTTAAAAGCATACTGTTGGAAAGGTTTGTTTTAATATTTTTAGTTGTAGATGGACAATACCTTTATTTCATTTATTTATCTTTCTGTGGTGCTGAGGATCAAACCCAGTGCCTCACACACGCAAGGCAAGCGCTCTACGCTGAGCTCCAGTCCCAGCCCAACTGTTGGAAAGTTTTAAGACAAAAACAAGCTTCCCTTTCCCTAAGGGTCTAGCCAACACCTTGCTCAGAGCGTCAAGGGAGGTCGTCTTCAGTAACTCTGATGCACTACTCCACTGTGATGCTTCTTATAGAAATGCTCAGAAGTAGATTAGAATCAGGACTCTTTTTTCCCCCCACTTTTAGGCGGTTCATTTTGAACAGTACCCACCCTTTGTAACTGGCGTATTATAACTGTACGTAACAGTGGCAATCATCATGCCACATTTGTGTGTGCCCATAATTTGATCCATCTCATTCCATTCCCTCCTCTAATCTACTTGCTCTATTCCACTAACTGCTTCTACTTTATTCATTCTTTTTAAAAAATATTTTTAGTCATCAACGGATACAATACCTTTATTTTATTTACTTATTTTCACATGGCGCTGAGGGTTGAGCCAGGGCCTCATGCATACTGGGCACATGCTCTGCCACTGAGCCCCAGCCCAGCTCTATTTTATGATCACTGCAGTGCTGCCGAGAGGGCGATCTTCTTAACAAACCTTCTAAAGGAAGGAAGACCTATCCATTAAAAAAAGAAAATCTCAAGTTTTGTTGATTCTTAAGGATCTGATACTCTGATATCACTGATGCAGAAGAGCTTCATGTCTCTGTGTTAATAATAAGAAAAAACAGGGCATTACCTAAACCAGCAAAGAGGAAACACACCAACGGAGAAACTCCAGCCAGTCCTCTACAGCACGGGAGGGCGCACCCAAGGCTCGTGGCAGTCCTCTGCTGGTGCCTGGAGTCTCCTTTTAAGAGCCCCACTTCCAGAACTTACCCTGGAAACCTATACATTTGTAACTGGTTCACCTGGCCTGCAGGGTTTCACAAAACAAGGCCCATGGGTGGCGGGGGAGGGGCAAGAAAAAGAAAAAAGAAGGTGGGGAGGAGTGTGCTCAAGTTTTTGTTTTTAAGGTGATAACAATTTGAGCTTAAAAAGATGAACTGCAGATTATTCTTAATGAAACAGTACCTGCGTGTGTTAGACAGAACTTATTTATATATCATCTGGGATGCCATACACTGCAATCATCCATTCTAAATCTGCTCCTGAGTCTCCCTCCTGCCATGCATCATGAGGCAGGTTAAGTGACAAAGGCTGATGCTGTATGTTTGTAAGAAGCATTAAAACTTTTTCCTATGTAGAGATGGCTTGAAGATCTGAGGCCATCAAATTTCTAAACAAGACAACAGGAGTTCTGAGCAGGTCTGAATGAAGAAGTCAATTTCCCAGCACACTCCTGAGCCAGATCTTCATCCATAGTCTGAGTCTCCAACAGTGTGTGAATCCCACAGTTTTTCACAGAATCTCAAAGGAATCTGGCTTAGTCCAACTCTGAGTTGTGGCTGTGTGGCTCCCTGGCCTCTGCTTGCTGATCTTTCAGCTGGTAACCTCTCCAGTACAGATCACCTCAACTTAAACAGTCCTGATGTAAAATCTGTTCTTGTGTTACTGTCACATCCTAAGTCAAACATAAATGATTTTTATATTATCCAAAAATTCCTCAGGGAGAAGCTACTCCTTTTATCTTGGTCTAAATACACACCCAAGAGTATATTGTAAGACAATCAATGGGTTACAGGAAAAAACATTACAATTTCCATTTATATTTTTTATTTCTATTTCTGTGTTATGTGGTGTACATAGTATGCAGGAACGATTATACATGTATAATTTATAACTAAACAGACACATCAGAGACATGCTCAAAGAGGCAGATAAAAAATATAATTTAGAAGCCATTAGTTTAAATAAATAGATAATGCCCTTTCCTTTATGTTTTGGAATATCAGGTCACATGGGTCACATATATGACTAAGGATCCTCGGTAAATATTAAATACTCATAATCAGTGCACCATCCACCATGCACAAGTAACCATTTAACATGAAAAATAAATGGCACTCATATAATCTTCCAAAATGTCAACATAATAAAACTATTTTCTTGATAAAAGTTCACAGCAACTTAGAGCAACAGATTACTCTGCTTTCCTTTAAGCTTACACTGTACGACGAGGCTTTTGATAATCTATAATCATGTGCACACACATCCCTACCCAGAGGACAGAGACTTGTGAAGAGATCTTTCATTATCCCTCTAAACCAAGAATTAAACCTGCTTTGATTGGATTTATCTACATTTAAAGGTCTAAGCTGGATTCCTCAGAATATTACGCACTGGAAATGAAAAGAAGATATAGTCCATTTCAATTAATATTTAAAATATAATATTCTTACCTAGAATTAGCTTTTCAAGATATTAACATTTAGGTCATATCAAAAATTCTGTCCTAGGGGCTGGGGTTGAAGCTCAGTGGCAGAATGCTTGCATGGCATGTGTGAGGCTCTGGGTTTGATCCCCAGCACCACATATAAATAAATAAATAAAGGTCAATAAAAAAAATTATATATATAATTCTGTCCAAATGCTTTAACAAGGATACAGGAAATGCTTAGAGTTTTTAAACAAAATACTCATGTTGTCATAAGTCATATTTTAAAAAGAAAGCAAAGAATGGAAGAATGAGCCAGTGTGGTGGCACATGCCTATAATCTCAACGACTTGTGAGTCCCTAAGCAACTTAGTGAGACCCTGTCTCAAAATAAAAAATAGAACATGCTGAGGATGCAGCTTGGTGGTAAAGCACTTCTAGGGTTGATCCTCAGGACAAAAAAAAAAAAAAAAAAATTGAAGAATAAAAAGCTTTGGAAAGCTGCCATATCTAGAATCTTTAAAAAGTAAACACACTTAAATCAGGTTTCCAAGGCAAACTGTCAACTTTCTACTACTTAGAACCCAAACAACTTACTGAAAGCTTTCAAGTTATTTACTAACTTCGAAGTTCTGGATTTAGACCAACATCTGTTAAGAATTGGTCTCATACTCTGGTTAGTAATTAAAAACAAGATTTTTTGTGATCATATTAAGATTAACCAATAAAACTGTTTTGTTTCATTTTTTTTTAAGAAATTGCTTTTAAAGTAACACTGCAGAACTACTGGCAAGTTCATCACAGAACACTCTCAGCAGCGCCAGAATGTACCAGCAGAGGGCCTGCAGAATTCATGATTACTGAAGTTTCTTAAAAACAGCTTTCCCAAGTTCCAGGGAACCAACAACTGATCAACACTCTAGCTCAAAAATTAAATACGGGAATTTCCATATAAAAAAATTCATTCATTAAAAAAAACCAATATTCAAATGTCAAAACTTTCGACTCTACGTTGTAGGATCAAATTCTTTCTAAGAAGAAAGTGCCAGTTCTTCAGAACACTATTTTTTTGAAAAATCTGTATGAACTTTTTAAAGATCAGGAAACCATCAGCTCTCAAAGTATAATGGGGAAGCAATATTTACTATTATTATCCTAAAAGAAATAAAGGCTAAGAATAATTCTTCCTTTGAGGCTCCTAGAGACTGTCATCCACACTGTGACTTTGTGAGAGGCTGCAGTTTCTATTGAGTTGGGGAAGAGCAAAGGATGATGGGAGGGAGAGGAAAGGGCAGAGAGAGAGAAGAAAGAAAAAGAGGGGGGAGGAAGGAGGTGAAGGAGAGAAAAAGGAGAAAAAAGAACCTTCCTTGATTTTTAGAGATCATAAATTAATAAAGACAAATTTTTGATGGTAAAAAAGGAGCAGTAATTAAAAAGCAAAAGCACCTGATTGGCTTCTTAAAAAGAGGCACATAGTTCTTTAGAGTCATGGCTCAGCTCAGCTTCTGTTACCCTTGCACCCAGATCTGGCCAACGCAATCTGTGTCAGACACCACAGTCTCTTACCCTAAGAGATGTTTTAAGCTGTTTTTAAGTCGGCCTTCCCCTTGAGCTGTCTACACCAGGCATTGCAGCTGGCTGCTGGATTATTCTTGGTAAGACCCACAGAATCCAGTGCAAACTTCTGACCAACTGTGTGAACACAACATATCCCCTCATTCCAACCTCATTTCAGTTTCTTATGGTAATACTTCACAGTATATCTGTCTGCAGTGAGGATTCACTCTTATGTCCCCACCACTTAGAAATGCCTGGATCAACAGATATTTGTTAAGTTGAAGACGATATATCACAAGCACTAGGAATTATTAGCCTGCCAAACGGACTATCCAGGAGAGATGCACTGCAAAGAGAATTCATACCTACAGCAGCAACTTGGCAAGACTCTGTCTCAAAAAAAGGGGTTGGTGGTGGCTGGGGATGTGGATCTTTGGGAAAGCAACCCTGGGTCCGATCCCCAATACCAAAAAAAAAAAAAAAAAAAAAAAAGACCCAGCTTAAGATGCTAGATGTGTCTAACAGAATCGGGAGCAGAATGGGCTGTCTGGGAGACCTAAGAGACCACACAGCCCCTTGAGGAGAACATCACACAACTGAGTTTATGGAACAATTCCTCCCCACCTAAGATTTTGTGGCAATAAAAGACTCCAAAGGAAAAGTGGAACTTCCTTAGGAGGTGCTCCCTCCCTCTTATCTAACTTCCAGATGGTCAGCAACATGGCGGGGGGGTGGGGGGGGTGGAGGCAGAATAAAACATATTCACTGCTACCAACAACCACATTACCCACTAGTAACAGTGTGAGCCAAGGCAAACCAACCAACCACCACTCACTTGCTACTTATAAGCACTGTTTGGAAGTAAGACAATGGTGACTTCCAGCAATTGCATCATGATCATTCCGGGAAAGCAATGGGAAATTTACCTTTTTATCTAAATTTCTACTGTAAGAGTTCATTATCAGGCCTCAAACCTGCTTCAGTTCATGAAGACCAACTTTTTTCTTTTGATTTAGGAAAATTAGTTGGCAGGCTACCAATTCTTTGGCAAACTAGTTCCTTTTGTAACCACCAACACTTTCTAACTCCAGCTTATACTCCCCACACTTAAGTGTATGAGAAACACTAGCCGTGAGATGGCAGAACCAGCAAACAACTAGGCTCAGCCATGGTCTCAGGCAAGCTGAACATTTTCCCTAAGACTTGATCATTTGTTTAAAAAAAAAAAAATACTGCAATGATATGGAAAAAAGAGTCTCAATTACTGAATGATTCATCAAAATTCAGTATTTCCAAGACTGGTTTCTTGGTGACTTAAGGCAAGAAGATAACAGAGGGATGGTTCTTACCTTCATTATCCTTTCTTAATTCTCCAACATATACTATGGTTCATGTGAGACCTTAATAATGGGCTTTCTCGAGAATAAAATAATGGCATTTGCAGGTAAATGGATAGAATTGGAGAATATCATGCTAAGCAAAGTAAGCCAATCCCAAAAAAAACAAAGGTCGAATGGTTTCTTTGATATGAGGATGCAGACTCATAATGGTGATTGGGGGACAGGGGACATGGGAGGAATGGAGGAACTTTAGACAGGGCAAAGGGGAGGAGGTGTGGGCTAGATACGTGTATTACTGCACACATGGGACAACTCTGCATCACGTACAAAGTTGTGCTCCACTTGTGTAACAATGAACAGAAATGCATTCTGCTGTCATGTGTAACTAATTAGAACAAATAAAAACAATGGGCTTTCTTTTCCACCCCAGCTCAATCTCAAAATGCAGAAAGAGCTCCATGAAGACTGGTCATTGAACTGACCACCTCACTAAATAAAAACGTTGCTTTATTAGACATTGTAAATTACTTGTTCATTATTATTTCATTTAAACATACTAAAGTACAGAATCTTATTGCCCATATCTTAATAAACTATTAAATATAACCAGGGAATCATTACACTATTTTATTTTATTGCTACCCATCTGAAAAAGATGAGTGTTCAAAAATAATAACATTAGAAACCAAAAAAGGGGTAGTGATAAAAATCACTCTGCCAGTGCCCTTAGATTTCTGCCTTTGTTCAAACAAGCTGATCTAGTAACTAATTTTTGAAAAAAAGGAAAAACTTTATTTTTCCCTTTTCTTGTCCCCTGTTTGACAGAATTGATACTTTCCACTTTCTGACATATCCATTAGGGTAAAGAAGCAAGAATGGGGATGTGGAGGAGCCCAGGGACGTGGTCCGGGCATTACTCATAATAGCTGTGTGACCTCTGGCAGGTTTTCACACTCCGTAAAGTGAGGAGTCCAATTAGGGTTCAAAGACGCAACAGTATATGGCTCTTAGCTCATCACTTGGCAACAGCCAGTGACCTATTGACTAAAAGTCAGAAGTGTTGCAAGGGACTCATTTTGCAACCCAAGGTTGTTAAATTCTGGGTTTCCACATTATTACAATTTTGAAATCTGCGCTATGGCTTCTAATCCCAGTAAGAATTTTGGGGGGAAGGGTGGGGGCGGGGCAGTGCTGGGGACTGAACGCAGCAACATTTTACCACTGAACTAGATCCCCAGTTCTTTTTATTTTGAGACAGATCTTGCTAAATTACTAAAGCTAGCCTCCAACCTGCCACCCTGCCTTTGCCTTCCAAATCGCTAGGATTACCAGTAAGATGTTACTATGATACAATAAGATGTATTTGATCAGTTCTTAAATATTTGATTTGATCTTTAGTTGGAGATGTGAATATTTTTGTACTACATCTACACCAAATAAGCCCTTGCTTTTCTTTTAAGTTTTTTTCACAATACCTTTATTTTATTTATTTACTTTTTTGTGGTGCGGAGGATCGAACCCAGTGCCTTATACATGCTAGGCGAGCGCTCTACCACTAAGCCACAACCCCAGCCCCCTTTGCTAATTTTTATTACAAAAAGATCTTCCATCAGATTTTTAAAATTAAACATCTACTTATTGTAAAATGATTCTGTTGAGCACAGTGGAGCACACCTATAATCCCAGCAATTCAGAAGGCTGAGGCAGGAGAATGGGAAGTTCAAGAACAGTCTCAGAAACTTAGCAAGACCCTGTCATAAAATAAAAAATAAAAAAGAACAGGGGATGTAGTTCAGTGGTAAAGTACCCCTGGGTTCTATCCTCAGTACCAAAAAAATATATCAATAAAATGATTCTACCTAGGATTCTACTTAAATGTTTTCAAAGTTTATTTATAAATGAGAGACACAAATTAATGAATAATGTGTATAAAGTGTGACCCTGAAATATCAAAGTTCAAAAGTAAAATCTACTCTGCTTATATGACCAAGAGGATCAGGTCATGATGATGTAATATCAAAACAAGTCATTAATCAACTTTAAACAAATATTTAACTAAGTTCAATTTTGTGTTAACTTGCCAAAGTTGCCTATCTTTCTTGAGATAAAATGCTGTACTGTCATTTCAGAAGAAAAACCAATCTGTTCCAGCAATACCTTATATAACATGATATGATCTTGATCTGTCCCTTTGTCTGAGTCTATGAAGGAGGACCTTGCATCTGTGTTTTGGACATTGGGTGCCGAAACTCTCCTCCTGACTCTTAAGATTCAAAGATACTAATAAAGTACCCAACTCCCTGGGGTACAGATGGGGAGGCAGAAAGTGGGTCGCCTGCTATTTTCCTTTATGGGTCTGATTACCCTAAAGCCTGTGCCTATTCTGTAGGACAAAGGAAAGTAGGTTAGATTTCATTTAAAAAAGTGAACTCTACTTTTTATTATGTTAAGTCTTCAACATAAACTCTGCTGCTTCTGAACAGAAGGAATGCAACTCAAATTTGAAAACAAAATATTTTAAAAAACATCCCTGTTAAACTTTATATAACAAATTTATCAAGGTCAAGAATACCATATCTGTATCTTCACTTCCACTCATTAAACCACCATATTTAACCTTGAAATAGAACATTAAGGATAATCAAAAAATTGTGGGGGTGGGCGGGATATAGCCATATACTTCTGGCTCCAAGGGTCAATAAACCTATGTAAGTCACCTGCTATGACAATCAAGCTTTGGAAAGAACAATTAAAAAGCTAAAATATTTTCATTTCTAACTCAAGGCCACTTTTCCAGTCCCATGTTATTATCAACTGCCTGTAAGAGATTCCCTCAACAGTGTTGGTAACTCCACTGACACTAAATTAGTAAAAAAGAGAGCTCTCTATTGGGTTTCATCAACACAATTTTTTTACTATTTCGTGGAAAACCAACACTATTTTTTTTATTGGTTCTCCCAAGCAAATCTTGGGATTAAAATTTTTTGTTTGTTTTTAACCTTTGATTTCTTTGTTCTAACATCAAATCCTATGTGCTTTTCTATTATCTATTCTATTTCCACAGTAACCAATTCGATATTTACAAGAACACCTGCTAACCTTATCTTAGTCACTTAGCCTTTATCCTAATGACCTCCTATATAGGTTACTTCTCAAAAATACTAGCCACAATTAATGTCCAGTCAGGACGGTCACCCCTCACTTCCACCTACCAGTGCTTGGCCTAGGGCACCATCTGGTGGTCAGCAACAGGAATTATCTTTTTTCTTGACACCTTATCCTCTTGGAAGTAAGTACAGCTAGCTTTATGATTTTGCTCATAGCTCAACTAATTCAATCACAGAAATTTCTTTATTTGAACACACACAGTCCCGTCCTCTTTATACTCCAGTTACTAGCCACACACTACAAAAAAATTCTTTTTCTTTGTCCATATTTTAAGTTATCCAAAACAAGTCCCTAATTGTAGCCTATTAAAGATAAATTTGCCTATGAAGAGGAAAATAATGTAGTGAGCTCTAAAGTGATGTCTTTTTTTAAAAAGTCACTTCTAACCTTCCCTTTAGAAGATCAAGTTTGCATCTACTGTCTCATTTTTCCCTCTAAACCTTTTCTATCTCAAAATTTATGACAAAAAAATTGCATTCATTCTTACTATTTTATAAAACAAGAGGTATTTTTTAATAGTGCCTTCCTGTAATCCAAGTACCTTGGGAGGCTGAGGCAAGAGGATCAAAAGTTCAAGGCCAGCCTCAGCTATTTAGTAAGGCCCTGTCTTAAAAGGGGGAGGTGGGGGGGGGAGGCAGTTGGGAATGTAGCTAAGTGGTACAGTGCCCTTGGACTCATCATCGCCAGTACCCCTCCCCACAAAAAGGAGCCATTTAAATAGCATCAACTTATACTGTTTACTATGTAGTTACTATTGCAATAGTGGCATAGTTACAATATTTCAACTAGGTTTTGGAGGAATGCACCTTTTGGACTAAACTGGAAATCTACAAACCATTTCTAACACTGAAATTCAGAGTGACTTCTCCCACAGAAATGAACAACTGAGTATATGTTTTATAAGTTGACAGATTCTATGCTACATGACAATTACTTCTCAGTAAAGTTTTCTGGTACCTTAGATGGGTTTTTCCCATTTTATTCTGTCTTCAACATAGTAAATTTCCATCTTAAGCAGTTATTTTTTAAAAATTTGATGTGTGTGTGTGTGTGTGTGTCAGAGAGAGAGAGAGAGAGAGAGAGAGAGAGAGAGAGAGAGAGAGAGAGAGAGAGAGAGAGAATGAACCCAGGGGCAATTCTACCTCTGAGCTACATCCCCAGCCTTTTTTTTTTTTTTTTTTAAAGAGAGAGAGAGAGAGAGTTTTTTAATATTTATTTTTTAGTTTTCAGCGGATACAACATCTTTGTATATGGTGCTGAGGTTTGAACCCGGGCCGCACGCGTGCCAGGCGAGCATGCTACCGCTTGAGCCACATCCCCAGCCCCAGCCTATTTCATTTTTGAAACAAGGTCTCTTTAAGAGGCTGAAGCTGGTCTTGAACTTGAGATCCTCATGCCTCAGTCTCCCAAGTCACCAGGATTACAGAAGTGCGCCTCTGTGCCCAGCTAATATATTTTTTAACATGTAATCCCTCTGCCTTAAAAAAACTCAGTATTTCCTATTTTCAGTCAAATCATCAAAATTTAGTTCCACACTCATATTCCTAAATAAAAAACCTCTTCCCTAAACTGAAATTTGAAAAATAAGCTATATATAATTATATATTTTCCTAACTTATCTCTTATTGTTTCCCCTAAGTGTCTGGCTAACCCTTGTCAACTCGTTAGACCCCAGGGTTCTCTATGTGGGGGAGACACACAACTAATTGCCATGTATGGTTCTAGCTCTCTAGAGACTCACAACTGGGGTGTTGTGTTGTTGTTTGCGTCTCAACTATTTTTGAAGCCTAATTATTTGCTTATATTGTGTCATTATATAATGGGAAAGATCTGTACTGACTGGAAAGATCTGTACTGAAGATCTGTCATCTGACATGCTGCCCAGTGTACTTTTTCTACACAGCCCTAGACTGAGCTCTTCTTGGGCCTTCTACCATCTTAATTTCAATAACATCTGATACATACTGTTCTCTACTGAAGCTTTTTAGTTGCTGAGAATGGACTAAAAGTATGTTGCAGGCACTGGTTAACTCAGTTCTCCAGGTGGGCTCGCACAGCCCTGGACCATCAGTTCACCCTGCTTACTGCTGTCTGGATTTTAACTTTCTGTGCATGCCATGAAAAAAAATGGGAAATACAGCAAGTTTAATTTATAGTATTTTCAGATGAGAAACAACATTAAATATTATTTACTGAAATGACCTCATCTTGAAACTAAAGGAAATGAAACCTGGAGAGTTTAATTTCCTTAAGGTCACATGGATACTTAATTACAGAAGTAACTGGAATCTAAAACCACAAGCCCCTGACTTCTGAGCTTGGTCACATTATATCACGCTGCTTCTCAAACTGCCACTTTATGTAATTCCTGCCTCCTTAACAAGATGGTGAGGTCTCTGTACAGAAATCTCTCATCCCCAAATTGCTAATCTCCAAAGTACAAATACTGAAGAGACAGTTATTGGTAGAATAAAGTCTTTGTTATAAAGAAATTTAATGAAACTGACAGGGCAGAAATCTGTGTGAACAGTATAAATATTTGTGTGTTATCATGCATGTACTTGTAGAGACTGAAAAAAGGAACAAATTACCCTGAGAGGAAGGGTGACAACTTAACATGATGACAGCTACAGATAGATAAGCATATGAAGTGAAAAGTCTTAATGCTCAAACCGCAAGAGAGGTTTAAATACTATTTACAGATCAAATTCTTATTAGTAAGAACTGTCCCAAGCAGTGCTCCTTACTCATCTGGCACACACATGACTTTTGGGTCTTTGTTCGCCTGTTTTCAGTACTGTGCATTTTTTATTTTGAGACAGAGTCTTGCTAAGTTGCTTAGGGCCTCGCTAAATTGCTGAGGTTGGGCCTCGAACTTGCAATTCTCCTGCCTCAGCCTCCTGAGCTGCTGAGATTACAGGCATGTGCCAGTGCATGTGGCCTGACTTATGATCTTGAAGTGCACTATCATCCTCTCATTTTAGTGCTGAGAAAAAAACAATTTCAATACCATTTCTTTATAGTGCAGGCCTCTGGGAGATGCTCATGTGCCCTTCCTTCTGCCTGGCATGCTCTTTCCCCAGACACCTGAGTGGCTTGGTCTGCTCCCTCACATCCTTCGGGTCTCGGTCATGGGTGGCACTCTCAGTGACATTCAACCTGACCATTCTCCTTTACAGTTCTCCTCTTTCTTTACAACTCTCATACTCTGTATTTCACTTACATGTTTTATTAATCTTCCCCTTCTACACAGTAAACTCCATAAAAGGCAAAGATTTTTATCTGTTTTACTCCTTCACATGTTGAGTACCTAACACAGGAGCCAGCAAGCATGGCCCATAAGACCAGGTAACATCCACCGGTAAGCCAGGCAGGCTCATTCACACACCCGACAGCACACAGCCGGGCTGCTGCACAGAGAGCACACGGCCTGCAGAGTTGAAAACATTTACTATTCAAAGGAAGGTCTGCAGGTCTCTGACCTCAAACAATCCTAGGCCAAACAATAAGTACTTATGGATTGAACATATGAACAAATGACACTGGGGATAAACCTTTTGATCCCGCTGTGTTTTATTAAAAAAAAAAAAATTAACAAAAGAGCATGTAAAATTCAGAATCACCATGCATGTTTCAGTATGATCAACCTGGCTTCCACTCTTAGTCGTATACTGCTCATCAATTGACTTTAGGGAAACCCTATTCAGGAACTTCAAAAATCTGTCACCCTATGATTTCTTCTGCTGTGATCTCTCTACCTGCCTTTTGGGAGGGTGGGGGAGCGCTGGGGACTAAACCCAGGACCTTGCACATGCTGGAAAGCACTCGATCACTGTGCTACATCCACAGTCCCAACTGCTCTAAAACTCTGGTTTCAGTCACGCCATCTCTTGCCAAGACTATTGCAGACCCCTTACTGCTCTCCTGGCTCCCACCCTGACCTGCTGCAGTCTGTCCACACCGAAACCAGACAGATGCCTTTAGAAATATGAGTCAGACCACACCCTCTCATGCTCAGAGTCCTCAATGGCGCCGCATCTCACTGGGCATACAAAGGCCTCACTAACCCTACAAAGCCCTACCTGTGACCCCCCTGGCCTCCTCTCTTATGACTGCACATCCACACACTCGGCTTTCCCACACCAGCCTCCTCACTATTCCTTGACAACTCAAGCAGTCCCGCCCCCGGACTGCTTCACCTGCCTGGAGCGCTAGTACCCGGTGGCCACATCTCTGCAGGCCTTCCCTCAAGTGTCCTCTTCTCAGTGAGGCCCACACTCCTCATCTCTTCTCCTGTTCTATTTCTTCCCCACAGTGCTGATCACAGTATCCACCTCCTCTCCCTGGGGCGCTGTCTCCCCCAATACAAAGCAAGCCGCAGGGCAGAAACCTTTGTTGTGTCTCCTGATGTCCCCTAACTACCTGGACCATCACCTTGTACACAGCAGGTATTAACAAGTACTAGTGAATGACTGATGAAAGCTTACCCCATTTCAAAAACCCATCCATGCGCAGTTTCCAATTAGACATCCTGTCTTGCTGCCCTACGTCTATTTCCATAACCCAAAGTCAAGCACAGTGAGGCACCAGGAGGTGGCTTTCCACACAATGGATACGCCAGAAAATCAACCCAACACCTGTCTTAAGGCTGTGCACACACACACAAGGCTACAAGAAAAAGGAAATCTGAAGACTTACCCGCTCCAAGGATGCCTCGTCTCCTGGGAGACACGCCGCAGCCGCACAAGCGATCTCCATCATGGCGGAGCTGGTGGGAGCATCGGTCGTGGAGGAAGACCTGGGTCGGCCTGCCTGCAGAACAGCGGTCATCTCCTGGCCAGACTTCCTGTTGATCTGCGGACTTCCTTTTGGGGCCTCTGGCTTGCCCCGCCTACTATGCAAGCTCGTTCCTCTCTTCATCTTGGGTGGCACTCGGATCTGCTGCAGAACCCGATTCAGAGCTGTGGGGTGGGTGGGGACACCATCAATCTCAGCACATGCGTTCTGGCTCTCCAGATCCACCTCGGGTTCTGGATCAGTCTGAATCTGCTGCACATCATGTGGAGACACTGATGACCTCCTGCGCTGGTGCTGGAAGAGATGCTTCAAGCCTTGGCCAATCACATTAATGTTCTCCAAAGCATTGTGGGTCATTTTAGATAACTTTTGTTCAGATTCTGTCTGCTTTCTGGCCTCTGCATCTTGGGATTTGCCTCCAGGATCAGGGTCCTCATATAACTGTTCACTGCCCGAAGGCTCCATCAGTAGACTTAATAAGCTTATTTGCAAACTCAAAAAATTTTAAACACACCAAGACTGTCAGATTAGGTAGGCATTTGCTTCAACAGCGACTATGCATGCAGCTGTGAGACGGAGGCTTCATGCCTATCTAATGTTAAGAAAAAAAAAAAAAAGAAAGAAAGAAAGAAAAAGAAAAGAGCCTTATATCATAAGTTCATGCAGAAACTCCAGTGTTAAAGAGAAACATGCCATTAACCAAACAAATAGGCACTATCATCAAGCAATCTTTAATCAAAAGATTAAAAGATAGTTTTCTAGATAGTGAATAATGACTATTTTCTAGAAAGGGGGGGGAAAGCCCAGAACAAATACACAGGAAATGAAAACAGCAACATTTTTAAAAAATGTTTCAATATGTGAAGAATCCCACAGCAGATTCACCATCTTGGAATGGACACAGTAGTAGCTGACAGAACAGTGGCTGCTTAGGAGATTAAGACAAAAGCTGTCCAAAGCTTATTCTGGATGCAACAATTTAATTCCTGTCATTCAAAACTACAGTTAATTATCCACATGCTGAAACTCAGTAAATTCAAAGAATAATAGTGAGAAGTGAATATCCAAGTCTAAGATCCGTGGATTGCAATGGAATACAGGAATCTGTTGTTACCATTCATTCATCAAGCTTACTGGTAATCAGAGGTGACAGGCTTGCTCTTTTGAGAGGACAACAGGAATAAAAATCTTATAGGCTGAAGTCTCTGCTGAAGCACAAATGACCTTTCTGGCACCGTGTGGACAAACAGGCCAGACAGAAACAGTCTTCAGAGAGACTAGAGCTTTGCCCAGTAGCAGCTTTCAAGAAAGGAGACACAAAGACAATCCCCTTCTCAACAGTACCATGCCTGACAGAGGCGTCCTGTGTATCTACACAAATTCAAAGGCAAAGACGTCACACAGTAACTGGGCGTGATGGAAGGACAGAAAAGGAGAGGTCAAACAGCAACCATACACCAGTGTTAGATGCAGAAAGTTAAAAGGAAGCAGAAACCAAGAGAGGTCAAGTCAGCATCATTGCCATGGTTACTGAGATCACATGCTGAAGGGGATTGGGGGGAGGGATGAGATTTCTCCTTAGTAGAAAGTGTTTATTTTTTTTATTGAGTTTGTAAAAATATACAATTGCATAAACTCACAGAAGCTGCTGGTGAGGCCAAAACATGATACAGGAAGTTCTTTATACCCAGATTTTCTCTCAACCTTTGGTTTAGAAGTCTTTTAAGCTGTCTACATTCCCAGGTACTAAGTCATACCAATGAAGCAGTGTGTGGATCACATTTTGGGGACATGCAGTCACCTTTTCCCCAAGTGGCTCTCTAGGAGCTGTAAATTAGCTGGATGTCAGGGTTTGCTGCGAATGAATTCAAACTCTCTAGAGGTTTCTTCCTAGTGACTACTCAAAAAGACCTTCTTGGCCTATTGCATGGACACTGTCACGGGGACTCCACTGTCCCTGTTCATTCATGCCCATTTCCTCATCCTGACTTTTTACCTCTCAGGAGCACAAACAGGGCGACAGCGTTAAAGACACTGGTCTCTCACCTGTACCTTCCTGCTTTCTAAATACCATAAAATTCTTTGCGTCTTAAAAAAAAAAAAAGCAAATGCAGAACAGCAATAATAGGAAATTTCACTGCCTTTCGCTCAAATTCTTTGAGGTGCCACTGAAATCTTGCCATCCTCCTGTGGCCTCTGATCCTTTCCCTGATTGCCTATTTGCCTTTTCTCTGTCCCTTTGGGACAGCCCAGAAAAAAACCCCTTAACTCTTAATTAGATTAATGAATGTCCTGGGCTCTGGTGCAGTTTTTTGGGTGGGCTCCTTCTGGGCAAAAGTTTTGCCCATAATGTATGTATTTAATTATCTTCCCCTTCCTTGGGAGTTTGTCTGGCAGACTAATAGTTATTGAATTATTTGTAATCTCCTGAGAGGAAAAGGCTGTGGAGCCAAGATAATCCAGTAACAGTGGACACCAACTAATCTCTGCACAGTTGCCACCTAGACTCTGAAAACATGGCAGGACGTCAGAGCTGCAGGCTGACAGTGAAGAGGTGGCCTAGTTTTCCCTTATTTGTGCTGCATTAGCTAATATGACAACTCATTTTTTTGTTGTTACTGTTAAGTAAAATGTATAAAGTAAATTTATCCCCTGAGATTAAAGGAAACCACGAATAAAAGAATGTCAAGGTTAGCTGAAAAACTAAATGACCTATTTGTCTCATAAATATAGGTATTAGGAAATTATTATCCAACAAATCTTTCTTTGGGCAGTGTTATAAACTAATCAAGTGACCATCTGTTTCTCTCCTATTTAAAACACGGACAATATGGTACATTTTAAATGTCACTAATTTTGTCTGAGATTTCATCACTAGCATGTGTCTATTATTTATTTTCAAATAATCTGCAATGATGACTGATGACAAGGAAATATTAGCATTCTCTGGGAAAACCTGAAGTGGCGTCAATTTCTAAGCTGAGTCTTGCAGGGCTAAGGCTTCTAACCAAGGCTCTCTTCCCAGCTGCAAGGATTAGGTCGCAGAGTATGATGGATTTCAGGATTTCCGAAGGCTTGACTTATCTTAATGTTACTAACGTACCTTAGTGAGCTCTAAGCATTAAGTTACCAGATAAAAATTTGGAAAAACAACCTATAACTCTGATTATAAAATGTCATCTGGTACTTACACTTGTAGCTATAATCTGCATTACTGCTGTGCTATCAGCACCAACAAGAAACATGGCCACCGTTTTGAAGATTCCTTAAATTTTCTATACAAAAAGCCTTTAGGGACCCTTTCAATGTACGCCAGATATTAAGGAAAGTCAAATGTTATTAGCAGAACCACATGAGATAACAGTGTAATAATTATGGCTATAGAACTGCTGATATTGTAAGAATGCAAGCATGAAAGAAATTCAATAACCTCAAAGTTTTTTAGTGCTTCCCTATTTTCTTCTGAGTTTATAAAACTCCCCAATTATCTGTATTAGATCCCAGCTCAAGTTCAACTGTGCAAAGCCAACTGTAGTTTTAAAAAGAGGGAAACAGGAAATGTTGGCTCCTCCTTGATTCACGCAGACTTTCTAAAAAATGAAGTGCTTTTACGTAAACCACAGGAAGTGGAAAAGGGGGAAAGGAAACAAAGCAACTCGAGAGAAAGGGGTGAAGAGGAAGGAGTGAAAGTTGGGAAGGGACGAGGCAATGGCAGTTACCCTTGACCAGGCTCCTCAGATAGTTTTGTTAAACTCTCAGAATGTCCAACAATTAATCTTTCCACCACAGTTTTACTAAAAACATAACAAGCTGTTAGTTAACAGGAAACAAGTTACTCTGAGTCAATATAAGTGAAAAGGTTGTTACAAATGTTTTGGAGAGCACTCCACCAACCACCCCCCATTACACACCCAATGACCTTTGTCTTTTTATTCTAGTTTTCCTTTCCAAGTGAACTGCACTGACTAGAACAGACTCAATACTTGCCTTCATCACTCTTCCTCAAGCACTTCCAGGGTGTACAGGAATCCTGTCAGGAAAAGCTGAAAAACAAGCATTAAGAATTATATATTTTTCCATATTTTTTATTGGGGCATTATAGTTGGACATAATGGGGTTGGGATTTGTTTTTACATATTCATACATGCACACAGTAAAGCAGGAAGAATTACAAAGTGAGAAACTCAGAGGAGGAAACTCACCTATTACAGAAAAAAAATTAAAGAACATACAACAAAAATGTTAATGGTCCTTATCTTGCACTGGTAAAAAGAAGTAGGGTAATTTTTTGCTAGCGCTTCTAGGTGTTTTCTAATTTTTCAAAAATATAATCAAGAAAAAAAGATTTTTCAGGGGGCACAGTAGTGTATGCCTATAATCCCAGTGATTCAGGAGGCTGAGGCAGGAGGCTCATAAATTTGAGACCAGACACAGCAACTCAATTTGAGGCCCTTAGCAACTTAGCAAGACACTGTCTCCATACAAAAAATAAAAAGGGCTGGGGATGTGGCTTAGTAATAAAGTGCCACTGGTATCCCCCATCCCCCAAAAAAAGATTTTGGAAAAAAAGATTATTAATCTGTGAGCACTTAAAAAAGAAAAAGTGACCAATGTTGTAGTTTGCACTGAATATTTTTACACTATCATAACTGTACAAGAAATGGACATTCTACTAGTTCTAACCTTAAAGTAACATGCAATACAAAACAAGTATACGAAAACACAACTCAAGAGAGATTGTTTTCAAGCAACTTCTAACACTGTATCTGTAATTTTTATTCAAAGGCAATTTTTAAAACCTACATTTAAAAAAAAGAATATTAAAAACAAACAAAAAACCCTACGTGTACAAGTAAGAATCAAAAGGCACCAAAATTGAACTTTCTTGGCAAACTAGTTTCTAACAGCATAGTTCGGAGCTGAAGTGTGGGGAGGACGACGAGTATCATCAGAAGTCGGAAGATCAGTTAGGACTGGATGTGTCGGGGACAGCCTGAGGAAAGAGGAGGCTGTGACTGAGCTCTGGAGGCTGAGAGGACAGATGAAGCAGCAGCAGGATGTGGGCCAAGATGTCCAGCCAGAAAGTGAAACACACGGCATATCTGGGGCCAGTGGAGAGGCCACAGGACCTACTGGGGGTGCCCAGTTTATAGTAGAGGAAAGAAAATTCAATGGGTAAGGCTGAAAAGTTAAAGGAGGGCTTTAAATGTCGGAATAATTATCTGAGAGCCTGCATATGTCAGGCAAGAAAATGCACCAAGGTGACAAGCGCCTTACCTCCAGCCCTCACACACCCTGCCAGAGGAGGGTAAGGTCACTACCCCCAATTCACAGCTGAGAATCTTAAGGCCAAAAGAGGTCTAGTGATGAAAAACTTTACTTAACATCATAGACAATAAAGAGCTGCTATAAGATTTTGAGGCTATAAGGGTGTTTTAGGACTAATAATCCAATGGCACGGGAGAGATGCTAGAAGAGGGAAAGACCATAAACAGAGAAATTAGGTAAGGGAATTAATAACAACTTAGAAAAAGGTGATGAGGATGAGCTGAACCCAGAGATATGGCTGGGAGTGGGTGATTGGAAGGCAAACGGAGAGGAGTCAACGGGCAAAAGGTACAGAGGAGCCAATGGGAGCTCCTGCATCACCCTGATCCAAGTTTTTAAAAGATTAGATAAAACTGATCTTGTTATACACAATGATATTGTACTTATCAGATAGAGATTTACTTAGCAAAGCAACCATCCAGTTGGGCCTCCTGCGTCTGACTTCAACAGTAAAAACACCAGGCAGACTTCACTAGCTCAAAATCCCCCCCAACTGTTTTCTTCAGCAAACCTCCTGGGTTCCCCACGCCTGGTGAGGGCTTCTTCCCCCCACCCAGTCTTACAGACGGACCTAGTTCCTGAGACTTACAGGAGCTCAAAGGATCATGCCGGTGCGTTGCTTGTTTTAATATTTCTCCACCATTTCCCCCTCCTGGCCCAAGAGTTCACAACTATAAAATTTCATTTTTCTGTTCTCTCACCTCTCACAAGCCAGGATAAAATGGAAAAATTTTAATTACCTAAGAAAGCTTATCTATCTTCCCTTAGATTCCTCTGAAATCCCTTTTCCTAAAGTCCTTAGTAAACATCCTCTTATGACCAGTGTTTCTTATTCATGGTGTATTTTCATGCTGTCAAAATTTTTTTCTTTTCAAAGATGATTTATAAATCAATCCAATCCTTTTATACCTTCTTGTAGGTTTTTCTTTTTTTTATTTTTAAGTGTCAGAGGCTTTTTCCATCTGTCAGCACATGATTAGTTTACACTAAAAAATTATCCAGCTTATCCAGCTTATCCAGCTTGTCCCAACTCAGAGAGAAAGATACTGCTTCTGACATCGAGAGATATATAAAATGAAATTAATATATATTACCATAGTTTTTAAAAGTTAGTACATACTGAATATACGTGCTCAGACTATTTCATCCTGAAGGTGACCGATTATTATATTACCCCAGAGAGAGAACTACTACACTAATAGAAAGGAAAAACAGAATTTAAATACTCAAATTTTTCTCACATCCAAATAAATATTAGGAGAAAAAGCAAGATCATAGAACAAGTAAAATGCATAAAACATAACAATATGTCAGACAAATTCAAATATACCAATTAAATGCAACTGGTCCAAAAGACAAAAATTATACTAAATGAAAAGAACAAGGATAATGCTTAAAATATAACCAGAGAAAATAGCAAAGAGTACAAGTATAGGAAAAAAATCATACAAACTAAAAGAAAGCTGTTCTAGCTATAATACTCAAAGAGCAAGAGAGAGATAATTCACAGGATTCAAGGTATAATTCATCAGGAAAATATCGTTTCAAATTAGTTATGTATGTAATAACATCA
This sequence comes from Marmota flaviventris, assembly GCF_047511675.1. Classification (NCBI taxonomy): domain Eukaryota; kingdom Metazoa; phylum Chordata; class Mammalia; order Rodentia; family Sciuridae; genus Marmota; species Marmota flaviventris. The sequence continues at coordinate 17,313,878 of NC_092517.1, forward strand.
CTCCAATTATACAAAGCAACACTTAGAGATTTACAAAGACAAATTTAAAAACTCCATAGTCATGTGAAAGTTTTTTAACAATTCTCAGTAATTAATAGATCATGATCAATAAACTGGACCTAAATAGACATTAACATAAAACACAGCACCCAACAACTGTAGAATAAATGCACTTTGAAGCACAATGAGATCATTTACAAAAATTGACCATATGCTGAACCCTGGGGCGAGTCTCACAGATCTCTGAGAGGCTGAAAGGCTGGAGTGCGCTCTCTGGCCACAAGGTGGATCTCTAAGGCTCAGCCCGGGGGCAGGAGGCACATTTTTCTCTCTGTTTTCTTTTTTTCCTATTTTCTTCCGTCTTAACCTTTTCAGCAGGGAAGGGACAATAGCTGAGGCTGAAAAGACACCTAAGAGCTTCCTCTCTGACCAAAGGAAACAGTCCTAGGAGTATCCAGGCATCCATCCCATTGCAGTTAGGAAGAAGAACCAGAGACCTTGACAAACTGCTGCAGACTCAGGGCTGGCATCTGAGTCAGCCCTGGGGCTGCAATCGGGGAGAGTGCCCATCCTTTGTGGACTTTTCCTCCAGGAACCTAAAAAGGCTCTCTGAAGCAGGGGACAGGAGGGAGAAAGCCTCTCTCCAGCCCTGAGGAGCCTGGGGAAGGAAGAGCAGCCAATATCAGACCATTCCAGATGCACTTCCCCATCTCCTTCATCTCCCCCATCTCCCCGTGGAACAAAACGGTTAATCTGCAGGGAGAGATTAACCATGGCCAGCACCCTGCGCTGAGAGAATTCCACTAGAGGAAGAGGAAGGGGAAGGAGGCCCACACCTTATCTTCACCCACCTCCACTCTCTCCCTGAAGGTACACCCACCTCAGTGTGTGGGGAAGGCTGCAGAGACAGGCTGAGGACACCTAGTGAACTGCCATTAGGGGAAAAGAAAGCAGGTGAAGGGCACAGGGTCTTGTGAAGGCCACACCCCAAGACCTAGTGCTCCCACAAATCTGATGCTTGATCAGAAGTCACAGAGCTCCTGTCACCCTCACTACCAGGAACAATCTTGAACAATGGGAGACGGTGGGAGAGTGCAAGAGACCGACCCCCTCTGAGAAACAGCCTACCAGGAAAACTCAGACAAGGAACAAGGTATTACTAGGGAAATCTGAAGCCTCTGGTCTCCATGGCAACAACAAATGTCAACTCCAGTAACCATAGTGATAATAAACATCAAACACAGCAGAATCCCTGAATAGATCAACACAAATCCCCACCCTAAAGGACTAGGAGAAGGAAACACAGTCAAATGTATCAATTTTAAATGCCAACCTCAGTTTCTCCTGTTGCATACAAAACATACACCTTTCGACAAAAACATTATGAAGCCTTCTAAAGGCAGTAGTAAAAATACCCTGAAGAGACAAGGTAATCAGCAGAGCCAGAGTCACACATGACAAGTTCTGACGCCATCAGGAATTTAAAGCATGATGGATAATCAAAGACTCTAATGGAAAAGGCAGACAGCATGTGAGACCAGACGGGTAATTTCAAAGAGAAATGGAAATCATAAGAAAGAGTGGGGTGGAAACGCTAGAAATAAGAACACAGTAACAGATCACACATGCCTTCCATAGATAATTATATAGATACGGAAAGAGCAGACTTGAAACAACTGGAAAAAGATCCAGTGAACTTCAAAACAGTCTAGTAAAAATAATCCAAGCTGAGGACTCAAGGGGAAGACAAATTTTCCTACTTGGAGGACATCCAAAAGCTATGGGAAAATAAACACTGCTACATACACATTCTCAGAAGTTCAGGAGAGAACGGAACGAAAGAAATATCCAAATGGCCAAGAGTTTCACAAAATTAGTAACAAGACAGCAAACTCCAAATTTAGAAACTCTGAAAACACTAAACAGGATAAATACCCCCAAAACAAGACCAGACATCATGTTCAAGCCGTCAAAGGTAAAGAGAAAAATCCTAAAGGCAGCTAGAGAAGGGAAAATGTCTTACATACACAGGAACGGTGACAAAGCCCATAAAGTCCCCTCAGAAACTTGACAAGAGAGCGATGGACTAAGGACTTTCAAGTGCAGAAAGAAAACAACTGCCCACCCCATATTCCACACCCAGTGGAAATACCCCCTCAGGAGGAAGCAGAAATACAAACGCTTCCCCAACAGACGAGAACCAAGAACCTACTGTCAGCAAATCCTCCTCAGGCAGGGGCGGGGAGGCTAGAGCTGGGCTCCACCAAAGAAGAATCATTTTATGATCAATGTGATTCTGCAACCTGTACACTCAGATAAATGAGAAATTATACCCCATTTGATTCAAATGTATGATGTCAAGATCAATGTACTGTCATGTGTAACTAATAAAAAAAAAAAGGAAGAATCAATGGAAAGCATCATCTGTAATTTTTTAGATTTTGAAGTGCTCTAAATAACAGCTGCTGAAAGCAGGAGCAATGTACCCATGCGTTATGAAGCAGGAAAGGGATGTCCAACAACAAGGAGGCTAGAGAAGAGGAAAGAAATGGGAGCACTACAGCCACACTCCACATGTGAGAGGGTAAAACACTGTTGGAAGGTAAACTCAAAGTTTGTTTAAGAATATATCCTGTAAACCCTAAGACCATCAACCACTAAAAAACTTTTTTAAAAGGAAGGTCAATAATAAGGGAAAAGTAGATCGAATTTTTTAAAAGTTCAGTTTGCACCAGAAAATGTGAAGGAAAAAAGAAACGAGTGCAACACCAACAACAAGAATACAAGCAGGAGGTAGGTTTCCACCTACCTACATTAATAATCACTGTTAAGTGTGAGCAGACTAAACAAACCAGTGAAAAACCAGACTGTCAGGTTGGATAGAAAAGAAAGGCCAAGCTAAGTTCAAAAAGCCCACTAAATATAAAGATTTAGGTAGAAAAAAAAAAGGAGAAAAATATAGCACACAAACACTGTTCAAAAGAAAGCTGGTATAGCCAAACTAATTGCAAAGATGATTTCAGAAGAAGAAATGCAAAGAGTAAGAGGGGCATGACACAATGATGAAGGACTCACTTCTCCAAACAGATGGAACAGTCCTGCTCTAGTCTGGATCTTGACTGTCCCCCAAAAGTCATGTGTTAAAGGCTTGGTTCTCAGGTTATGATATTGGGGCTGGGGGGACACATGTGTGTGGAAACTTTATGAGGTGAAGCCTATGAGGAAATTTCAGGTTCCTGGGGGCATGCCCTCAAAAGGGACCTCTGGATCCCAGTCTCTTCCTCTTTTTCTTTTTCACAGCAGGACCTGAAGCTGAGTACCTGTGCTCTGCCCTGAGGTAGCCACCATGGTGTGCTATGTTGCCAAAGCTTCAAAGCAACAAGGCCAACTGATCAAGGACTGATTTCCAAAACTGTGAGCCAAAATAAGACTTTTCTCTTTATAAGCTGATTTACCTCAGGTATTTGTTATAGTACTGTGAAGCTGAGTTCCAAACACTATGAACCTGAAACCAAAGATTCAAACTACATGAGGCAAAAACTGGAAGGATCTTAGGCTGGGTTGTGGCTCAGTGGCAGAGCACCTGCCTAGCATGTGTGAGGCACTGGGTTCGATTCTCAGCACCGCATAAAAATAAATAAAATAAAGGTCCAGTGACAACTAAAAATATTTTTTAAAAAACTGGAAGGATCTGGTAAGACAAGTCCACAGTTCCAGGGGCAGACTTCCAAGGCTTGCCTCTCAGTAACTGATAAAACAAATAGGCAGAAAATCAGGAAGGAGCTAGCACTTGCTAGGCAAGCATCCCCCACTGGGCTACATCCCCAACCCTTAATTTCACACCTTGAAATACAGTTGAGACTCAGTGAAGATGGTGTTTTCCTTAAGACAGTGAACCTCATAAACTTAGTTTTGCCTGATCAACTTTTTTTTTTTTTTAAAAAAATGGGCTTCTAGATGGTAACAGTCAACAAATACAAAGGATTTGTGACACGAATGGATGAACAATATTTTATGCATATAGTGATGGGGACAGACAGACATGAGTGTTAGGAAAATGAGAGTGAAAAAAATCAGAAAGGATACAGGTGGCCTCAACAGTTGAGCACTATCACCCAACTTAACCTAGGTGACATTTGTAGGGCACGCCATGGAACAACAGTTGAATATACATTCTCTTCAAGTGCACATGGAATATTCACAAAGACATGCCAGATTTTGAGCAATAAAAATGACCCTTAAAATACAAAAAATAGATGTGATACAGAGTATATTCTTAGATCATAATGGAATTGAACCAAAACCAACAACAAAAGTTACTGGAGAAGCCCTCCCCACCAAATATTTGAATATTAAACAATATACTTCTATATAACCCATAGTTACAAGAGGAAGTCTAGGGCTGGGGCTGGGGCTCAGTGGTAGAGCGCTTGCCTCACACATATGAGGCCCTGGGTTCGATCCTCAGCACCACATAAAAATAAATAAAATAAAGGTATTGTGTCCATCTACAACTTAAAAAAAAAAAAAAAAGAGGAAGTCTAAAGAAAAGTTTTAAAATAGTTGCAAGTAAATGAAAACAGAACATACTAAATTTATACAATGCATCCAAAACAAGGATTAAAGGAGAATTTATAGTTTTAAACACATATATTAGCAAAGGAGACCTGAAATCAATAACCAAAGTGTCTACCTTAGGAAACTGGGGAGAAGAACAAATTAAACCTATATCAAACAGAAGGAAGGAAATAATAAAAATTAAAGCATAATGAATAAAACTGACAGCAGAAACAAAATGGGGACAATTTGATGAAAGCAAATTTTTGAAAAATAATAAACTTCTAGTCAGGCCAACCAAGAAATAGACAATACATAGATTATCAGTATCAAGAATCAAAGAGAGGAAACAGTAGCAAAGATACAACAAAAATCAAAAAGATAATAAGCCAAGTGCAGTGGCACACACCTGTAATACCAGTCACTGAGGAGACTGAGGCAGGAGGATCATGAATCCAAAGCCAGACTCAGTAATGTAACAAGGCCCTATCTCAAAAAATAAAACAGGCTTGAGATGTGGATTGGTGGATGAACACTCCTGGTTTCAGTCTCTGGTACCAAAGAGAGACAGACAGACAGAGACACAGACAGACACACAGACACAGACACACACACACATTCAGAGATACCGTAAATACCTCTCTGACCCTAAATAGTGAAATACACCAATTCTTTAAAAGATGACACAAACTACAAACACCATGGGAAAATACATATCTAAATAAAACAAAGTGAATTTATTGTTCCAAGCCTTCCAAAGAGGAAAACTCCAGACCCCAGGTGCTTTTACTGATTAATTCTATCAATCATTTAAAGAAGAAACAGCAATTCTACACAGTCTCTTTCAGGAAAGAGGTGGGAACATTTCCCAAATCATTTTGTGCAGCCAATATTACTGTAACATCAACACAAGATTAAAAAAAAAATTAAGAAGAAAACTACACACCAATATCTTAATGAACTTGTATGCAAAAACCTTAATGAATCATTAGCAAACCAAACACTGCCACTATATAAAAAAAATAAGACAGTAAATGAAGGCCAAGCAGGGTTTACCTCAGAGACACAGGACTGGTTCAACATTCCAAAATCAATCACTGTAACTCACCACATTAACAGGCTAAATAAAAAAATTGAAGGATCACAACAACGCAAAAAAAGCATCAACTAAATCCAACATGAATTTATGATAAAATAACTCCCTCAACTAAACCCAACATTGAACTACGATAGTCTCAACATATTAAGAACAGACAGGAACTCCCTTAAAAGGTATTTATGAGAAATCTACAAAATCTAGAAAAATAATACTCTAAGCAGAAACAACACTGCCATGATTTTAGGAGTAAATGAAGATTCAAGAATAAACATGAAGAATGTGGAGGGGAAACAATTAAAATGTTTGAAGCCTACAAATCCTATGTATATGGAAAAAATTCCAGCAGTACACGTTTTTAAAGACTTTTTACTTTTAACCTTCATTTTCAGAAATCCACAAATTAAATCCAGGGTTTGTATTAGAGGGTTTGCCTGGTCCTCCCTGCCTCCTCCCTCCTCTCACCATTCCTAAGGGTTTCCACAACCTCTCAGGTCCTTCTTCCTGGGCCTCAGGCTTCCTGCCCATGCTCCTGTAAGGACCTCCATCTTTTGATCTGTAACCCAAAACTGTTTCTAAGCTGACAGAACTGAATTCTTTATTTAAGCTTTCTGACTTAAGTCCTGAACTAGGGAAAAAGAGAAGCTCTTAACCCTCAAAGTAACTCCTTCTCAGTACAATCTGTGACATACGTAAGGGGCCAGGAAAAAAAGAGAGGTGTGTCTTCCAAATATTTATAAGTACAACCAAAAGGACTTTGGAGGGGGGACGGTGTTTTCATTTCAAACTAAGAATAAAAACCTGTAAGATTTCCCCTGCAGCAGACTTCCTCCCTGCCAAGCATATGTACAAGAAACTTGATACACACACACACACACACACACACACACACACACATATATATGCCTAAAGCTGCTTTTCGTCTTTTATCGTTACACATATCAACCAATGCTTTGAGACAATGTGAGTGTTACCATACTGTTTTACAAGAGCCTTCCATCAAAAGGACTATAAAAATGAAATTTCTGATAACCTTGATTAGCACAGGAATTAAGGAACAGAATAAATAACTGAGCCAACTAAAGACAATTCCTATTAAAAATCAATGAAAATACAGGAAAGGCCAAAATAGATTCTGCATATTTTCCTGCAGAATTTACATTTTAAACCTTGAAGAGTTTGTCTCTTAAAAATCTTAATTTCAGTCAAGTAGTTTGTCTTCCACATAAGAGCCAGGAGACATTAAAAAAATATATAACGCTAACCAACCGGGCATGATGGTGCATGCCTGTAATCCCAGCTACTTAGGAGACTGAGGCAGGAGGATCAAAAGGCCAGCCTCAGAAACCTAGTGAGACTCCTTTCTCAAAGTAAAAAATAAAAAGGGCTGGGGATGTGGCTCAGTGATTAAAGGATCCCGAGTTCAATCCCTGGTACCAAAGAGAAAAAAAAAAAAAATCCTAATTTCAAATTTCTTGTATCATCAAGCACTCACCATTTGTCATTTGAAACAGGAAAAAGAATACTCATAATAAACGTTACACTCCAACATACCTTCAGTACGTGAAATTCTGTACAAACAGCCCCAGAGCTGACCTTAAATATGTGTTGAGTAAATGAATAAATGTGACGTTACAGAGCTAAAACAGCCAGGTTTTTCAGATTTTAAAAAAGTCTCCAATTTATGTTTTCTCCTTCACTGTATAGGTCATATGAGATGGTTTCAAGGGTAACACATACTTTATGCTTTGCTACACTGAAAATTTATTCAACAGTTCTATTCTCGAAGTCATTATTTCTTCTAATGCTTCTGCTTTATAAAGGGTGACATTTTTCCAGCCGCCTAAGGGATTCCTGATTTAGCCACAGCTTTTCCCACCCCAGCCTTTCACTCTCCACTCCTTCTCTTGACCTCTGTTTTACAAAACGCCACTGATGAAGTGCCCAGATAAGAAACCCAAGAACTGAGACAGAAATGAGGGAGATGTAATCGAGCCCAGTAGACATTCACTGCTTGGAAGAATGTTCTCTCTTCAGTCGTGAGTACCATTTTATTAAACTTCTTTGTGTTGACTATACTCTCGACGTGACCAGAGAGAGCATCACAAAAGCAGTGACTACAGAGAGCACACAGGCACAGCGCCTCAGCTCAAAAAGATGCTGAACAAGTGTCTTATGAACAAACGAGCAAACACGAGAATATAAAGTAAGTCGGTGTGGCATTAAAGTGCCAAAGAGGGTCAAATACACTAGCCAGTATTTGATAATTCGGAGATTCATTTCATAGGCTGTAATTTATTTAAATCTTCTATTTATTCCTCATTATTATTATTTTTGTTTAAGTCATATACTCACAATGGACTTAGAAATCTACTGTGTTGTCTAGTTTCTCCTAACCAAGAAAAACACTTCAAAAATGTGTGTGTATTTCACTGAACAGTGCCCAGCAATTCTCCAATAAGAGGCTAGGGTATTTATGCGCCTTTATCTTCTCTGGGACCAATGAACATTTGAGAGAACTTTTTTATTAAGTCCTGGAAATGGCTGATTTATTAACAAACAAGAAACTTAAACAAAGTGGCTAAGAACTTAAGCTTCCAAGTAAGACAATTACTAAAATTGCTTATGAGCTGTGTATCTCTGGGCAAGGTCTTAGATGCCAAGCCTCAGTTTCCTCGTTGGTAAAATGGCAACAAGATGCACTTTCTCAAGTTGTGAAAATTAAATCAGAGAACGCACAGAACATATTCCCACGGTTCCTGGAACTAACAGTAGCAATAATAAGAAGGAAAGAAAAAAGGGGGAAAATTTGGAAGCACAAAGCTGTCTCTTTTTCTTGTAACAATGACCCTCACCCTCTCCCAGCATCTCTCCCAATCATAGAAAAAAGTGAGTATATTAGAAATACCTAGACAGGGCTAGGGCTGGGGCTGGGGCTCAGTGGTAGAGTGCTTGTCTAGCATGTGCGAGGCCCTGGGTTCGATCCTCAGCACCACATAAAAATAAATAAATAAAGGTATTGTGTCCAAGTATTCTAAAAAATAAATATTAAGAAAAAGAAAAAGAAATACCTAGACAGGATGACCAGGAAACTACAAGCCAATAAAGTATTGTAAGTTTCTAACATACAGCATGACCATTCTATTTCCATAATTTTTATGATATTTTAACTTCTAAGACCTTCACCAGATAAATTTAAATTCAGGCAATTAATTCGCTTTTTAATTTAACATAATAGTTACACGTTCAGTGAACTGTGGAGGTCAGTCCCCAAGAATGTTCAGGCAAACAGGAACAAAGTTGTCATTGGCAAATGTGGTGGGACATTCTAAATGTTCAAAACATTATTACCGCAAAACACAACTCTCATTTAAAATATAAAATGTCAGAATTTTAGCTCCAAAACCTAAGTATTTATCCAAGTAAGCATTTTTACCCTATTAACTTGGTTTGTAGCAACATTATCCAAAGGCACCAAGCTCTATCCAACTTTGCTAGAATTAAAAACATAACATCTGCAAGAAACTAAAAACTGTAAGAGAAAAAACACACACTAATAAATAAGAAATCCGAAGATAAATTTATTACATGATAATAAGCATTATATTTGAAAGCATGATTCTACCACCCTGCTGGTTCTTTTACAGCTTTGTACCTGTTTAACACAGGTAATTTGGTGAATTTACATACATGATCATAAAATGAACATTTCCAAGACTCCCAAAAATTTCCTCAAGCCCCTCAGTAACCCACACCAATTCTACCATCATCCCCCGAAATGATTAATCATCTATTTACTAACATTACAGATTAGTTTGCATTTTCTAGACTTTAACTAAGGTACATCATAATGTATACTTTTCTTAAGTCTGGCTTCCTTCCGACTTTAAGCTTAAATGTCGAAATCCAAACATGATACTGAGAGTACGATTCTTTTCTTTTTATAGCTAAGTAGTATTTCACTGTATTGATACATCAAAATTTATCCATACACTTATTGATGGGCATGTAGGCTATTTGGGGCTATAACAAAGCTACAATGAACATTTGTGTACAAGTCTTTGGACATATGCTTTGGTTTCTTCTCTTGGATAAATACTTAGACATGGACTGGATGGGTCATATGGCAGGTTTACATTTAAGTTTGGGAGGTGGGGACTGGATTTAACCCAAGGGTAATTTACTACTGAGCTACGTCCCTAGGTCTTTTTATATTTTATTTTGAGACAAGGTCGAAGTTGCTCACTAAATTGCTGAAGCTGGCCTTGAACTTCTAATCCTCCTGCCTCAGCCTGGGATTACAGACATGCACCACCACACCAGCTACACTGAAATTTTAATGAAACTGCCCAGCTGTCTTCCATTTAACCTTCCCACCAGCTATGTATGAGAATTCCAGAAGATGATCCTCATTCTTGCCAAATGTCAACCAATTCTTTTAATTACAGCCATTCCAGTGAGTACACAGAAGTATCTTATTATGATTTAAATTTAATATCCTTAATGACTATGATGTTGAAGTCTTTTCAGGTGCTTATTTGACATCCACTTATATTCTCTGATGAGCTTTCTATTAAAATTTTTTGACCTCTTTTTAATGGGGTAATCTGTCTTCTTATTCTTGAATTGTACAAGTTATATATTCTGGACACACATCCTCTGCCAGGTACATGCCCAAGTTGAAGGAGACTGTTCATTTTGTTAATGGTGCCTTTCAAAGACCAGAAGTTTTTAATTTTGACCAAACACAATTCGGTGATACACACACACATTCATATTCATATTCATTCTCTCTCTCTCTCTCTGTCTCTATCTCTCTCTCTCTCAGCATGCATTCTGGGTCTTCAGAATTCTTTGCCTAGTTCAAGGTCACTAAGATTTTCTCTATTTTCTATTACAAGTTTCTGGGGTTAGCTCTAGGTCTACGTTCATTCATTTGAGGTTAGTCTCTACGTGCAGTGTTAGGAAAGAGTTAAGGTTTTGTTGTGTACACGAATCTCTATGCACCATTTGTTGAACAGAGTGGCTATTCACAGAAAGACAACTTCATTTCTATTCTATTCAATCCTTTCCTAAAAGAAGTCCCTGCTTAGTGTCTATGGCTGGTCATTAAAAACACTGCATTGCATACATGCTGTACTTCTTGGCCTTCTTCCTTCAAACAACTGCAAAACTCTACTCCTAGACAATGCCCCTGCCCCTATCTATCCCTCTCTCTCTCTCTCTCCATATATGTTTATATAGATGTATAGATAAATATTATGCATTTTTGTGTACTCCAAGTATATGTGTGTGTGCACCTCCATTATAAAGAATTACATTTAAGGCAAGACTGCAAATTCTATTAACATACTTTTATTCACACGCCTGCCGTTCTTGAAGATAGTCACAAAATCTTGAACCAAGTCTAAAAAATGTGGAAGGATTACTACAACTCACGTTCTACATACTCTGCTCAAATATGAAATGCCCTATTCTTTTGTCTGTCCTTTCTCCTAATTCTACAAATATCCGACTGTTTTAGAGATAACACATTACACTATTTTAACTAAGTCAACAGAAATTATAAAAGAATGCTACCTTTCCCCGCTAGGCTTTACTGAAACTGGAAAGAGGAGAGTTTCTTCTACATTTACGGCTGGGGGTGTACCTCAGTGGTAAAGCACATGTTTTAGCAGGTGGGAGACCCTAGCTTTAAAAATAATAGTAAGTATTTTTAAGCCCAGACCTAAGACCTAATATTTAAATTTCACATTCTGTCTTCCTATCAGAGTCCCTTCTGTGAAATAACTTGCCTCCACAACATTGGCATTTGTTCCAAAGGCTTAATTACTGGACAACATTCACAGAAGATGAAACCAGTGGACTTGAGACCTGTTTGACACTGGTGTTTCTGTTCCCCCCTGAGCAACCGAGACTAGTTTTTCAAACAATACTCATAGTGCATTCACTCCCAGGATCACTACTCAGAAGCATATAAATAAATCAGTGCACACAGAGCAAGAGCCATCCAAATATGTTCTGACAGATCCAGGCCAACCAATTGCAAAGCTTCCGAGCACGCACACCCCACAGGCCTATGTGGCACCAGCCTTTGGCTCCAGTGTATGTTCCCTTCCTTCCTGTAAGCCTGGTTTTAGCTTTTGAGGAAAGAAAAATAAAGCTGTCATTTGAGTGGCCTCAAACTTCCAGCAAAGTAAAAAGACTTATATAAACCCCATTAAACAACCCTACGCTTAGCAAGCACGCAAGCAACTCAATTATGAGAGACAGAACAACAAAAACTCCATGGATAGCTGGCCCTTCACACCTGCAGGCCCACATCTGCAGACCCAACCAGCCTCAGAGCAAAGCGTCCAAAGGAGAACAGTCCAAAGTTCACAGTCTGCAGGAATCCCTACAGACATTTTTCTTGTCACTATTCCTTTCACAATACAGTACAACGACTATTTACACAGTATTTACACTTTATTAGGTATTGTATACAATCCAGAGATGAATTAAATTAATAAAGGTATATGTAAGTTTTAAGCAAATACTATGCCATTTTATATAAGGTACTTGAGCATATGCAGATTTTTTAAAATATTTATTTATTTATTTATTAGGCGTAGATGGACACAACACAATGCCTTTATTTTTATGTGGTGCTGAGGATCGAACCCGGGTCCTGCGCGTGCTAGGCCAGCGCTCTACCGCTGAGCCACAATCCCAGCCCCTATATGCAGATTTTGACACTGGGGAGGAGCCTGGAATCAAGGCCTCACAGACAGACAGGAACAAGTGTAACCGCTTTCTTTTTCTGGTGCGAGGGATCAGAAAATCCCCAGCTCATGCTAGGAACACAGCCGTCTATCACTAAGCTAACCCCCATCCCTGTATTTTCATTTTTTTAAGAATCAAAAGAATAAGAAAATATTCAGATACTCTTTAATCCAAGTATAAACCAGCTACCACCTTACACAATTACAAATACCATAAAAACTAATAAATAAACAAAAAATAACTTAAGTATGTGAAGAAATTAGGACCTTTGTAACCTGTTGATCAGAATATAAACTGGTAGAGCCACTGTTAAAAATAGTATGACAGTTTCTCAAGAGATTAAAAATAGAATTATATTAAAATAGAATTAGCATATGATCCAGCAATTCTACTTCCAGGAATATATCCCCAAAGAACTGAAAGCAGAGTTTGCATGTCCACACCAAAATTATTCACAAGAGCTAAAATATCAGCAACTCAAATGTCCATCAATGGATGAAAGGGAAAACAGAATGTGGTATAAACAGACAATGGTCCATTGAAACTGCAGTCCATTGAAAAAGGAAAGAGAATTCTTTTTTTAAAAAATATTTATTTATTAGTTGTAGTTGGACACAATACCTTTATTCCATTCATTTATTTTTATATGGTGCTGAGGATCAAACCCAGGGCCCTGCGCATGCTAGGCGAATGCTACACCACTGAGCCACAACCCCAGCCCAAGGAAAGAGAATTCTGCAACACACTTCAACATAAATGAGCCTTGAAGACATTTTGCTAAGTGAACTAAGCCACTCACACAAACACTGTCTAAAACTCCACTAACACGAGATGCTGAGAACAGTTAAAATCATAGACAAGAAAGCAGAATGGCAGTTATCCAGGACTAGAGGAAGGGAGGATGGGAGTTACTGTTTAATGGACTTAGAGTTTCAGTTTTCCAAGACCAAGAGAGCAACGCATGGGGACGGTGGTGATGGCTGGACAGTTATGAGTGTATTTAACACCACGGAACAGCACACTGAAAGTGGTAAAGATGGCAGATTTTTACTATGCAATGCTACCACCATTTTTAAAAATGGAAGAAAAAGTTAAGAAAATTATAAACCATCTAACAAGAGAATACAGCTCATTTCTGTGTGCTCTACCAGATCCTTTAGGACAAGGTATCCCATTGGTTTTGGCTCCATGTTTTATCCTCAGTGTCTAGGTGGCTCAATAAAAATGTACTATGCCCAAGAATCCTCCCCCATGGTCCGGATAGCCTACACTAAAGTTCAGCTGCTAGGGGCTGGAGCTGGAGCTCCGAGGTGGAGTGAGTGTCCCTGAGCTCAGTTCGCGGCATTCCAGAATGTGACTGCCAGCAAACACGAAACGTTCAACACCAGGCCATGCTCCCTCACCGTGATCCTAGTGAGGATCATGTTTTGTTTCCTTGAACAGGATCCCTTTAGCTGCCATATGAAATTTATTTACTAAAGGCCTTCATTTGGTTGTGTCCTACTTACATGAAGAAATTATCAAAAACTCAAACTTCACTGAATAATCTAAAAATAAAGCAATCTCAATCTGTTTGACTGCAGTCTTCATAACATAACAACTAGTATTTTTTATTATCTCCTTGTCAAGTCCCCATGTAAAGACAAAACCCCCATTTGTCCTGAAATCTGAACCTCTTCAACTTATCCTGTAATTTAAGTCGACCAAAAAAATAACATTTAAAAAAATTAGAATCTTTAGACACTTAAAAAATAAGTTAAAAGGGTGGGGGGGGGGGGGAGCTCAGTGGGAAAAGGAGAAGAAATCAGGGCAATGTTTGGATGAAAACCCTGTTCCACCACACAAAACAAGACGGACATCTTCCCCATGAGTTCTGGCAAGGTCAATTCGCAGCCTTATTCACAAAATTCTTGGATAGCTTCCGTGGCCTAAAAAAACCCCTCGCTATTTCACAGCGCTATTCTAAAGCCCAGTATGGATATAGTTGCTCAGGGGAACTGCCTATTTTGATGGTAAACAAAGTTTTTGCAATGGTATCTCAACAATTCTAACACATAAAAACGGTGGCTGTTGGAATTCATGACAATGTAAAAAGGAATAAAAAACCTTAAGATCGTATTATAAACAGAAGCTGTAGTTTCACCATTACTAACAATTTAGGAAAAAAATAAATCTCTAGAGAAATGACAACTAAAGAGAAAGAAACTGTCTCTTCATCTTCCTGCTTAACTCAGTCATCAAAGTTGTCTCTTCAAACAAGGTCAATGAAACATTGCCACAGCAAACAAGCTAGAACAACTAACTTTATTCTTCTGAGAATAACTACATATGAAAATAATGTCAATGCCCAGAGCTTTCCTTTTATGATTTTTCCTACATAAATTTTTCTTAAATTTTCTGTCATTAATACCACTTACACATAGAAAAAGAATGAACAAGGAATAAAAGAATATTGGTGGTGTCATATTGATAGCAGGGGTGTAAAAGGATACAGCTGATCTAGAGAAGTGTGGCAGTTTCTTATAAAATTAGATATTCAGTTGCCATATATCGTAGCAATTACGTTCTCAGGCATCACTCCCACAGAAATGAAAATGTATGTTCACATAAAAACCTGTGCAAGATGTTCACAGTGGCATTACCGGTAGTATCCATCACTGCAAATGATTCCAATGTTCCACAGTAGGTAAGTGTTTAAACAAACTGGCACATCCACACCATGGGACACTACTCAGCAAAAAAGGGGAGGAATTACTGATACTGATGTATGTAACAACTTAAATAGATCTTGAGGGCATGATGCTTACTGAAAGCCAGTTTCAGGAGTGGAGACGCAGCTCAGGGGCTGAGTACTTTGCCTGGCCTCTATGAGGCCATTAGTTTGATGTTGGATACAATAAAAACAACAACAAAAAAGTGCCAATCTCAAAATATTTATACTTTCTGATTCCACTTACCTAAATATCCTCAAAATAACAAAACTACAGAGATAGAGAATAGATTACTGGTTGCCAGAGGGCAGATGTTACAATATAGGGGTATTGTACAAGGAAGCTCCTCTGAATGATGGGGGTGTTCTGGGTGATGCTGGCACCCCAACTTTACATGAAACCAAAGTGCACATGAATAGGAAACTAGTTTTCCTAGATGGGACCTCTCTTCACAGCCCCTCCCTGCATTCAACAGCACCTTGTAGTTCTCTGTGCCTCTTAACACATTATCTCAACTGTTCCTCACAACAACCCTGAGGTCTCTGCTGTTATTTCACATCTTACAGATGGGGAAATGAGGCCTAAGTGACATCTAAAGGCCACACAGCCAGCAAGTGAAAAAGCCAGAACTTCACCCTCTCCACTACCAGAGCCACCTCTCTCCACGGGGACGAGCTGCACACGGCTAACACTTCAAGTTTTGGAATGCCATCCTCCAAGACATCTGGGCAAACTATTAAACAGCTTTAAGACACTGGAAAATGAGAACCAATCAGAGAATTACAGGACTTACAGATCATTTCTAATGCAATCTCTCAATTTACATTTATTTTTTTTCATATAAAAAGGAAATGTTCTGAGTATTCAGGATCAAAAATGTTTTTTCAATGTCCTCAGATTTTAACACAAGCATGTATAGAGATGAAGAGACTTAAAAAAAAAAAAAAAAAAAAAGGATTAAAACACAAAAATGATGCACTACCATGCTTTGCCTGATGGGAAATATAAGACTTTCTTATTCATAGGCATAGGTCAAATTCATGAGTTCTTCTACTAGTTTTAATGACATTTTACGCAAGTAACTGATGATCTTAGAAACAATCTTAAACAAACTTAAAGATATGCATATCTGCAAAACTTTTTATTTCTTCCCAACTGTCAAAGCAATAATATGACTTACACAAACATGGTAGCTGGTAAACTGACAGAAAAATAACCTGAGGCAAATAAATATAGAAGTAATCTAAGAACAAAACAATCTTGTAGTTCACGGCTAATTTCTATTAAGGTCCTGATTTCTCCATAGTTTCATTTCCCTCATTTTGCCATAAAACCTGCATGCAATATTTTCAATATTCTACTCTAATACATTTAAACCTTTGATAAGGAGAAAAAGGTGATGTGTCAAAGTCACAGTTCCTGGTCACTGTAGCAATGTTTTGAAAAACAATACATAGATGCAATACCTTTTAACTGTTTTGCTCAAAAGTAATTTGACACTGTCTTCCTCCCATTGCTTGCCTGAAAAAGGAACTTTCCATTAATCACAAACATACCATAGTCTAGTACCCATGATTTGAGGATACAGGGCAGTTTACCTCCCTATGCCAGTAAAACTGTGTGATTTTTAATTTATCAATCACCAATGACAACCAAAAAAAAAACAATGTCTGAGGCATTAATAAAAACAGTTGTTGACATAAAACAAAGCAGGAAATAATCACCAATAGTTGATTTAATTGATGACTACCTAATAATCTTAAAAATACATATGATAAACACCTGAACATTTCCCACCCATTTACCTTCAGTGATCAACAACTCTTCATTAAGAAGGAACAGGTTCAAAAAAAAGCAGTATGCACACTACCATCCACAAATACATGTATAAAGGCAGTCTGCACCTGAGACTACAACCTACACGTGTATCAAAATGACACTGGTTATTGCTGAAAATTATGAGAAATGATAACTTTCTGATTAATATTTATCAGAGCCTTTTCCAATATTTTCTTTCTTTTTTGGGGGGGCATGGGGTGGGGGATACTGGAAACTGAACTCAGGGGCACTCGACCACTGAGCCCCATCCCCAGCCCTATTGTGTATTTTATTAGACACAGGATCTCACTGAGTTGCTTAGCACCTCGCCTTTGCTGAAGTGGGCTTTGAACTCACAATCCTCCTGCCTCAGCCTCTCGAGCTGCTAGGATTACAGGCGTGTGCCACCACACCCAGGCTTTCCTAAATTTTCTATAACAAATATATTATTACTTTACTTATTTAATTTTTGGTTTTTTAGCACAGTACTGGGGATTGAACCCAGGAGCACCCTACAACTGAGCTACATCTCCAGCCCTTTATGTTTTTTATTTTGAGACAGGGTCTAAGTTGCCCAGGCTGAACTTGAACTTTCGATCCTTCTCCCAAGTAGGCCAGCAATAACATGTTACTACTTTTATATCAAAAAGAAAATAAATCATTTTTTTAAAACTTTAATCTATTGAACTAGGAATGTGTAGACTCTCTAGAATTCAAACAGTTTTTCCAACCACCTATATGTAGTCATGTAAGCAAGGTGCTGGATTCAATCCTTAGCACCACATAAAAATAAAGAAATAAAGGTACTGTGTCCAACTACAAAAAAAAAAAAAAAAAAAAAATTAAAAGAAAAAGATAATTAGGAAGACCCAATTTAATAAAAAGAATCTAAATAAACATTTCTCCAAAAATATGCAAATGGCCAATATAATCCTTTAAAAACTGTTCATTCTGCTAGTCTTTAGGGAAATGCAAATGAAAATCACACCCATTTCACATCCACTAGAATAGTTAAATCAAAATAGAACAAAGGTAAAGGTACAGTGGCCCAAACACTTTGGCAGTCTGGCAGATGCTCACAATGCTCAACAAGAGACACCCTAAGACTCAGCAATTCCACTGCTGCGGACATGTGTGTGCTTGGAAACTTGGACATAAGTGTTCCCAGCAGCATTATTTATAACAACCAAAAAGTGGAATCAAACTAAATGTAGATCAACTGATAAATGTATAGACAAAATGTGGCATATGCACAGAATGGAATATTATTTGGCAACAACAACAAAAAAATTCTGATGCATGCTACAAAATGGGTAAATCTTAAAAATATACAAATTGAAAAAAGCCAATAACAGAAGACTTCACAATGCATGATTCCAATTATATGATGTATCCAGAGCAGGCAAATCCCAGAAAAAGAAAAAAGAGATTAGTGTTTATCCAAGACTAGGGTGAGAGAAAATGGGAAATGACTCTTCAATGCATACAGGGCTTCTTTTAGGATTGATGAAAATATACTGAAATTAGATATTAGCTAAAATGCTGTGTTCTTGTTTATAAAAGATGAGTTTATTTTCACCCAGAACTAACTGTGAATGCAAAAGAAGTTCTCAGGTTCATGCTCCCTCTAAAAACTATTACAGTGCCACCTCGGGCTTCCTTCTATAGTTTTGCTAAAGCATCCTGCAATGCTATACATTTCTATTATTCTTGCACTTCTTAAAATAAACATATATTATGTTTATAACTAGGTGCAATAAGGATGGCTACCCCAGTACCCAACAGGGGTGGAAATAAAGGAAGAAAGCTCAGACTGTAAACTCTACAAGGAAATAATGTCTTATTTTTCACTACATCCCTAGTATCCTGTAGAGTGCCTCATACATAAAAGGGGCTCAACAGATAAGTCAGAATAAAGCAAAGTAAATGTGTGAACAAAGAAACATTCTAAAGTCTCAGTAAAAAATATTTGAGAAGTTAAAAAAAGAGGAAGAAATCAAAGATGATTCCAAATTTTGTGTACTGATTAAGTGAATGAGGAGGCATTGAAGAAGATAAGCAAAACCTGAGGAGGCAGAAGTACATGGGAATGCAGAGATGGGAGATAAAACAGAGAGAGAAAGGGAGGGAGAGGGAGACAGAGAAAGGGAGAGAGGGAGAGGGGAGAGAGCTATCCAGCAGGCAGTAGGATGGTAGGCAAAAGATGCAGATTTGGGAGTCAGCCATACAAAGCTTATATAAGAGATCACAGCTACCACACACCACATTTTAAGGACACTCACTGCTCTTAACAGCAGAATAGGAGATGCAGATCAAATTGGAATGCACTCACTATTCTGGATGACTTCACATCCTAGCCTGACCTTTACCCCACCGATTTCTAAATTTAGATTATGAAATAAATACACTCCATGCTTCAGAGTCTTCCGCCTTTCATCTGCTTCCTAATGGTATACTGAGGCCAAAGCTGTATTCTGTAGTTTCACTATTTGCTACAGACAGAATTCTTGGCTCCCACATACAGGAAAGACAGAAATTCAAAACATTAGCATTATCTGCCATAAAGACATAAAGTGCACATACTGGTTTTATTGGCTATGAACTGGCAAATTATCATAAAGTAGTTTGTCACATGCTGATTTTTTTTTTTAAGTTCCAGTTTGAAACTTGAAAGACTTTTGAAAAAACAGATGTCTTAAGAGAGCAATCATTTCCTTTTCTGGAGTTTTCTGCTTCTGTTTTGAGGTGGGCTCTGGCTATATTGCTGAGGCTGGCCTTGAACTCCTGGACTACAGGATCCCTCCCCTAGCTGGGACTGCAGGTGTGCACCTCCACACCTAACTGAGACAGCAATTTTTCTTCACAGCATTTTTACAAATGTATATTCTCAGCATATGACACAATTTTTTTTTATATTTCTTTCACACAATTTCAGGATTAGAACATCTTGACACTTTCACTGTCCTCACCTGCATAAGCCCAGCTATGAATTAAAAAAAAAAAAAAAAAATCAAAGAATGAGAAAATCCATTCTATAAGAAAGAAAGAAAGCTAGCCTTCCTCATGTCCTTTGTTTCAACTCTCCTTCTCAGTTCAGATCTTAAACTGACCTTACTCAGTATCTTCAAAAGGTCAAGGATGAGTTATAGGCTCATTTTGTAGATGCAGAAACACATGGTGTAAAATCAGTCTGTCTCCATGCTGTCGTTCATGCTGTTTTTCATACCTACAATGTCATTCCTTTTCTTCAACATATGTTTGAACAAATGTAAATACAGGCCACAGATCAACACCTCTCTAACCACCTCAGTATTCACCTGGTCTCCTTTTTTTGCATTTCCATCATACAAACCATGTGGCCTCTAGTAGTTATTCTTGATGGTTTTCTCTTTCCTTGCTGGAATGTAAGGTTCTTGAAGACTAGTGACATGTCAAATCCCAACTTCCTAACAATACTGAGCAGGGTTGGCATCAGTAAATACTACCTCAATGGCAGGTCTAAAGCTGCATCCTTGATGAGGCTTCCTAACCCTCCTTTGCCTCCACACCACAGTTGGGCTCAGGAAACAATACCTCAAAATATGCAGTTTTCAACTGGGTGTGGTGGCACAAGCCTGTAATCCCAGAGGCAAGGTCAAAGCCAGCCTGAGCAACTTGGCAAGACCCAGTCTCAAAATTTAAAAAAATGAAAAGGGCTAAGGAAGTGCCTCAGGGGTTAAGAGCCCTGGGGTTCAATCTCTAGTAGAGAGAGAGAGAGAGAGAGAGAGAGAGAGAGAATGAGAGAGAGAATGAGAGAATGAATATGAATGTGTATGCATGCTGCACACACACTGCTTCAGACTTCATGCTGAGACCACCAGCAGAGAAACAAAAAACAAGGGTGGGCTTTCTCTGGAGGTCTACTTAAAAACTGGATCCACCAAAGAACACAACTGCCTCCAGTCTTCTTACTGAAATGTCATTGAGCAAGGAAGGTTAAAGTCAGACCACAGAAGAGGAGACTAAAATTCAAACACCACACCTACAGCCCAGAGGAACTTGATCCCAAGTCACAGTCTGTCCTGCAGGCTCATTCTGTATCCAAAAACCATGATCTACCCTCTAAAATAGCACAGCTACCTCTCCTCTATGAAGATGAGGGTACCCATAAGCCTCCCCCATCAGCTATCTATCCCTTTATTTGGTGGCTCCTCTGCACACTGCACGTGCACGCTGTTCACCGGTTAATCTGCCTACTGTCCATTTGTTTCAGCAGACTCAACTGAGCCTTCAGGAGGAGGGACTTTAACTGCTCTCCACGATACCAGAAAAAAAAAAAATATATAGTATGCAACTTTCATTGAACTAGCAGATATTAGACCTAGAAGAATGTTAACAATGAGACTGTCAACAGTGACATCAATTTTAAGTCTAAAGGCATTAAATAATCTGGGGAAGGGGTCCTCTCTTCCTCTTTTTAATGGTTGTCTCTTTTTAGGGTGCAGCAAAGAAAATCCTAACTACCAAAACATGGAGGAAAAGTTATTTTTGCAAGGTGGAAACAAAACAACTGTGTTTCAGAATATTTGAAAGAGCACTGCAAATTCTCTAAGTAATAGAAAAAAAAATCAAGCAAATGTGAAATAAAACCAGATTCAACATTGGACAATCATAATGCTATATTTCTTCAGAATACTTACAATCACTGTCAAATATGAAATGTAAAAACAGAAAAATACATGAAAAATGTGAAAAGTTTTGCTCAACTGGCCAGATTTTTCTAAACCTGTCTTAAGAAAAGCTTTTTTCAAATAATAATCTTTCTCATGGCCATGAACCATCTGCACATGGTACTGTTTAAGGGTATAAATGATTAGGGGAAAAAATTCAGCCTCTGAAGCTTCCACTCTATCCTCTCTGGGCAGGTGCTAAGAAATCTACTTGTTTTCGAAATATCTGGCCTGAACCTGGTACAGATAGAAAATGTAAAGCTATTCTTCAAGAGCAAAGAAAGAACAAAGAGCTAAGCTAATAACAGGCCACACAGGGTAAGTAATTTCACAACACTTCCCAAGTCAACCTATCTAATGATGACTCTGCACTTGTTTGTTTTCAACAGAGTGACTTAAAGGCCACAGGAAAGGCACATTTTTAAAAATAAGAATAAGAATGATCTGAGTCACTGAATCAGAGTAAAACAGGATTCTAGTGATTTTCGAAATAAGAAATGGATTTCAATTGGGTCACACAGGTAGCTGGTATCATACAAAGACTAGAGGAGACACTTGAAACTCTTAGTAGAGCAAAATATTTATTGAATGCCTAATAAATGCCAAGAACTCTGCTAGGTACTAGGTGAGACTAGAGCTTGCTCTTGTACACTGGATATTTTTAAAACATTTAAAGCCAGGGAGTGTATCACATGCCTCTAATCCCAATACTTAGGAGGATCATCACAAATTCCAGGACAGCCTGGGCATCACAACAAGACCCTGTCTCAAATATTAAAAGGGCTGGGGGAGCTGGGGTTGGAGCTCGTTGGTAAAGCGTTTGCCTAACGTGTGTGAGGAACTGGGTTCCATCCTCAGCACCACATATAAATAAATAAAATAAAGGTCCATTGACAACTAAAAAAATATTAAAAAGTGGGGGCGGGGAGGGGGGTAGATACAGCCTAGTGATATAGCGCCTCCCTAGCATACACAAGGCCCTGGGATTGATTCTCAGTAAAACACACACATACACAGATTAAAATATTAATTTAAGGCTTACACTCTAAGGAAACTCCTGTATTTGAACAAGACAATGTACATCTCTCTCACTTAGCATATTAAAACAGGCAGATGGAGGAAGAGGGACCTTTACCAGCAGGAAAGACTTTAGAAATTCCAAAGAATTCAACTTTTTCCTCTTTTGGCTATGGAAATTCACATGCTGTTTACCACGAAAGAGATTAAGAGCCAGGCATGGTGGTTCACGCCTGTAATCCCAGCTGAAGGCCCTAGGTTCAATCCCTAGTATCACAGAAAAGAAAAGATTAAAGACCATCAAAAGGGATTTCAACCCAAATTTCATGACCCAATAGTTTAAGAAAAATGAGCCTCGTTCCTGTCAGAAATGATCTGTTTTTGTCACATCACACTGCAGAATCAGCTCCGTCACAGGATTAGAGTACAGCCATGTGAGGACAAAAGTCTAAGCAAAAAGAAACAATACTAGATACTGGAATTTGATAAAGACTCCTCAAGACCACGGCATTTAGCTGTTTCACTGACAGCTTTCTTCTAAGGATCTCAAAGACAAATGTTATTTACATTACCAAGAATCCAAGCAGTGGCGCCATGACCAAATAAAGGGACCTATCAATGGCCTACAGAAATTCAACACTGAAGTTCTCGCCGCCAGCCCTCTGGCCTAAAAGCAAGATCTAGTTTTAAGTAACAGTAGTGTGGTTTAAGAAAAATTTGGTTTTCCCCCTTGGGTTCCTGGCACACAGCTCCTAAAAACCCTTGGTATTTCATCAGTGATAGAACCACCTTGTTATTCAGGTTCCTTTTGACCACACTGAGTTCACACTAATGAGGTGACTCTAGGTGGACCTCCAGATAGCTTCAGAACGGGGGTGGTTGCCAAGAGAGCTAACCTGAGACTGGACAGTTGTCCTGAACCTTTAACCCCTGGAGAAGGGAGAGGAGCTGGAGATGACTAATGATGGGGTCTGGAGAGCTTCTGGGCTGGTGAACACAAGGGTGGCGGGCACATAGAAGCGCTGCATCCCACCCCATGCCCTGCCCGGGCTCTCTTTTCCTGAGTTATTCCCTTGATAGTAAATCAGTAAATGTAAGCAAAGTGTTTCCCAGAGTTCTAGGAGTCCTTCTAGTCGATTATGAACCTCAGGGAAAGACATGGGAACCCCTGAATCTGCAACCAAGGTGGACAGAAGTGTGGGTGGCCAGGGACTAGTTACTGGCATCTAAAGTAGGGGCGGTTTTGTGGGACTCAGCCCTTTAATTTGTGAGATCTGAGACCAACTACAGGCAGACAGTGTCAAAACTAAATGGAATTGCTGGACACCTGGCAGGGTGCTGGACAGCTGAAGAACTGGTCATGGTGCAGAAGAAACACACAAGCAGCAACTTCTAGTTTATGTTTATAAAGCTCAAAGACACAGCAGATTTGCTGATATAACCAACCTCTCAGCTTACCTTGCTGCAATGTATAAACAGAAAAAGAGAAAAATGTAAGCAATGCTGTCCAAATACTTGCTACCAAAAAGAATTGGCATTAATTTTATGTCCTCTACGTGCCAGGCATTAAGTTAGCATAAATTATATGGAGTGTACAAAACTCTGGGACGTAGATATTGTCCCCAAGAGCAGAAGGGAAAATTAAATCTCATAAATTTCCCACTGCACACAGCAAACAGCAGTAACTGGAAACTAAATCTGGTTTTTTTTCTTTTTTTGTGGTGCTGGGGATTGAACCCAAGGCCTTGTGCGTGTGAGGCAAGCGCTCTACCAACTGAGCTCTATCCCCAGCCCCTAAACCTAGTTCTAATACACAAATCCCTGCCACCATTCCACTATTTTTCTTTTTTAAACAGTCCTGGGGATTGAACCCGGTGTATCATTAAGCTACAACCCCAGCCCTTTTCATTTTTAATTTTGAGACAGTTCTCCCCAAGCAGCCCAGACTCCCTTGAATTTCCTGCCTCTGCCTCCCCAGTAGCTGGGATTACAGGTGTGCACCACATACCTGGCTTTCCACCTTCTACATGATACTCTGTATTATATAGTGTAAAATTATAAACTCTAACATTCTTTGAAGAGAACTTGTCCCCTGTACATCTTTAAGAGACTAGTCTTGAAAGGCGGTCTCTAACTCTGCACATGACCTGTGGTGGTTGTCCTCAGGCTACTTTTACTTCCTTTCAAAATTTCTTTTGTGGTTAAACGTGCATGATGTAAGATCTATTATCTTAACCATTGCTAAGTTTAAAGTGCAGTCCTGTCAAGTCCACATCGGCCATCGTTACCATTCATTTCCAGAAAGACCTCTTCCCTCAAACCTGTTTTTCTTTCAGTCTTTCCCATCTCAACAAGTGGCAACTACATACTCCAAGATCTGCCCCAACTCCACTTTTTTTCTCAGTACCTATTCAATCAACCCGCGAAACCTGTTGACTACACTTGAAAACTATCAACTCAGACTGTTTTGTCACCACAGTCACTGCTACCTTCTAGTGCAACCTGAAGTCTTTTTTTTTTTTTTCCGGGGAGGGGGGGTGGGGGTGGGGGTGGGGGTGGGGGGGAGGACCAAAGATTAAACAAGGGGCACTTTATCTACTGAGCTCCATCCCCAGCCCTAGCCCTATTTTGTATTTTATCTAGAGACAGGGTCTCCTTGAGTTGGTTAGCGCCTCGCTGTTGCTGAGGATGGCTTTGAACTCACAATCCTCCTTCCTCAGCCTCCTGAGCTGCTGGGATGACAGGCGTGTGCCACTACGCACCCCCTGGCGCAAACTGTCATTTTTTTCTTTCAATTATAACAAACTCCTAAGTGGTCCTCCTGCTTCTGCTTTGCATCTAACCACCAGTTAGATGACCACCAACACAGCAGTCATAGGAGGGATGATGACAAAATGGAAATCAGACCATGTCACCCAATTACCCCAAACCTCTAAAGACTTCCCATTTACTCAGGGTAAAAGCTCAAGTCCCACAAAGCAACAGCAGCCTCAGCAGCACCTGGTAGCTTATTGGAAATGCACTCCCCTTCACCTCAGACCTACAAAATCAGAATCTGAATTAAACGGATCTCCAAGGTCATTCACGTGCATGCTAAAGTTTTAAAAGCCCTTCAATATAGCACCACAAAAGAAAGCAGCCACCCTCACCCACCCTGGTCATCCTTCAGCCACATTTCAGCCTCAGGGCCTTGGCACTTGCCATTCACCATGTCCAGAGGGCTCTTTATATCTGTGTGACTCACTCCCTCACCTCTGCTAAGCCTTTACTCAAATGTCATCTGTGAGGCCTGTGCCACCTATGATCACTTGATTCCCTCAAAAGAACCTTTTCCTGCTCTTACTTTTCTCACTAGACCTTGTCATCATAAATTTTAAAACTGCCAGGGATGGTGGCAGTTTTTAATCCCAATGACTCAGGAGGCTGAGACAGAAAGATCACAAGTTCAAGGCCAGCATAAGAAACTTAGCAGGACTCAAAAAAAATGTTTCGGGTTGGGGCTGGGGCTCAGTGGTAGAGCGCCTGCCTCGCCTGGGTTAGATCCTCAACACCACATAAAAACAAATAAATAAAGACTTTTTTAAAAAAAGTTTACAAGCTGCATTTTTACATTTAATCTTTATCTTGTTTACTCTATGTCCCCATATAACATAGAATATAAGCTCTACAGAAGCAAAGATTTTTGTCAGTACCCAGAACACAATGACCATTCAACAGTTGTCAAATACACAAAATAATAAACAAATGAGTTTCCTCTTCAAAGCAGTCTCTGCTAGACCTTCATAAATGGTTCCTTACTAAGAAAGTGCCTTTTCTTAACATCACATTCAACAAATCCACTGTTCAAACTACAGTACACTTGAGCACCTATTCGGTAAAAACTTAAGCACTAGAAAAACTTCTGTGCACCCATGATTAAGAATGGAGATTTAGCAGTCTGCTTCATGACTGCAGCAGGCTTATACCATCAGAAAGCCGACAGGAAGAAAGCTGAGGCTTTGTGTGAAAAGAACAGACAGGCCTACAGCTCCACAATGCAGCAACGATCCTTCCTATTGATGACATTTTCTCACTTGATTCTTCTTTAATTAATTCACTTATTTTTATGTGGTGCTAAGAATTGAATCCAGGGCCTCGCCCATGCTAGGCGAGCACTCTACTGCTGAGCCACAATCCCAGCCCCTCACTTGATTCTTAACAACCCTACGAGACACATAAAACAAGTAATAATTTGCCCATTTTAGAGGTTAGAAAACAAATATATAATTGAATTCTCAAAGCATGGCAGTAATAATGTCAAAACTGAAGTCTGAAGACTCTCAATTTTTAGTTCACAATCAACATTATCAAACTTCCTCATGCAAATTATGCAAATGAAACTGAACCAAACCATAAAATCATATATTCTTCTATTATGCTGTAGATACTACTTTTGCCCAAACCATTGAGGTTTATGCAGAATGAGAATAAAGTTCATTAAAGTCAGAATCTCAACTTAAGGAATTAAGATTCAAACTGCTTCCTGTTACTTCTAAGTCTAATCCAGTGTTGAATAACATTCAGCAAGAATGTTAAGAAATGAGCTAATACAGTGTATATGGTCAAAAAGTTCTTGTTTAGCTATAGAAAAAAAATGAAAATGGGAGAAAGGAAATTGTCACAGTGACTGAAAGACAGGAAGGTGTCATGGCTGGGTCATTATTTTGTACTTCTGACAGTGCCTCACTGATGTGATTTTTGCAGAAGAAAAAAAGACATACCTCCTCAAAATCCCAGCAATATCTTTCCTTTCTTTGCATAGATGAGGATGAACAGTTGTAATCAAAAATGTTTTCCAAAAAAGTTCTTTTTAAAAAAGACATAGAAATAGAAGATCCATACAAAAAGAGATCCAATCTGGGAGGATGGACTCTGTCTTCTAAATCTTGTGACCAAGAGCAGCTGTTCACCAAGTGTCAACATCTGAAGGAAGTACTAACTGTGGGTGTGTCTTCTCCAGAGGGGAACACCTGCTGGGACAGAGGGGCAAGAGAAGGAGAAAGAAATTCTACTGAATGCAAATGACTGGCTGATAAACAATTACCAATTTTCAGGCTGCAAAATTTTTCAACTTAATATTAGCCAACATTAAAAGATCACAGCGGCAATACAAAGAGCCAAGTCAGCTGGCACTGGGGTTATCAATGACAGCAACAACCAAAGGAATATTTCAGAAGGTAATCCAACTCTCTGATTACTAACAAATAAGCAGGATGGTAAATAAAATATGAAAATCTGTTTCATGTTTTTTATAGCAAGATGATAGTTGTATCCCACAAACAAACAAGCATAGGTACATGTAGGTAGTCTGCCAAGCAGACCAAGCATTCCGGTACTTTAAAAATAAACAGTGAACAAATACTAATGGGAATGACTATGTCAGCAGAAAATGTAGCCTAATCATGCCAATAAATACATATGTAGGTCTGGCAGAGAAACAACGTGGAAACTGAGGGACATCAAAGATAATTTAACACACAGAGTGGTTTGGGGCACCTTTATTAGAGATCGTATAGAACTAGAAACCTGTTCTATTTTGGCAACAAATTCCGTTAATTTCTTGATATCTACCACATCACTGCACTTCTAGAAAACTCCAGATTGCAGAAAATGCCTAGTAGGCTGAAGTTAAATACAGTGCATGGGGTTAACGCAGAAGAGGAGAAGTGAATGTAAAGACACAGCAAGAAAAACTAAGCAAAATGAAACTGAGAAAACCACAGGACAGGAGAAAAAGAGCAGAGCACCCTTGAGCTATGGGATGATCTCCAGCAGGAGATGCATAACTGGAATGAGAGAAATAATAACCAAAGATTTTCCAAATTTGATGAAAACTGTAAGATCACAGATTCAAAAAGCTCAACACACACCAAGGTCAAAATAAAACATGTGCATAGAGAGCTAAAACTCCACCAAAGCATATGAAAATCAAATTACTTAAAATCGCAGACAAGGAAAAATCTTAAAAGGAGTCATAAGAAAATGGAACTGGAGAAATTATTTCAAAATCGTATAAGTAAAAAGTGATATATATCCAAAGAACCCTTAAGACTCAACAATGACAACAAAAAGCAAACAATTTGACTCAAAAACAGAAAAACAGGCTGGATGTTAATCAGTGGGAGAATAAGAATCTACCACGTGTGAGGCCTGGGGTTCAATTGCCATCACTGGAAAAAAAAAAAATACACACACACACACACACACAGGACCTGAATTGACATTTCTAACACAGAAGATACAAGAATAGCCAATAAATACATAAAAAGATGCTCAAAACCTCCAACAGAGAAATGCAAATCAGAATTATAATGCAAATCACAATCACCTCATAACAGTTAGGATGGTTACTATAAAATACATACATAAGTGTGTGCTGGTGAGGATGTGAAGAAACCGGAACCCTTGTGAACTATTGGTGGGAAGGTACAATGGTACAATCTCTGTGGGAAAACTATATTGCAGTTTCTCAAAAAAAATTAAATGTAATTCAATCCCCAGAATCAAAACAGAAAAAGAAAATACATATGTATGCACATGTGTGCACACGCGCACACACACAGAATTATTACATGATCCAACAATTCCACTCTGGTTACATACCCAAAGACTGAAAGCAGGGTCTTTAAGAGATACCTGCACACTCATGTTCATAGAAGCATTACTCCTAACAGCTAAAATAAGGAAGCAACCCAAGCATTCATCCTGAATGAATGGATAGGAACGGATAAGCAAATGTATATGTGGAATATACATATGTGTACATGTGGAATATACACATAATGGAATATTATTCAGTCTTAAAAGGAACAAAATTTTTATACATGCCACAAAATGAATGAACCCTGAGTACATTATGTAATGAAACAATTTTGTCACAAAAAGAAAAACTCTCTCTGATTCCACTTATATGAAGTACTTAAGAGTAGTCACATTCACAGGTAGATGCCAAGAGCTGAGACATGGGAATTGGGTATTAGAATTTACTAGGTACCAAGTTTTAACTCTGCAAGATGAAAGAGTTCTGGAAATGGATAGTAAGGATGGCTACAACATTAAGAGTGTACTTCATGCCAATGAACTGTACACTTGAAAACGGTTAAGATAACAGATTTTACATCATGTGCATTTAACTACAAAAAAAATATCTTTGAAAGGAAAATAAAAGTAGCCCAAGGAAAACAATCACACACAGAGGAAGAAAAAGTAAACCCAGTGACGGCAGACTTCTCTTCAGAAACCATGAAGACCAGATGCAGATCAACATCTTTAAAGTACTAAAAGAATAAATCTATCAACTTAGAATTCTACACCCAGTGAACACAGCGCCTACAAATGAAGGCAAATTAAAGACGCCTTCAGAAATGCAAGCTAAAAGGATTCATCGCCAGCAAACTTGCAGTATAAGAAGTCCTCTGGGCTGGGGTTGTGGCTCAGTGGTAGAGTGCTCACCTAGAACATGTGAGGCACTGGGTTCAATCTTGAGCACCACATAAAAATAAATAAATAAAATAAAGGTATTGTGTCCATCTACGACTAAATAAAAGTTAAAAAAAAAAGTGATATCACACAGAAACCTGAAACTACACTAAAGAATGAAGAGTCCTGCAAATGATAAACAAATACACACACACACACACACACACACACACAGAGATTTTTATTATAATGAGACATTATTACAAAAAATAGCACTATGAAGAATTTTCACAAACCAACTGCAATGAAGCACACTTGTAATCCCAGCAACTCAGGAGGCTGAGGCAGGAGGATCACAAGTCTGGGCAATTTAGCAAGGCCCTGTCTCAAAATAAAATAAAAAGGGCTACAGATCTGGGTCAGTGGTAGTTCAATTCCAAGTACTGCAAAAAGAAAAAAAAATTACAATAAACTATCTGCCAACATGCCCATCTTCCAAAATTCAAAATATTGTGATTAACGGAACTCATTTACCATCACACTTTACTATAAATTAGAATCAATATCATTCCTTTTTTAGAAGGAGGAGCTCTATGAGCTGGGGATGTCGCTCAGTGCTCTAGCACTTGCCCAGCATGCTCAAGGGCCTGGGCTCAATGCTGCAGCACCTCAAAAAAAAAGCTCTAAGGTATAAGCTAGCTACTTGTCTGAATAGAGTCCGTCTTTTGAAGAAATAAAATTAAAACTAAAATCTTCTTTAGCCATCCCCACATTCTATTATACAGGCAATGGTCTGACACGCCTCTGAAGGGACTGCCTACAGACCTGGGCATGATGGCACATGCCTGTGATCCCAGCTACTGGGGAAACTGAGGCAGGAGGAGGCTCTTGGGTTGGAGGCCTACCTGGGAAATAAAGTGAGATCCTCATCTAAAAAAAGATAAAAAAGAAAAAGAAAAGAAAAAAATTGAAGGGGTCGCCTACAGAGAAATTCCGTTAGAGAAAGTGTGATGGTGGTCAACATATAATTTACCTAGCTTCCAGTGTCTCCAGGGAACCCAGAAGTCACTTAGAAAAGAGTTACAAGGATAGCAAAGAATGTTCCCTGTTTTGAAGTCTGAAAAACAACATTAAGTTTCAATGAATTGGTCAGGATGCCCCAAACTGGCAAGAGGAGAAAACTTTTGCCAAGTCTTCCTGAAGAAAATGAATTTGTCAAAGCAAAAGCTTCAAAATGAAGCTTCAGGGTCAGAGGCTGAAACAGGAAAAGAAAAACAACAATATTTGACACGACTCTATTATAGTTCAAACCCCAGGGGAAATGTGGTTAGTGAGAATAAAATCACTGTAATACAATATCACTGATGCCAAATAGATTACAGGATGGGAATCCTGCCTACTATCCCTCTGAATACATAATGGGAAATACAATTCATACAGTGAGATTCCTTAAGACCATTAACAACCTTTTTTTTTTTTTTTTTCTTTTCTTTTTCGTCCTGGTACTGGAGACTGAACTCAGGAACTTTACCACTGAACTTACACCCCAAGCCTCTTAGATTTTGAGACAGGGTTTCTGTAAACTGCGCTGGTTGGGCTTGGGTGGTGGCTCAGTGGTAGAGCACTTACCTAGCATGTGTGAGGCACTGGGTTCGATTCTCAGCAACACATATAAATAAATAAAGTCCAC
This sequence comes from Marmota flaviventris, assembly GCF_047511675.1. Classification (NCBI taxonomy): domain Eukaryota; kingdom Metazoa; phylum Chordata; class Mammalia; order Rodentia; family Sciuridae; genus Marmota; species Marmota flaviventris. The sequence continues at coordinate 17,345,699 of NC_092517.1, forward strand.
TGACAACTAAAAAAATAATTAAAAAAAAAAAAAGCCTGCCCTAGTTGGCAACTCAAACTTATGATCCTCTGCGGTAGCCTGAGTAGCTGGGATCACAGGCATGTGCCACCACATCCAGCTTCACCAGTAGATCTTATTTACAACTTCTTGTGAGAGATCATTTGCTATTTTCAGAGAGAAAACTGAGTGATACATAATTCAGGATGTATCTGTGACAGAATTCCAGAGGAAGTCTACCTACTGTTACCTCATCTGAACCAAAATTCTCCATTCTATACAATGGAGTCAAGACAACAACGTGAATTCAGTATTCACTGAATACCATGTCATGGAGAAGTAGCAATCTTCCAGCATTTTACCCCAAGTCAAAGCACTAGATAACATTCCACTTTATATGACAACAAATTTATCCTAAGAAATACACAGGTTACATGTGCAGGATAATTGACAGCATATGTTCAAACAAAAAAGTACACAACAATGTTCAAGTTTTTTTTTTTTTTTTTTAAAGGTACTGGGAATTGAACCCAGGGGCAATTTACCACTGAATTACATTCCTAGACCTTTATTTTGAGATAGGAATAGGGCCGTCAACCTGTGATCCTCCTGCCTCAGCCTCCTGAGTCCTGGGATGACAGGCATGGCCACCATACTCAGCTCCAAATGTAAGTATTTGTATTTCCCACTACTTGAAAAAATGCTTTGCTAGTTTAAAAAAGAAAGAAAGAAGGAAGGAAAACACTTAAAATTTTTAACATAGTTATTCTAGAAAAGGCAAAACTATAGAGATAATAAACAGATCAGCGAGTGGCTGCCAACAGCTGTTGTGGGAGAAGCAAACAGGTGTGACACAAATCTTTTCAGTGCTGTGAAACTACTCTGTAATGGTGAATGTGAGCTACTGAAAGTCTATCAAAAGTTACAGAACTTGATAGCACAGAGAGTAAACCTAAATGAATGCAAATTCTTAAGGAATTAGAAAGTATGGGCATCTCAGCATGGAGTACAGAACCGCACAGAAGCATCTCAGTCAGTCAGGCATGACGACGCAGGCCATCCAGCAACTCTGGAGCCTGGGACAGCAGGATGGCAAGTTCCAGGCCAGCCTGGGCACCTTAACCAGACTCCATCTCAAAATAAAAAGGGCTGAGGATGTAGTCCAGAGGTAGAGTGCCCCTGGATTTAATTCTCAGTACCACCACCACTCCCCTCCACACACACACACACACACACACACTCAAAATCTTTCACAACTACATGACACAGACTCAGGAAGGAGCAAGAAGAACAAGTGCTGACCTAAGAAGGCTGGAGGCACTGGGGCTCAGCAGTAGTACACTTGCCTGGTATGTGTGAGGCACTGGGTTCAATTCTCAGCACTGCATAAAAATTAATAAAGTAAAGGCTGATTAACAACTATTAAAAAAAAGGAAAGAAAGAAAGGCTGAAAATGAGCAGTGTCTGTGAGACCAAAGGCAAAAGGAACTATCCACAAGCACTGTATTATTCTAGCTGAGAAAGTCGTTTCCCACAGGTGTATAGACTCCACAGTAGGTGAACACCGGAATTGAAGAATTAAGTCAGTGGATGGACAGTGTGAGCCAGGTTTCTCACCGTGAAGTCAGAGGTGAATTATCCATGTGGCAATTAAGAGTTGGAGACATCATGAACTCATGCTTAGCTTCATATCAATGTAGATAGTAACATACACAAATATCTATAGATATATGAAATTAAAAGGTGAATACGCACACACATCTCCTTCATCTGTCACCTGAAGAGAGCCTAGAAGCAATTACACTCTGGTAGCAACAAGCACACCCAATACCCAGAGCCTTGCCTTCTAATACCACTCTCCAATAAAAGCAATCAGGACTCCTTGGAGAAATGACTGATTATAGGACTGGAGCAGAGAATATGCAAGATGAACCTGGAAGCATCTTACACTGACAAGAGAGTAACCCAAAACACACACACAATGACTGGGTATGCCACAAAGAAGGGACAAGTAGCCAAAGATAGAACAATCTGAACAACAAAATTTTTGTAGAAGCTAGGGATGGTGGTGCACACCTAGGAGGCTGAGGCAGGAGGATCTTAAATTCAAGGACAGCCTCAGCAACTTGCCAATACCCTGTCTCAAAATACAAAATAAAAAGAACAGAGGGTGTAGTTCGGTGGCAGAGCAATCTGAGTTCAATCTCTAGTACTGGGGGTATGGAAAGAGGGACCCACAGTGCCTAGGAAAGTCTGGGAAACTTTCACAACCAAGAGGAATTAAAGAAATATGACTGTGAAAACATACTCTGGATGGGATGGGATCCTAGAATGGAAAAAGGACATTAGGGAAAAACTAGAAATATGAATAGAGCATGGACTTAGTAATAATGCAACAATATTGGTTCATTGTGATAAATGAACCACATTGATATGTTTTTAAAAAGGGGGAAACTGGGTGCAAGATAGACAGGAATTCTCACTGGTAATCTTCATAACATTTCTGTAAATCTAACACTGTTCTAAAAACATTTGTTCTTAATGTTTATTTTTTAAAATGAAATACTCATGATGGACTATATACTTATAATTTCACTTAGTGCACCTAGGACACAAATGATGCTAAAATATGATCTCCGCCTTGCAGTCTCACTGTGAGTAGACAAATACTCATGAAAGATACAGAAATAAGAAAACAGTAAATGAGAAGTATAGTTAAAAGCGTATTAGAAACACAGAGGAGGAAAAGAGTTGTGAAGGAAGGCTTCAAGGAAGAAAGAAAACTTGAATTTGTACCTTAAAATGTACTGCAGGGTACCAAAGTTAAAAAGAAGATAAACAGGTACACTCATAAGGACAACCAGAAGGGAGATTAAAAAAAAGTTAAAAGAGGTTTAATTTAAAAATTTAGCCCGGAAAAATAAAGCCTTAAATGAGAGACATAATAGCAGTGTTCAAATACTTTAAGGGTCACGTGGCTAAAAAATGGTTACATCATATACCCATTTAACTTACAAGCTGACCTCTGGTGAAATGTGCCCACATTCAAGGACAAAGAAAGTGACAGCTGTTCATTACAGCCACAACAGGAAATGCCAATATGGAAAGATAGGAAGCAGGTGGCCAAGTTATTCTCCACAACTTTTCAAAGGATGATGCATATGTGAACCCAATAAAGCAAAAATCTAGATTCAAATCCTGCAAACAGGCCTAGCACACTGTATGTGCCACATCCTTTCCTATATATTAGCTTGTTTAAGATTCACAGTACATCTATAAACATTAATGTAGTAAAGGTTTAATGTAAAAAGAGAATTCGATGCTGCATGCAAGCAGGAACGTATTAGAATTCTTCTCTATCCCTGACTCTCTGAAGAGCAAATAGTTTGTAGGCCTAGATATCTACGTAACTAATTCCCCTTGTTCCTTCCTTTGGTAAAGTGCAGTGCCTCTCTCTCAGGCTTTAGTGTGCATAAAAACTATACAGGAACTGGGTGCAGTGGTGCAGGGCTGTAATCCCAGCAACTTGGGAGGCTGAGACAGGAGGATCACAGCTTCAAGGGGAGCCTCAGAAACTCAGTGAGACTCTATGCAACTTAACAAGACTCTTAGTTAAAATAGCAAGAATGGGGGATATAGTTCAGTGGGTTCAATCTCCAGTTCCAAACAAAACCACAAAAAACAAACAAAACAAAGTAAACGCTTTATACAGTTATAAACACAAAAACACGCACACTATTTGAGCAATTTAAGAAATTTTCAAGTACACTTTTCAACTTAAGTGATTTTTGCCCCATGCACTAATTTGAGGACCTAATCCTTCATTCCCCTGGAATGAAGCACCACTCCACTGCAGGCTTACTTGAGACAGAAAAGTCAAATCCTACAAGAAAAATATTCTAACAATTAAGTCTAAAATGAATTTTCTGTCATAAAAGGTGTTCAGAGACTGAAAAATCACAAAGAACATTTTAGGAAAGAAGAACTGGGTGAGAAGATCTCTTTCAAGTCCTGAATTCTAGAAAAGGGTAGAATTTAAAATCCAAAAAGAGGAAAGCAACAAAATAAAAGGCAAGAATGACCTGTTATGTGGGGGAAGCTCAATACTGGGGAACACAGGAACTCATTTCTACAGGTAGAGAAGCTCTTCCATCTTTCAGAGGACCACTCACACCCCTCTGCCTATGAGGCCTCCCTCACTTAGCAACCCTTCCCCACCCCCACCCCCCCGCCCCAGTCACTCACTAGTCACACTGGCTTGTTTAATTTCCTTCATAGCTTCTATCAGGGGTCAGTAAACTTTTTCTATAAAAGGCCAGACTTACATGCAGGCCAAACCAGCTTGGTCCATGTGTGTGAATGAATGGCCTGTAAGCTAAGAATAGTTTTACATATTTAAGAGATTGGGGGAGATTGTTTTAAATGAATATTTCATGATGTGAAAATTATATGAAATTCAAATTTTGTTGTCCAAATTTAATTGGAAAATAGGCATGCTAATTTTTCTACTGCCTAGGCTGCCTCTGCACTCAAAGTTGAACAGCTGCAACAGAAGTTGTATGGCCCACCAAGCCTAAAATATTTACTTTTTTGACTTTCACAAAAGTACTGATTGCTGGCTACATTATTATCTGAGGTGGTCTTCTCTATTTGCTTTTCTATTCCTCATTCTCTCAGAGACACAGAATAAAGCACAGTGAGGGCAGAGGCCCTTGTCTGTTTTGTTCCCATCCTGAAACTCAATTCTTAGAAAAAAATTCTGGAACAAAGTAAGGATTCAATAAATATTTGATGAAAAAAATTAATAAATGGCTTATGGACCTGAGAAGTTTAAACTTCTACCAAACCTAAGGTATAATGTGTCACCACATATTATATTAAGTCTTTAATCATCATAGGTTTTAGGCTGTGAACAAACTCTTAAAGAAAATGGGAAATATTCTAGTAGAGAGAGAAATAAAGTAATAATGTTGGTCACCAGCTAGTCCAGGACACTGGGATTCTTCAGGAAATTGTAGACTACAAAGTTGCTCATGAAAGGTCCTCTGAATTAGTGCAAGGTGCCAAACCATTGTCAGCTGACTGGGCTCCTGTTTATCTTAAGATGCAAATACTTAAGAAATGACATCTCCTAAACATAGTACAGAGCATCAACACCATGCCACATCTTAATAAATGCTCATAATTATAGCAGATCTAGATCACACTTGCTAATGAATTTTTGATATCTAAATTTTTCCTATGCTGCTGATCAGCATCTATTCTGTAAGCAGTTGAAAACTCTTTAGAAAATTAAAAGGTTACCGCCCACAGACCAGAAGCAGCTTTTTAATCTTTCTATACTAGCCAGAGAGTGGGTGTGTGATTTCAAAAAAAATACAAGCCAACTCTGTTGGTGCAGGACCAGGTACTGTTGAGTTCAAATCCCACCTATAAGCATTGTTTGTTACATGACACTAGTAAAACTACCACCTACTCACAATTTGAGTCTCAATCTTCTGATCTATACAAATGGAGGGAAAAAAAAAATGTACCCACCTCCTGGAGGAATTTTATGTCATTAACCTTTTTCACAAGATTCTTTCCTTCAGGCTTTGCGATAATTACTATTCACAGGTCCTTTAAAAAGATAAGGGTTTGGCTTGAGCAATCACTTCCAAAAATTGAAGAGACTGGACAGAAGGTATGTACAAATCCAACTTTTGTTTTATTTTAAAGTAGCCTACTGTTTTTTCAAGATCTGGAATGGTTTAGCTTTTTTTTTTTTTTAACAGTAAGCTAAAAAAAAAAAAAATCATAAAGATGCTTAGGGCACAGGTACCTCTGACGAGTAAGTCAGACTTCTAGAATCACTTTGGATGGGAGGCCAGGGTCCACTTCTCTAACAAGTCAGGATGGAGGCAGCCTGCAAGCACAAGCTAGGATCTACCAAGCCTCAGGTAGAATGTGTCACCAAAGCAAAGGAGAATTGTCCAAATTGCTCAAGTGGCCAAATGCCTCTAGAGGAACTCGAGCAACAGAATCACATGGGGGATCCTCACCATCCATGCTGTTAAGGGATGAATCCAGCCAGCCCCTGGACCACCAGCACACACACCTTCCCTTAGGCTGCAGAAGCAGGGATGTGCAAGCCACAGAGGGATCTCTGGCCTTTGGGGGGGAGGTGTGACTCACTTCTTCGCCCCCTTCCCTCTTTCTAAAAAAGGGGTTCACAAAGGGCACCCTGGGGCCAAACCCAACCAGCCGGGACCCACACCCCACCTCGCACCACCCCGTGCTCCCCAGGACGACGGGCTCCCTCCTCCCCGACAAAACAAGTTCCAAATCAAAACAAAAGGCACAGAACTGGTTTCAGGTGGCAACGGCCTGAGCCCCGGTGGCCAACTTCTGGGGACCAAGGCGACCCGGGGCTCCGAGGACCTCAGACCCCCGCCCCCACGGGAGCCGGCTCCCGACCGCTCCGTCCTCGGGCCTCGGCCCCAGTCCTCTCGGCCCCTGCCTCACCTCAGCCCCGGGGCTCAGGAAGGGGGTGCGGTGAGGGGTGGCCGAGGGAGCCCCGGGGCCGACCTGACAGGACACCGAGCCGGGGACAGAAAAGAGGCCCAGGGGTCGAGCCCTAGGCCCGGGGCTTCGACGCGAACCGGGGCGACCGAGGGTCTGAGCCGCGCCAGGCCGCGAGCGGGAGGCCGGGCCCACAGCAGCGGCAGCGGCACCGGGCCCCGCTCCCGCACCGCACTCTTCCCCCCACCCGGCCGAGGGGCCGCCCGTGAGGGGACCGCGGCCGCGACGGGGGCGCTCACTCACCGGCGGGGAGGGGAGGAGCAGCCGGCGTCTCCGCCAGCGCCGTCTCCCGAGCTCAAGCGCCGGCTCCTGCCGCTGCAGCCGCCGCGCCGGGTCCATCCCCCCCAACCACCCCCCTCCCGGCCCTCCCCCCGCGCCGCTACCGCCGCCGCCGCTGCCGCCTTCACCCCGGCGCGGGAGCGCGAACCGGCGCGAGGGAGCGAGAGCGCGCGCGCCACCGCCACCACCGCCGCCGCCCACAACCTCCGCCCCCGGCCGACGGCGCCTGCGCGGAGGCGCGCGCACGCCGCGAGGGGGCGGAGCCGAGGGCTATATAAGCCGACGCCCCACCCACCCCGGTCCGCCCACCCACGCGGTGCCTGGCCGACTCCGCTGGGCGGCTGCAGGTGTGTCGCGGAGCGGTTCCAGGTGAGCGTCTCCCGACCTAAAGCTGCGGGAACCGAGCTCCTGAGGGAGAACCCCATTTCTGGAGAACGACGCCCTTGAGCAGCGCAGTTTTGCGCGGATTTCTGGGTGACGCTCCGGCTCCCGCGTTTCTGCTCCCTACCTTAGTCGCGAAGGCCTTCCTTCCGCCTAGCGGGCTGCTGGGAAAAGGGCAAAGGCTGTTATTTTACATCAGATATAAGAACTTAACTGCTGAAGAAATCGCAAGCAGCCAGCACCAGCCCGTCCTTTGATTTTTTTTTATTTTATTTTATTTATCTATAGGTGTTGCCCAGGATCGAACCCAGTGCTTCTGTGTGCTAGGCAGGCGCTCTACCCCTGAGCCACAACCCCAGCCCAGCCCAGCCCCTCCTTTTATTATTCCCAATTTCCCCAATTCATTTTTTTTTTTTAGGTCATCACTTAGGTATTGAGGTTTCTTCCATGTTAGAGGAGCTGGGAGTCCTTGGCCTCCTGAAGTCTTGAGAGCCGATGGAGAAGGAAAACGTGCATGGGGGAATCAGACAAAATCAAATTTGAAATTAGTAATCCCTCCTCTGAGAGATCTGTGGTGCTGGGACAACCTTTATGGGGGAGACTAGTCGAGAAGGTTGGGGCTACAATCCAAAAGCCGAACGGGAAGGGCTAACTTGGTGGGAGGGTGGACAGTATCAACATTGCCAGAAGGGGCGTTGAAAGACCTCCCCGAATGTGGAGCAGACTGAGTGTAGGAAGAAGTAAGTGATTTGGGACTTTGAGAGTTTGAGGAACCCTTTGAGGATTTTTCCAGCATGGTCACAGGGAGTGTAACTTGATCGTTATATCTCTTTTTAAATGATTGCTCAGCAGTGGAGGGTTAAATGGTCTCAGAGTTGGAGCAGGGAGGCCAATTAGCCAGCCACAGAGTATGTCATCAAGGCAAGAGAGGAGGGCGACAGTAGGGAAGAACTCTATTTAGCAAGTAAAATGGACAGGCTTATGGATGAATGGTGAAGGAGTGAAGGTAGGTAGCAAGATTGACTCCAAGTTGAAGGTCATAGGAGATTCATTTATAGATTTCAGAAGCATCGAAGGACACCCCTGAGAAAAGTGACCCCAAATGATTGATCAATCTAAATGTAAAAGCTAAAACTATTAATTTTTAGAAGAAAACACAGAAAAAGTCTGACTTCAAGCTAGGCAAAATTTTTTCTAGCATACAAAAAGCATGAATCATAAATGAGATGATTGACAGATTGAGCTTTTTCAAAATGAAGTTTTGCTCCTGGAAGAACACTATTAAGAAAAGGAATCCAGAGGCTGGCCTGGTGACCCACACCTGACATCCCAGCTACCTGAGAGGCTAGAAGCAAGAGGACTGCAAATTTGAGGCCAGCCTGGGCAAGTTAGCAACACCTTGTCTCAAATAAACCAGTTAATGAAAGGGCTGGGGATGTAGCTCAATATTAAAACACCCCTGGGACCAATCCTCAGTACTGGAAAAAAAAAAAAAAAGTCGAATGGAGGTGGGGGGGCTGTAGAAGAGGGGAGGACCAGGAGGAGCACATAGATTTTAAACATGGGAAATTTGGGTTGGGGGTCTAGGTCATTGGTACCACACCTGCTTGCCATCCCAGCACCAAAAATACGTGAGGGGGGCAGGGCGGGGAGTATGCCCATGCTGTTTTGAAAACATTATCTAAATTGTTCTGATTTGGGTGAGGCAATATTTAGCCTTCAGACATTTACTAATTAATTTTAAGCATATGAAAACTGGAACATTATTTGGCAAAATTTGGTATCATCAAATTAGAATATTTATGCAGAAAACAAACATCACCAAAAAAAAGGAGTACATTTTGTTACTCAGGTTGATATACAAAGCCCATTATAGTAATTAAAATGTTAACAGATTCTGTCAAAGAAATACTTTGGACTAAAGTAAGAAATGGTAAAATTGCTCTTTATTTTTAGATGAAGGTATCTAATGCTTGATATGAGCCACTTAGCCTCATATAATAATTATGATTAGTGATAAAGATTGCTAAACTCTTTTTTTTTTTTTTAATAGGAAAAGACATTTGGGGCTGGGATTGTGGCTCAGCGGTAGAGTGCTTGCCTAGCATGCGCCGGGCCCTAGGTTCGATCCTCAGCACCACATAAAAATAAAGGTATTGTGTCCAACTACAACTAAAAAAAAATTTAAAAAATAGGAAAAGATATTCAACAAAGATTTACTGGTTAAGAAAAAAACAAGAAAAAATGCTCAATGAAATTAACCAAATGATGTTATGTGCATTTTAAATATGTAATAACATGTCCCACTATTATGTGTAACTATAATGCAACAATAAAATTCTTTTGTTTAAATAAAGCAGGGGACACTAGAGAAGAATAGCCTTACCTTAGATTAGGTAGAGGGAAGTGAGGGGAGGGGAGGGGATGTGGGGATAGGAAAGATAGTAGAATAAAACAGACATTATTACTTTATGTATAAATGTGACTGCATGACCAATGTGATTCTACAACGTGTACATTCAGAAAAATGAGAAATTATATCCCATCTATGTATTAGCATACAAAGTGTATAAATGCATTCTACTGTCATGTATAATAACAAAAATAAGGGGGCTGGAGTTGTGGCTCAGTGGTAGAGTGCTCATCTAGCACACGTGAGGCACTGGGTTCCATCCTCAGCACCACATAAAAATGAAAAAAAGATATCATGTCCACCTACAACTAAAAAATATATATTAAAAATAATAAAAAATTATTTTGTTTAATGTTCAACATCAAGAATTCCAAGGGAAATGTAATTGAAACCTTAGAAAGATAGCAGTAAATTTAAAGGGCTGGGCTGGGGTTGTGGCTCAGTGGTAGTGAGTTTGGTAGTTTGCCTAACACATGTGAGGCAATGGGTTCAACCCTCAGCACCGCATAAAAATAAATCAACAAAATAAAGGCATTGTGTCCATCTACTACTAAAACAAAAATTTTTTTTTTAAAAATTTAAAGGGCTAAATTAAAGATGGACCAGACTAAGTACTGGCAGGGGTGTAGAATTAGAAATTCACACACACTGGTAATGGAAAAACAAAAAGAAACAACTGTTTTAATCACAGTTTAGCAGTTTCTCTTAAAAATTGGGCAGGCATGGGGGCACACACCTGTAATCTCAGTGACTCCGGAGGCTGAGACAGGAGGTTCACAAGTTGGAGGTCAGCCTTAGCAACTTAACAAGACTCTCAGCAGGTAAAGCATCCCTGGATTCAATCCCCAATACCAAAAGGCCAACGAACAAACAAATTAAACATTCAACTACCCTGTGACTTGGACACTACAGTCTGAATTCTTAACAAGAAAAAGGAAACAATAATAAGAAAAAATATATGTTCGGCATGAGCTTTATTTGCAACAAAAACTAACACAAATGTTCAAAATCTGATGAATGAATAAATAAATAGTGGTATGTCCACAGGATAGAATACATTCAGCAATAAAAAGAATGATGTACTTACATAAACTTTGTTGATTAATCTCAAAATAATTACAGAACATGAAGAAAACCAAAAAAAAAAAGCAAACATTTTAAGGATTCTAATCATGCAAAATTATAGAAAGCACAAAACATCTATTGTAAAGAAAAACGAATGTATAATCTCGCTTTTCTGGGAAGAGAGATTATAAGGCATGGTGGGACATCCTTCTCATCCCAGTTTGTGAGGCCAGGAAGAGCACTCGAGGCCAGCCTCAGCAACTTAGCAAGGCCCTAAGTAATTTAGTGAGACCCTGTCTCAAAAATAAAAATAAAAAGGACTGAGGATGTTGCTCAGTGGTTAGTGCCCCTGGTACAAAAAAGAAAAAAAAAACAACTATTGTTAAGCATGAGATGAGAAAATTGAATTGGAACTATCATGCCAGCAAAAATTCAATTACAAAGAGTATGCAGTCCTCTTTGTTATGACAATATTAATAAAGGATACAGATTGTAAAATACCAGCCAAAATTTGACTTTCAAATCTCTCAGTTGGTTAGCTTTGTACTGGCTGGGTATGACGCTTTAAGTAAATCTGATGATTAAGTCAAATGATACACAAAAAGAAATCCATGTACCAAAAAAAACTTAAACATGCATAATGATCTCAAAAATCTCAGAGTATGACATTCTCAGGGGGAAAAAAAATTATTGGTCTTGGTGATGCGCCCCTGTAATCCTAGCTCCTCAGGAGGCTGAGTTAGGAGGATTGTAAGTTTGAGGCCAGCCTCAGCAACATAGAGGGACCCTGTGTCAATATAAAAACTAAAGAGGACTGGGGACTCAGTGATAGAGCACTCCTAGGTTCAATCACCAATATGGCCAAAAAAGAAAATTCTTTGAAGAAAAACTAAGTAATGATGCTTACAAAAAATAGATTACTGGGGCTGGGGTTGTGGCTCAGTGGTTAGAGCACTTGCCTAGCACATGGGAGGCACTGGGTTCGATCCTAAGCACCACATAAAAATAAATAAATGAAATAAAGGTATTGTGTCCATCTTCAACTAAAAAAAAAATTTAAATAGACTACTGATTTTAAAACAACTTGTAAAATGTCTTGACTTTCATTTCACTCTCCCTAACATAGAAAACACTAGAAAAAGATTTCAATTGCAACTCTATTATCCCACCTATGATAAAAACTAAATTTTCAAATCAATTTCTTCTTTATCTACATTAAAAACTGCAATGTAATTTTTTTATGTGTGTGTGGTGCTAGGAATTCAATGCTGGGCAAGTCCTCTACTACTGAGATACATCCCTGGCTCCTACATTATCATTTTTAAAATAAATTACAGAAGCTGGCAATGTAGCTCAGTGGTAGAGCATATTCTTGACATGCAAAATGTCCTGGATTCAATCCCCAGCAGCCCCACCCCAATCCCACAAAATAGTTTACAATAATGAAAGAAACTAAGGCCTTTTTCGATCTTCTAGTATAAAACTTCACTATTCCCAACATGGTCTCTAAGCTGGATGTGGAGGCACATGCCTGTCATTCCCACTATTCAGGAGGTTAAAGCAGGAGGATTGCAAGTTTGAGGCCAGCCTCAGCAACTGAGCAAGGCCCTAAGCAACTCAGCAAGACCTTGTCTCAAAAAAAAAAAAACAAAAACCCACAATGTGGTTCCAGGACCAGCAACATTAGCATCATCTAGAAATGGGGCAAACTCTCTGTCCCCTTCCAGATTGGCTTCAAAGTCTTCCAGGACATAACTTGGTAGCTGAGTGCTTTCATGGTGTGTGTGAGGCTCTGGGGTTCCAACCCCAGCACTGCAGGAAAAAAGACAGGCAGGCAGAAAGAAAGGAAGGAGGGAGAAATGTAGCTTCACAAAATTAAAATTCAGTAGAAACTAATTAAGATTTAGAGTGACCAAAAGAGACTGTTATATCTACTGACCATGATACAGAGAACCCAGTGACTCAGGAGGCTGAGGCAGGAGGATCAAAAGTTCGAGGCCAGCCTCAGCAGCTTAGTGAAACCCTAAGCAACTTAGCAAGACCCTGTCTCAAAATAAAAAATAAAAAAGGGCTAGGGATATGGCTCAATGGTAAAGCACCCCTGGGTTCAATCCCCAGGACCCAGACCCAAAGAATTTATTTCCATGTCAGCAAGACAAATAACTGTTAGATAACAAATCATCATATGCTAAGTGACTTCTAATTTCTAATTATTTTACTAGTTTATCTCTCTCACCTCAGGGCCTTTGCTTCAGCTGTTTCCTGGGTCTGTATAACTTTCTCTCCAACAGAGGTGACCTTTTGGTGCTCAGCTTAAATGTCATTTCATTGGGGAAGTCTTCCCTCACCCCACAGCAAAGGTCAGCTTCTCCCATGATGCACTTTCAAAACATCCTGAACTTCTGTTTTCTTATCCCCGTAAGCATGAAACTTCCCCTTAAATCTCTTCCTTCTTCTCTGGACAGTGAACGCCTTGAGTGCAGGGACTTTATCTCTGCCATTCTGAATCCACTGACCCTTCATATACCTTTAGGGGCTCCATAAATATTTTTGAAATTAATAAATGAACAAATGATAATTTTATTCTTATTAAATGAAATATAACCTGATTGAACCCAAAATGCATGCTGTACCACGGAGCCACATACCCAGCCCCTCTTATTTTTTGAGACAGGGTCTCGCCATTTTGCTGAGGCTGGCCTTGAACTTGTGATCCTCCTGCCTCAGCCTCCTGATTCACAGAAATTAACAGGCCTGTGTCACAGCACCAAGCAGATGAGACCTCCTGCCTCTCAGGTACAGGTATGAATTGGAAAACTACAAGCAGTAAGTGAATATATACATGTAAAGGACTTGGATACCTATTGTTGCAAGAGTATCATGCAGATCAAGAGTATTGGGGACAATATTAGATTTGGCAGCACACACTTGTAATGCCAGCTACTCAGGAGACTCAGGCAGGAAGATCACAATTTCCAGACCAGCCTGGGCAACTTAGCAAGACTCTGTCTAAATAAAATAAGGGTGGTGATGTAGCTCAGTGATAGAGCACTTACCTAGCTCTCAGGAGGCCCTGGATCCATTCCCCAGTATTGAAAAAAAAAGGGGGGGGGAACCCTCAATATTTTTTTGAGTGGGAGAAACTATACACAATGTGTGATTCCATGAAGTTCAAGGACAGGCAGAACTCACAAATGAGAACCAGGTGTGATGGCACAGACCTGTAATCCCAGCAGCTCAGGAGGTTCAGGCAGGAAGATCACAAATTCGAGGCCAGCCTTAGCAACTTAGCCAGGACCTGTCTCAAAATAAAACATAAAAAGGGCTGGAGATGTGGCTCAGTGATTAAGCACCCCTGGGCTCAGTCCCCAGTACCACCACAACAACACCAAACTACCAGGAAAATGGAGGTAGATCAGATTAGTAAGGGGTGACTGCAAGGGGTCAAAGGAGTTGAGGTGCATTGTAGTTATACGGCCCAGTGTGTACATAGAAATACATCTGAAATACATGTGCATGCTGCTGTGCTGATACACACCTACACCCGGAAACCCAAGTACTCAGGAGGCTGAGGCAGGAGGATAAGGCATTTTATTGAGACCCTGTCTCAAAATTTGAAAAAAAAATAAATAAAAATAAAAAACATCAAAAAGGGCAGGGTTTGTAGCTCAGTGGTAGAGCACCCCTGAGTTCCATCTCCTGTACTGTAAAATAGATGATTAATTTTAAAAATAAAATTTGCGCACTTTGGACAAGGGATGTGGCTTGGTAGTAGAGCGCTTACTAGGCCTGGCTTCCATTTCCAGCACTGGAAAAAAAAATTATATTAAGTACACAAATCCTTTTATGGGGGGTTGTAGGGGGTGGCATGCTGGGAATCCAGCCAAAGGCCTCAGAGGTGCTGGGCAAGCATTCTACCACTGAGCTATACCCACAGCGGTACTGTATGCAATTTATATCTCATTAAAAATTTTTTTTTGGTAGCTGGGTGTGGTGGCAAATACCTGTCATCCCAGCAGCTCGGGAGGCTGAGGCAGGAGGATCTCGAGTTCAAAGCCAGCCTCACCAATGATAAGGAGCTAAGCAACTCAGTGAGACCCTGTCTCTAAATAAATATGAAAAGAGGCTGGGGATGTGGCTCAGAGGTCCAGTGCCCTTGCATTCAATCCCAGTATCATTTTTTTTTTTTTTTTTTTTTTGGTACCCAAGGGCACTCAACCACTGAGCCACATCCCCAGCCCTATTCTGTATTTTATTTAGAGATAGGGTCTCACTGAGCTGCTTAGGGCTTTGCTAAATTGCCTAGGCTGGCTTTGAACTTGTGATCCTCCTGCCTCGGTCTCTTGAGTCGCTGGGATGACAGGTGTGCACCATCATGCCCGGCTCATTCGAAATTTTTGACATGGGCTGGGGCTATAGCTCAGTGGTAGAGTCCTTGCCTTGCATGTGTGAGGCACTGGGTCTCATCCTCAGCACCATAAAAAAATAAATAAAGAGATTGTGTCCATCTACAACTAAAAAGATATTAAACAACTTTTTTTTTTTTTTTTTTGAGAAAAGAAATGGATCAAGAGCACTCTTTTTCTGTTGGCATAGAGAAGACTCCTCGGCCTCTCCCCAGGACCTCAGAGGGGAACCTAATATGGTTCAAGCCCCTCCCCTTGTTCCTGCTGATACCCATAAACCGCAGCTTCCTGCCACTGACCTGACCTTCACCTGAGACAAGTAGGCCATGTACATGTCCCAGGAGGCCCAGCAGGGTAGATGGGGACAGGAACACAGATGGTTTTATTCATAACCTAAAGACCAGTGTCCTCCGTGGGAATCAAAGCCGATGGACTGAGGACCCTGCCAGTCAACAGGAGGGGAACAGAACCCCAACAGTGGCCTTACTGGGGCTCAAGGTGGGAGTGCTGGGGATCATAATCTCAGCTATGTTGGTCTATTTTATTTTCAAGTGGTAGAAATGCAAAGCAACAGGCTTCAAGGACACAAGAGCGACTTATTGGAAGGAGATTGATGTATGTAGAAAAGGTAACCATAGGAAGAGGCAGGGTCTCAGCCACCTATGCTCCTAGGACATTCTCTCTGTTTCTGGTCTATATAAACCCCTACAACCACAGAGCCCCATCCCCAGCCCTATTTTGTATTTTATTAGAGACAGGGTCTCGCTGAGTTGCTTAGTGCCTTGCTGTTGCTGAGGTTGTCTTTGAACTTGCAATCCTCCTGCCTCAGCCTCCCGAGCTGCTGGGATTACAGGCATGAGCCACCGTGCTGGACTTAACTCTTCATTCTTTGTGTAGGTTTTATTCTTTCAATTCAGGAAGAACCCTGAAAGAAGAACTCAGCGTTAGGTTGTTGGAGGGAGCTACTCCTGAGAGCTGTAGTAGTTAGTTTTCAGTTATGAGATCCCTATAGCTTTATGTGGGCTCTTACTTGCCTGTTGCAGGGGAGAATTTAGCTTTATTCCAAAACTCCAGTTTCAGGAGAAAATTGTTGGGTGAGCTACAACATTGGGGGGCGTGGCCTGCCATTTGCTGGTGCAAGTCTGAAGAATGTGGACCATCGCCTAGAGCTGCAACAGGGGGTGGTGTGGCCCATGAGACCTGTAGTGCTGGAGGGTGTGGCCAGATGTTAACAGCTGCAACACTTGAGCAGGCACAGGCCTGCAACTTCACACAGACCCCACATGTCACTATCAAGCCGGGAAATCAAGTTTTAGTAGCCCCCCCCCCCCCCATAAGCCTCAATGCTGAATGAACAAAATGTCAAAGGTGACCTTGAAACCAAAGTTTGGAGAGACTGTTGGCAGCTGAGGAGTCCCTGAATTCTGATCAGTGGGATGTGCATAAGGTTCCAAGACTCTGAAGCTGAGAACTTGGGCAGCTCTTCATTCATTCATTCCTGGTTCTGAATTTGAAGAATGAAATTCTTGGGTAAAAATGAGTGAGTGTAATAGATTCATTAAAAAAACCAAGCCGGGTGTGGTGGTGAATGCCTGTCATCCCAGCAGCTCGGGAGGCTGAGGCAGGAGGATCGAGAATTCAAAGCCAGCCTCAGCAATAGCGAGGCCCTAAGCAACTCAGTGAGACCCTGTCTCTAAATAAAACACAAAATAAGGCTGGGGATGTGGCTCAGTGTCGAGTGCCCCTGAGTTCAATCCCTGGTACCAAAAAAAGAAATAAATAAGGCACATTTGAACCTCAAGTGCGAGTGGGGAGCTGCAGAGCTGATTTTCTCCCATTGAGAGAGCTACTCTGGGGTTTTATGTACCACTTTTATCATAGCTGTTGGTTCCAATTCCGATTTGGGTTTGGAAAACTAATAATCCTATTAGCCCTGTCTAGATTTGCCTTCCATTTTCTCCCTGCTTAGGGGAAATGAGAGATTGAAATAATTGAATTGCATGTATTTGGTGGAGGCGGGGAGGCTGTGGAGCTGCACTGCTGCACAGAGAGCCACTTGAAAGGACTCCACGGTTGCTCCAAAATTATGCTAATTCGGATTTGGAAATGTACAAATGCTGTTGGTTGATGAGTCCCAGCTTGGGTCTGCCCTACTTCCATTTTCTCCTAGCTGATGAGGAAGGCGGGTAAGGTCTTCAGACAGGGATTTCTGCAGCAGACTGAGCCATGCAAATATGTCACCAAAGAAGAGTGACCTCCCCAAGGAAGGTCAGATAGAAAATAAACCGATAAAAACATGTTCTGCATCATGTCTTTGTGGAATTGCAAATTCTAACAAGATAGCTCCTACGTACCTATCACAATGACCAAAACCCATCACGGGCAACACCAAATAGCAACATGGATAGAGAGCTGCAGGAATTGTCGTTCATTGCTGGTGGGAATGCAAAATGACCCAGCCACTTGGGAAGGCCGCTGGGCAAGTTCTTTCAAAAAGAAACCTTCTCTGATCATCCGATCATCAAATGCACTCCTCAGCACATACCCAAAGGAGTTGAGAACCTGCTTCCACAGAAAAACCTGCACAGATACTCAGAACAACCCCATGAATTACCAGAATTTTGACCCAGAGAGCCTAGAGAAGAATAAAGGGTGGTGCATTCCGACAATGGAATATTTATTATTCAGCACCAAAAAAGAAATCAGCTCCAAGAAAAGACACTGAGGAGACTTGAATGGATATTATGAAGGAAGCCAATTTGAAAAGGCCATGTTCATGATTCCAAGTATATGACCTTCTGGCAAAGACAAAATTTTGAAGGCAGAAAGAGGAGGGCTCTCCCGCTGCCAAGTCACACAACTGATCTACTTGTCCCTGCTGAGAAGTGGCAGCAGAGCTATGGAATGGGGCAGCAGTGGCCAGAGTGCGTTGGAGCATCTGGATGCCTGGAGCCCGCCACACACCACTGCAGGCCTGAGGCATGGCGAACACAAGCCAAGGTGTGCCAACCTGTCACCTGGGCACTCTACGGACGCCTGCTACAGAGGCCTGCTCCATGCAGTGCTACAGACCAAGCCAAGACCTCAAGCTTCTGCTTTCTGACCTGGGGCCACACAGAGGGAGTGGGGCTAGATGAGGAAGATTCCAAAAATCTGGACCAATAGCATTAGTAGGTTTCCAAACACTCATTAGCACAAGTCCGAACCAATCGTACTGGTGCTTTTTGCAAACCCTAATTACAGTGAGTTTGGACTAACAGCCACGACAGTAGATTTTGCATTTTACAGGCAGGTGACAATCTGCACAAGCCAGATAACTTCTGCATACCAGCAATGTCACAACTGTGTCACTGTGTCCCGCAGGCAATACTGTCTAAATATGCAGGTATTTGGCCAGCTACACCTACCAGTCTTGCAACTCCCTTTAGAACATGGGATAATTCAACTGAAGCAAAATTCTCCACTTCGGATGGTGGGTTAAGGTTGCAAGACTGAATTCTACCAGGACTTGCGCTCTTGCTTGGAGATTATGTTTCAAAAGGAGACCAAAACCAAGAAACAAGGCCAAGTTATTCCAGGGCAAAGCTCAATCTCCCAAAGTTCAAGACTAAAATCTGCCCTATGCACCCAGGCACCACCATGTAGGGGTTTATATAGCCCCTGGCTCACTGCTATTGGTCCAAACTTATGCTAATTAGGGTTTGCAAAAAGCACCAATGCAATTGGTTCAAACTTATGCTAATTAGGGTTTGGAATCCTGCTAAAGCTATTGGTCCAAATTTTGGGAATCGTGCTCAGCTATTGGTCAACTCTCAAATCATGACCTCGCTTCCCGTCTGCCCCACTCTGTTTGGTCCCAGGTCAGGAAGCAGGATCTTGGTTTGGTCTGTAGCGCTGCGTGGAGCCGGCTTCTGCAGCAGGCGTCTAAACAGTGCACAGGGCTGGGGCCCAAGGATGACAGGTTGGCGCTCTTTGGCTGGCCTGGGTGCTGGTTCGCCGTGCCTCAGGCCTGAGGTGTCTTTGTGGCAGGATCCACGCAGCCAGGCACTCCAACCCACATGGCCATGGCCGCCACTCCACTATCTACCATAGCTTCTCGCCTCCAGCCGTGGCACTACCACTGAGCTACCTCCGCATATTTTTCTTTTCTTTATTTTTGGTACTGGAGACGGAACTCGGGCTTATTTCACCACTGAGCCACATCCCCAGCCATTTTAATGTTCTATTTTGAGACAATGAATCCCTAAGTTACTGAGGCTGACCTCCAACTTGCAATCCTCCTGCCTCAGCCTCCTGAGCCGCTAGGGTTACAGAGGCAAGCCCCTGCACCCGGTGGGCTAGTGCATTTTTAAAGTGAGTTATCTTTCTTACGTTTAAGCTTTAAAATGATACTTTGGGATAAGTACTATTATCACTGTTTTTCAGATGAGAAAACTGAAGTTCAGATATTCCCCAAGGACCCCCCCACACACACACATACACACATAATGCCAAAGACCATCCAAAGGACTCAACCTCTCACTTCCTGACCTGCCAGGAGGAAATTGAATGGGAGCAGAACTGAATGGAAGTCAGGACTCCAGATCTAACCAATAGCCTTAGTAGGTTGCCAAAAATTTGGACCAATAGTGTTACATTTCCAAACCCTAATTAGCATAAGTTTGGACCAATAGCAGTGAACCAGGGGCTATATAAACCACTAGACTCGAAGATTCACAGTATGTCTAGCATTGAGTTTGTGAGGGTGAGTTCTCCGTGTTGATTGGCTTGGCTGGGCCTTGGTTGCCTTGGGGTTTTTAGATATTTTTTTTTCTAAAGGGATAAGGGTTTTACCATGTTGCCCAGGTTGATCTTTTATCCTGGGCTTCAGAGATTCTCCTGCCTCAGCCTCCTGAGCAGCTGAGATGAAAGGCAGGGCTTCTGCTCCCAGCTCCTTGTTCAGGTCTAATAAATATACCCTGACACATGTTCACTATAATTGTATTATTTGGAACGGGTCCCTCACCCTAAAAATCTCATATGAGTTTCACCTGTTCACTTCTTGCTTCCTGGATGCATGGTAAAACTTCTATTCCTTCTGAAACCAAAGGGGAGATATATATGTATTTATAGATGGACACAATACCTGTATTTATTTTTATGTGGTGCTGAGATCAAACCCAGTGCCTCACAAGTGCCAGGCCAGTGCTCTACCCCTGAGCCACAACCCCAGCCCAGAAACAAGTTTTGATGTGAAACTTGGCTTCACAGAACATACAACATTAAGTGTCCACTCTGGACTCTGGGGGATTTTGATGTCCTGGTGTAGGCTCATTCCTGTAACAGATGGGCCACTCCAGGGGACTGTGTGACAGAAGTAGAGGTGTTTATGGCCTGGGAGCAAGAAGAATGTGGGGAATTTCTTCTTTCTGCTCAATTTTACTATGAAACGAAACTAAAACTGCTCTCAAAAATTAGTATCGAGCGTGTCTGTAATCTCTGTGATGGAAGAGGCTGAGGCTTGAGGATCGTAAGGTCAAAGCCAGCCTCGACAATTTAGTGAGGCCCTAAGCAACTCAGTGAGACGTTGTCTCTAAATAAAAAATAAAAAGGGCTGGGTATGGGGCTCTGTGGTCAAGTCCTCTGAGTTCAATCCCTGGTAAACACAAATAAATAAATAATAAATTAAAAATAAGTATATGCTAACAAAAAATACATTAGCTCATGATTGATACATAACATATTCAGTAACTGCTAGTTTTTATGATTGTTATATTTATTTAACACATCCTACTCAGCTCTGATATGCTATGGTCCCATGATGGTAAATGAGAGAATGTAATAATTTTAAAAAATCATAAAAATATGCCCCATTCCATTTTTATTTTAAACTCCTAGGCTTAAATCACCTTAGACCAATGGAAAAAGAGTACCTTAAGAAACCAAGGCAGTTGAACTGCATGGTTTGAATTCTGACTTGTCACTTACAAACTGTGTGACCTTGGGCAAATTATTAAGTCTCTCTGTGCCTTGGGGTTGTTTTTTGCTCCCCTCTTTTCAAATGAATGGTTTTGTACCACTCTCACAGGAATGTTGTGTAGATTAAATGTGTTAAAGTTACATAAGACAGGAACAGGTACATAGCAAGCATTTTTTAATTTGCTGATAGTATGTTAGATACATAGAGACTGAGGCACAGAGACATTAAGTCACTTGCCCAGGATTACACAGCTGGGAAATGACAGGACTGGGATTAAACCTCAGATACTGTCTGATGACAGACGGACAGGTGTGTAGGCAATTGCAGAGGAACTAAGTGCTAACAAAGAGCTTAGATCTGTGACAACTCTTAAGAGACCTTTGTGCATGTCTGAGGGTTTGGAAGACTTTCAGGATCAGAGGGTGCCCAACCAGTGGCTTAAAGGATGAGCCAAGTAACCAGAAGGGAGCAGGAGAGAGCAAGAGTCATATGTAAAAGACCAGGGATGAGGTAGAACAGTGGAGAACAGCAAACCATTTAGGGTGGATGCGTCATCGAAAGCAACCTGGGGCTGGGCGTGGTGGCGCACACCTGTAATCCCAGCAGCTCAGGAGGCTGAGGCAGGAGGATTTTGAGCTAATCTCACAATTTGAGTCCCTGAGCAAGTTAGCTAGAGCTTGTCTCAAAATAAAATATAAAAAAGGGCTGAGGATGTGGCTCAGTGGTTAAGTGCCCCTGGGTTCGATCCCTGGTACCAAAAAACAAATTTAAAAAAGAAAGAAAGAAATTAAACTGGGATATGATAGCAGACATAGCTTATCATAGTTTGTGGGGGCCCAAGGGACACTTCACCCCCTGAAAGTGTGGTTTTCAAGCCTTCTCAATAGACAGGTCCTCCTCTGTCCTTTATTTTTTATTTTGAGATAGGGTCTCACTAAGTTGCTTAGGGCCTCTCTGAATTGCTGAGGCCGGCCTCCTGCCCCAGCCTCCCTAGTCCCTGGGATTACAGGAATGCACCACCGTGTTCAGCGTCAGATAAAATCTTACAATGATTCCCAGAACTCAGGCAAAAGCAGAGAAGCTTTAGGTGACAGGGAGATGCGCTTCAGAGACTCCCCCACCTCCAGCTTTCCTGCCACCCCCTCACATCCATGTAGAACCCCGAAGAACACCCTTTTAAAAGATCCGACCCCATCTCCCATCCCTTAGTTTCACAAAGGAAGAAACAGGCCATGGGGAAGCGAATGGCCACCACCACCCCTGGTGACAAGAGCCAGGACTTGGGATGCCCAACCAGGAGTCTTCTGGCTTTATTCTCTTTGGAAGTTTGTTTTTGTGTGTGACAGAGAAATAAGGGCTTTTTTTTTTTTTTTTTTTGGTACTGGGGGTTGAACCTAGGGGTGCTCAACCACTGAGCCACCTCCCCAGCCCTATTTTGTATTTTATTTAGAATCAGGGTTCCACTGAGTTGCTTAGTGCCTCGCTGCTGCTGAGGCTGGCCTCCAACCTGTGATCCTCCTGTCTCAGCCTCCCAAACTGCTGGGATTACAGGCGTGCTCCACCACACAGGGCAAGATCAGGGTTTTGAAGGCTGTTGGGGGAGAGGGGAAAGGCAGGCAGGATAATAAGAAAACCTGTCTTCTTGGGACTGGGGTGTCCCCAGCTGTACACACGGGAGGCCATGAAAGATGACCCCAGAGAAAGCGCTCATCTCTGCACCTTGGATCTCAGACTGTCCCTCCGCATCCCACCCCCGGCCTCTGATCGAGGGGAATGAAAGTTCCCAGGAGGGAGGAGGGAAGCCCGAGGGACAGGTGTCCTGCTGGCGAGGGGTTGATGTGAGCCAACCTGGCAGCTCAGGGTATTTTTAGGCCTCTGTGCTCACCCCTGTCCCTGGGCTGGAGGCAGATTAGACAGAAACACAACCCAAGCAGAGGTCAGTTGGGAAAGAAAGACTTTGAGAAAAAAACCCAGTTTTGATTCCTGTTTTCTCTCAGTGGGGAGGAGCAAAGCCAGGATCCAGGAGGGGGGCTGAGGAGCCTGGGGAGGGCCCTCTCACTCCTGCAAACAGGGCTGTCCTTCTGAGGGTTCCACTTTGGGGGATGTCACCAAGGACAGAGAATATTCCAGAAAAAAAAAAGTGTCTGTATTGAACATGTACAGATTTTCTTTGCCTTGCTATTCTTGCCTTAAAAAATGTAGTATAACAGCTGCCAACAGAGCATTGATATTGCATTAGGTGTTACAGGTCAACTAGGGAGGATTTAAAGTATATAGGAGGCCAGGCACCGTGAGGCTGAGGCAGGAGGATTGCAAGTTCGAGGCCAGCCTCAGCAATTTCGTGAGGTCCTCAGGAATTTAGGGCAACCCTGACTCAAAATATACAAAGGACTGGGGATGTGGCTCAGTGGTAAAGCAGCCCTGGGTTCAGTCCCTGGTACCAACACACACACACACACACACACACACACACACACACACAGCTAGATGGGTTCTATACAAAGACTGTGCCCTTCTATATAAGGGACGTGAGTATTAGGGATCTTGATATCCTAGGAGGGTCCTGGACCCAATCCCTACTGGATACAGGATAACAAGGAATGACAATACCTCATTTGGGGCTGGAAATTTCTTATCTACCTTCACAAACTCATGCATCTGGCTTATCACCTCCACCACCACTTCCACCTCCACCACCACCACCTAGAACCTCAAATGGCCCCCCAGCCTAATTTGGCTATTATACTATTATTCTTTGCTACCAGGTATTGAACCCAGGGGTGCCTATCCATCACTATTGAGCTACATACCCAGCCCTTTTCATTTTGAGACAGGGTCTATCCAAATTGCTGAGGCTGGCCTCCCATTTACAATCCTCCTGCCTCAGCCTCCTGAGTCACTGGGATTACAGGCATGTGCCATTACATCAGGCCCTAGCTTTTTTATTTTATTTAATTTTTCATTTTTGGACAGTGCTGGGAATGGTACATGGGGTTTCACAGATGCCAGAAAAGCACTAACTCGGGCTGGGGATGTGGCTCAAGCGGTAGCGCGCTCGCCTGGCATGCGTGCGGCCCGGGTTCGATCCTCAGCACCACATACAAACAAAGATGTTGTGTCTGCCAAAAACTGAAAAATAAATATTAAAATTCTCTCTCTCTCTCTCTCTTTAAAAAAAAAAAAAAAAAAAAAAAAGCACTAACTTGCTGAGCTAGCCTCAACCCAGCCTTCACCACCAAACTTCTAACAGCCTCTGTAACCCGCCTCCTCTGTCCATTCATACCTCTGCTTAGGTTTTTATTTATCTAAGACAACTTTCCAACCCATTTAACCCTCAAGCACCTATACTCTTTTTTAAAAGAGGTGCTAAGAATCAAGCTCAGTGAAATCAATAGTGTTTAAGACAGATATTCAAAAAACATGGCAGCTCTTAAGAACTAACCTTAACCCTAAACCCTCAAATGTTCCAGCAACTCACCACCTTCTCTCAAGGTTCTTAACCAGAGCGTTTGAAATATGAAATTCACAAACCAAGACCAAAACTCTCCACCCACAGGTGAGAAACCCACAGCAATATTCTTGCACCCACATCCCCAGCTAAAGGTTTATATAGCACTTGGGTCATTCCTATTGGTCCAAACTCATGCTAATTAGGGTTTGGAATCCTACTAACGCTATTGGTCAGTTCTCAACTGGAGAATTCCATTCAGAGATACCCCACTTCTATTTCCTCCCTGCAGGTCAGGAAGCAGGAGGTTGCTGTCCTGGGACAGTATGTGCTTGCAAGTCGCTGTTGCCCACCCAGGGCCACCAGTCCGGTGCTCCAAGGCTCTGCTGCTGCTTCGTGCAGGGCCCTGGGTTCGATCCTCAGCACCACATAAAAATAAATAAACGAAATAGAAGTATTGTATCCAACTATAAGTAATAAATAAATAAGTAAAATGCATTAGCCCACAAGATACAGTGGGCTATTTCTGTAACCCCAGCGACTCAGGAGGCTGAGGCAGGAGGATTGCAAGTTGGAAGTCAGCCTCAACCACTTAGGGAGACCTTGTCTCCAAATAAAACATTAAAATAGACAGGCATGTGGCTCAGTGGTGAAGCACCCCTGCGGTCAATTTCCAATATCAAAAGAAAAGGAAGATGTGGGGATGTGACTCAGTGGTAGTGACAAGGGTCTCTGGCTACGCACTGGCAGCGGACCTATGGGTCCCTGCTGAGAAGTGGCAGCAAAGTCGTGGAACGGTGGCCCTGAGTGGTTGGGAGCGCCTTGCTGCCTGGAGCCACCACAGGGCACCACCATGTGAAACACTACCAACCAAGGCTGCCCACCTTTCATCCTGTGGCCACCAGATATGGACACCTGCTGCAGAAGCCGGGTCCATGCAGCGCTACACACCAAACAGACCTCAAGTCCCTGCTTCCTGACCTGGGGCAAGAAGATGGAAGTGGGGCAGACAGGAACCAAATTGGGACTTGAGAGTTGACCAATAGCATTAGTTTCCAAAACTTAGCATAAATTTGGACCAATAGCATTGGTGCTTTTTCCAAACCCTCATTAGCATAAGATGGGAACAATACCCCTGACCCCAAGGACTATATAAACCCCACAGGAGGCAGGGGAGACCGAGAAACTGTATTATCATTGTTTTAGAAGTCAAAATCCACTGTCATTTCTAAGTCCTGGACTCAGTAAAACCGTGGATTCAATTGTCAGTATCCATCCCCCCCCCAAAAAAAAAAACCCAAGAGTAAGTGCGTGAAAGAGATCCTGAGAATGAAGTTTTTAGATGCGACTGGCACGCAGGGCCACGTTCTCCAATTCTGCTGGTGGGTGGGGGGTCTGCGTGAGGCTGAGAACTGTCGCCTCTGTCAAGGGTACACCCTGTCCTCCTGTGGGGCAGCCCCTGGCCGCTCACCATCCATTTCTTCTTTCCCAATTCTTGTGTGAATTTGAAGAACGAAATCCACACTTCAGGATGAGTGAGTACAAGTCCTGGAAAAAGAACAAAGAACCGGGGTATCCTGTGCCAGAGGGTGACAGCAGGTTTTCTCCCATAGAATGTTCCAGCATGGGGCTGCTGGTCTAAACTTATGCTAATGAGGGTTTGGAAAAGTAATAATGCTCTTGTTAGCCCTGAATCCCATTCAGATTTACCTTACTTCTCTTTTCTCCCTGTTTAGGGGACGCAAGGGATTTAAGTCTGAATTGCACATCTCGGGGGTGTCGGGGTGCTGCGGATCTAGAGCTCTGCATGGAGTGTGGTTCTTGGAAAAAGGACTAATATTGGTCTCAAACTATGCTAATTAGGGTTTGAAAAATGACCAATGGGATTGGTTCCATTTTATGCTAATTAGGGTTTGGAGACACGCTATTGGTCCAATTTCATGCTAATTAGGGCTTGGAAACTAGCGCTATTGGTCAACTCTCTAGGCTCCACCCTCATGCAGATCAGGAAGGGAGAGGTAGAGGTCCTCAGCTAGGGCTGCAGCCTTGCCTGGACCCTAACCTGGCTTCTCAGGGCGACTGTTAGGCTCACTACTCAGGCCAGCCACCCCTGTAAGGCGGGTTCATGCAGCTTGGCAGCCACAGAGCCATGTCACCAGGGTCTCACACATGCTAGACAAGCGCTGTACCACTGAGCCACATCCCTGGTACCCTACGCCCCTTCAGAGGTACAGATGAGCATCCTGGGGCTCAGAGAGAGACAGATTTACCTGCCTGCGACCAGAAACAGCAAGGGGCAGCTGCAGAGAACTCGCTTTGACCTTCCACACCTGGCCATTTCTCTACAGGGTCTGACAGTCCCTCCAGGCTACAGGACACTGGGTACTTCCCTTCTGAAATAGTCCCCAAAGTTGCCTGGGCCCCAGCTTCTCACAACTAGTAAGATCACCCACTTGCTGTGAGAGCTGTTGTCCCCAAGCAATTATTAATAGCGCCTCCTCCCCTTCTCAGAAATGTCCTGTGTCTGGGACAAATTGTTTGGCCACCCGCTTCCTCACCCTCCCCTGGCCAATGGCTGTGGGGAACATCTCAAGCTGTGTCTCCTTTCCTTCTTCCAAGTCACCCGAGTCCAGGTCGGAGTTCTTTCACGATTTTTCTGAACGCCCGAGAGAGAAAAAGAAAAAGTGAAATGCGGTCAGCAAATATCTCTGCACCGGCCATGTCCCTTCCCTGGGGGCAGGGCCTGCTGGTTCCTTCTGTCCACCTGGTACAGCATACATAGGACATGCTCCCAGAAATGGGCTGACATTGAATGAAAAGCTGTTTATTCCTTCTAGAAGGGAGCTTCTGCTTAATCCCAGGTAAGAGAACATCCTAGAAAGTGTTTTCCCAATTAAAAAAAATAAGCTAGGCCTGGAAGGGTACCTCAGGTGACATGAAGATAAGTTGGGGCTGGAGATGTGGCTCAGGAGTAGAGCACGTGCCTAGCAGGCATGGGGTGCTGGGTTCTGTGCGATAAATGGGACAGCGGGTGGCAGGAGAAAATAAAATGGGTTGGACTTGAGAAGAGATTTTTATTTTTTTATTTTTAGGTACTGGGGATTGGACCCAGGGCACTGAACCACAAGCCACATCCCCAGCCTTTTTTTTTTTTTACATATATGTTTTAGAGACAGGGTCTCACCAAGTTGCTTAGGGCCTCAGTACGTTGTGGAGGCTGACCTTTGAATTTGCAATCCTCCTGCCTCAGCCTCCTGAATCGCTGGAATAACAGGCTTGTGCCACCGTGCCCGGCTTCAGTATGACTTGTGAATAAAACTGGGGAGAGGCGACTCTGGAGACAAACCCCCCCCCCCAACTCTGGTCTTTTCTTCCCCCCTCTTCGATACTCTGTGAGCCACACATTTACTGCTTGCTGGTGACACTTTTCTCAGCTGATTTTTCTCTCTGTTCCTGGCCCTTCGGGTGCTCCTCTGGAGCATGACCAGGCCAGGCCCTGCGAGGGCCACATCTGAGCTATAGGAAATCCTCTTATGTGCGCATGTGCGGCTCTGCTGACCTTGGGGATGGAGCTTCCTGCTCTCTGAGCCTCCTCTCTCTTGGGTTTGCTGAGGTGAGACAGACAAAGTTCAGTGACCTCCATCCTGCAAGGAGCCCATGGACCAGATATAGCCCCCACCAGATACAGGCCCCGCCCCCAACCTTGGAGTTCCTGGCCTCCAGAACTGTCAGAAATAAATCTCCATGCTTTATAAGTTTCCCAGTCTCTGGTATTCTGTTACAGCAATGCAAAATGATGCAAGACACAGGGTCCAGTCCCTTTCTGGTCAGCAGATGCTGGGACACTTCATCTCATCCCTTCTGTGGGACCAGGAGTATACAAAAGCAGGGGACTGTCTTGGCCACCACTCGATCTCACCACAGTGGTGACCAATAAAGCTCAGGTGACTGAATAGGTATTTTAGGCTGTGGCCAGGCTCTGGGGTGGGCTGGGGTTCCCCACCTGAGTGCTCAGCACTCCCGTATGATGTCCTTATGACACCCATAGGATCAGTGTCCCTGTTTGCTCATATAATAAGGGAGCTGTCCTGTTCAGCTCTCTCCCCAAGCTCATGAGTCAGGGACCAGGACAGACTACCTTGAGGGCACAATGCCTCTGGCTTGCAGAGATAATGCAAGGAACAGGGGTGTTTGGCCCAGAAAGAGGACGCCTCCAGGTAGAAGGTGACTCTGGACAGCTGTGGTGACCTTGGCTTGGACTCCACTCCTGTCAGGGAGGGGTTTCCTGGTTAGGTCCACTGTCACACCAGCCCGCTGGTCCCTGCCACAAAGCAGCTGCGGAGCCACAGAGTGTCACCTGGCTGGGTCTGAACGTGGGCGACAAGCATCTCCCAGGGCCCTGGAGCCACACAGGCACGGGGACCATTGCTGGGGCCAGCCCAGGTACAACAACCTGTATCACAACCTGGGATTTACCTTATCCTTTTGTTTGTTGATGTTTTCAGCTTCCAGACTCCTCTGATACAGCATGAAACCTATCCATGCCACCTAACGTGCGGACCAAGTAGGTGCTCAACGAATAACTTAACCACTAGCATTAACTGACAGGAAAGGAGATACCGGGGTCTCCCTCCCCTTTGCAAGGCCTGGAGGTGGTATTCACGGAGTTCCCAAATCAAGATTCTGGAACTGCTTCTCTACCATTCAAATAGTCCCATTTGGGGTTCTGAGGCCACAACCTTGCCACAGGGTTCGGGCGATTTCTGGCTCTCCAGCGACACCTGGTGGCCATACTTAGATCTGCATCTTCAAGAAAACCCCTCCCCATCTTTTAAGTCTCAAACTAAGATGGAGAGAAAGGAGGGGAAATTGAAAAAGTGAAACGGTGACCATGGGGGGTTCTGGGGAAAGCAACTCGGTGGTAAAAGAGGAAACCTAAGTGGTCACCATGGCGCACGCCTGTCATCCCAGCAGCTCAGGAGGCTGAGGCAGGAGGATCAAGAGTTCAAAGCCAGCCTCAGCAACAGCAAGGCCCTGAGCAAGTCAGTGAGACCCTGTCTCTAAATAAAGTACAAAATAGGGCTGGGGAGGGGGCTCAGTGGTCGAGGGCCCCTGAGTTCAATCCCTGGTACAAAAAACAAAACAAAAGACTTAGAAACCTTTCTTTTTCCTGTGCCTCTTTTTAAATTTCTCTTTTCTTTCTCCTCCTCCTCCTCCTCCTCCTCCTTGGACACTGGGGATGGAACCCAGGGGTGCTCTACCCCATCCCTTTCTACTATTTATTTTGAGATAAGCTCTCGACAGGTGGTGGAGGCTGGCCTCAAGCTTTCGATCCTCCTGCCTCAGCCTCCTCAGTTGCTAGGATGACAGGTGTGCACCATCATGCACTACTGAGTTTAGGTTCTAATAACATTGCACAGACCAAACAATATCTGTCCATGTGGTAAGTTTGGTCCAGAAGCCACTTGTGTGGAACACCTGGTGAGCACGGGACAGGCAAATCCACCTCCCCAACCCTGCTTCAGACCCACCCGCCCAGCCAGCCACCCCCTGGGCACCTCCACAAGGACGACCTTGGGGACTTTCACAATCAACAGTTGCACCTCCATCCATCTTCCTCCCTCCTGATCAGAACCTCTTAGAGATGGGCACCTCTGGCCTCCTCCCTCCCTGTCACATTTTGTCTCCTAAATCAATCCCTATTCTACGGCGCCCCTTTGTTTGCTCTGTTCCCATGACTCCAGGCCCCCACCATTTTCCAGAGGACCTTCCCCTCACCATCTCTTTCCTCTCTCTCGCTGTCTCACCAGCTCTGCTCACTGCCTTGGTCACTTAAGACACAACAGAGGAGCAGGATGCTGTGGTGCACACTTATAATCCCAGTGACTGGAGGCTGAGACAGGAGGATCACAGTTTTGAGGCCAGCCTCCAAATTTATCAAAACCCTCAGTAACGGAGCAAGATGCTGTCTCAAAATTAAAATAAGGGCTGGGGATGTGGCTCAGTGGATGAGCACCCCTGGGCTCCATCCCTAGTACCAAAGAAAAAAAAAAAAAGAAAAGTCACCTGCTGGTGACAGAGTAGCTCCTCCCCCTCTCTTCTTATATTCTTTGTAAAATGGGGGACTTACCTCCGAAACTCCAAAGTGGCTCTTATTTTCCTTCCAAATCTGGCCCCAGATATATATCTTTTTAACCTGCAGAGTAGGATATGAACTTTGAATTCATGGCAAATCTGTGAAAACCAGGAAACTTAGCGTCTAAGACTGGGAACACTTCCGGAGGGTGGGGGGAGAAGTGAGACCCTTTCTCTAAATAAAATGCAAAATAGGGCTGGGGATGTGCCCCTGAGTTCAATCACCAGGTTTGTGCAATACTGATTTTTACCACCAGAGGGAAGCAGAGCTGCAAAGTTGACCTGGGTCTAAAGGGCCCCAGAAGTTCCTCTCCCAGGAACTTGGCTGAGGAAGAGTCAGTGCAGCAGAAGGGCCCAGGAGGGGCTGGGAACGGTGTCTGACCCTGAGTGAGACACAACTAGGGGTGGCCTGAGGAGGAGCAGCGAAAGTTTATAGAGAAGGAAATTCTGGAGCCAGGCCCTAGCCTCTGCAATAGCTGGGATATAGGTGCTTGCTAACACATCTATTTGATAGTGATTATCTCTTTTTGCTTTGATTATTAAATGCAACTGAGTCTTTTTTTTAATTAAAGTGACCATTCTGACCCAGACCGCCGATATGCCTTGCCTAAATACCTGCAGCCCGAACACATTCATTCAAAAAGAAATTAGCGCCTGGATGTGGCGGTGCATGCCTGAAATCCCAGCTGCTCAGGAGGCTGAGGCAGGAGGATCGAGAGTTGGAGGCCAGCCTCAGCAACTGCAGAAGGCCAGATGCAGGACGATGGCCACGTGCATCTTAATTTGAGCCACCAGAAACCAGTCTGCAGCCAAGAGGGACAGGATTAGCTTTACCTTTATAAGGCCGCTTTGGCCACTGTGGAGGGACAGAGGAGACAGAGGCCACCAAGGGGCCACGGAGGTCTTAAGGTGAGAAGCGTGGGGTTGACTGGGAGGAGCTCTTCCTGCCCTGCGCGACAGGCACTTGAGGGGCAGGATGGCAGCACCGTCCTCTGCGCTCATATCCTGTAGCTCCAGACCCCTCGCCCACCAGAGTCCCCCTCCCTTCTGTGATAATTTCCAGAAGCTTCTCCTAGGGTGACAGGGAGGGGCTCCCACCCCTTCCCACTTCTTGTCTTCCCATCTTCTAAACAACTTCCTGGCCCCCTCAAGCCTTCTCCCTAAATCAGTCAAGACAACCCGGTGCAGGTGTGCACAGCACTTTACAGTTGGCACGCCCACCTCCTCCAGCCTCCCCCACCTGCCTCCAGTCCCCACTCAGTTAATCCCATCGGGGGTTCATTCACTGATTGGGTTGAGGCTCTCATAACCCCATCATTTCTCCTGCAAACCCTCTTGATCGTCTCACACGTGAGCTTTTGGGGGACACCTCCCATCCAGACCATAACACCCACAATCCTGTTTACTGCTAGCCCCAAGAGACATTTGTGGCACTGCAATTTCCAAGGTGTCCACAGAGACATCTCCCCCTCCACGTTCTCTTCATTCAAGGTGACGCTGATTGCTCTCCCTGGAGAGGTGGGGTCTCTGCTTCCTTCCCTAGAGTCAGTGTGCCCATGTGACTGTGGCACAAGGAGTGCTATGTGACTTTCGAGCCTCAATCACCCAACACGCACAGCCTCCACCTGTTTCTCTGGGGACACTCGCTCTTGGAGCTCAGCCTCCATGCTGTGAGGAAGCTCAAGTGCCACAGCTAGGACAAGTGTCCCTTTAAAAAGGACCTCAGGTTTGGCCACCAGCCTGTGCTGCTAGTGGGAGATGGTGAATCCTTTGTAAAGTGGGACTAATGGAAAGAAGCGAGGTCATTGGGGACATGTCCTTGAAAGAGATATTGGGCTCCTTGTCCCTTCCTGTCTCTTTTACTTCTCGGCCACCATGAGGTGAGCAGACATTTCTCCAGTGAGCTCTTGCCATTATTATCACCATACGCCCAAAGAGATGGGGCCAATCAATCAGGGATGCAAACCTCTGAAGCTGTGAGCAAAAACAAACCTTTCCTCTTTTTAAGTTGATTATCTCAGGTATTTTATTACAGTAGCAGAGAGCTGACTAATAGATCATTAGGCCATATGGATAGATCATGGGTGGGTTTTCCAGTCAACACCTTCACCTGTAGTCTCAGGTGTCTACCAGGTATGTGAGTAAAGAAGCCTCTGAACTAAAGCTTTTGGGTTGCAACATGAGAAGTGATCCTGAGCAAGAATCACCTTGCCAAACCCACTCAACCAAATCCACTCGGGAGATAACAGTAAAGTGACCACTGCTGCTTCTATTCAGTCTAATAATAACAATCTTGTCCAGAGGAAGAAACAGTGTCCATAGTGATAGGTGCGGTGCAGAAAAATAAAACCAAACAAGGGATGGGGAGGCACTGGTATTTCCGTTCAGGGGGTCAAAGGAGGCATCTCTGGTGGTGATATTGAGGATGAATGGAAACTCAGTTCCCAGATTTCCAATAGAGCTGACCTTGAGGCTCATTGGATGGACTTGGGTCATGTGCCTATCCCTGAGCCAATCAGCGTATGTGTGGCTAAAGTGGAGCATTCTGATTGGTCAGACCTGGGCCCTGAACCCACCCCAGAACCAGGAGGCGGGAGAACTCAGGCTGGGGGTTCTACTACTCAGAGTCCATTTCTGGGGGAAAGGAAAGGCTTGGAGGATCCCAGCTCCTCGGAGTCGTCCCACATATGATGAGGTGGCCCCATGTCAGGAGTCCCTTTCACTGGGACTGTGTATCAGTTTGCTAGGGCAGCCATACTAGGGTGGGGAGGGAGGTTCTCCCCTCTGGCTTTGCTAGAAGAGTGGGCAGCAGTTCTTGGCTCCTGGGCTTAGAGATGAATCCTGGGAACCTTTGAGCCCAACAGCCCGTGGCCATCTCCACCTCCATCTCTGTGTCTCAATTTTTTTTTTTTTTTTAATTTTGAGACAGGTCCTCACTAAGTTGCTCAGGGCCTCGCTAAACTGCTGAGGCTGGCCTCCAACTCATGATCCTCCTGCCTCAGCCTCCCAAGCTGCTGGGATTACAGGCGTGCACCGTGTGCCTGGCTGGGCCAGCCTTTAGTATCCATATTTCAGATGGCCATCGTTTGAGGGTTGTCCCCTCTTGGGAGGACAGTTGGGGTGGGGTGGCCCCGAGGGACCAGGGACAATTCTCAGCAGAAGGGGGCATCTGTGGTCTTTATCAGCAGCACTCACAGCAGCTGGGGAAACGACAGTCCATCAGAGGGGACCTGGGGGGACAGGCAAGCAGGCGGACAGGCAAGTTCTTTCAATTCCTTACGCCTCAGTTTCCCCATTTGGGGATTTGGGAAGTTCCAGCATTAGGAACAGCTATGAATTAATACAATTTATTAATATTATTATTCATATCAATATAATTAATGTAATTCGTGTTTTTCAAATGGTACACATGGGTAGTGGGAAGCGTTAGCTATTATTAATTACCCTTTGTGCCATCCTGGGAATGAAAGACTAGCCTCTGGGCATCCTTCCTAACCAACTTCAAATAAACCCAGAAGAAAGAACGAACCCAGTCTTCAGTGACCGTTTCCCAACTGGGGAAACTGAGGCCCGGCCCAGAGCTGACTCCCGGGGTCAGACAGAAGCAGACTTGAACCTCAGCTGTGTGACCTTGGGCCAAGAGCTCTGCCTCTCTGGGACTCAGTTTCCCTGGTCTATAAAATGGGTCACCAGGGTAGCTCCAGTTAGACCTTAAATGATGCTCTCAAAATGAACATTGTTCGTTTTTTGTGTCTTAACCAATATTATCCTGAAAGATGGACGCATAGGTGGCCGCTGGGGAGGGAGGGGACACGTTTCAGCCCAGGCTCCTCGGACACCCGGGCCTCTCTCCTAGAGCCGGACTCCACTGCGCGGCCTCCCATTTCAGCAGAGGCCCCTGTGGAGGTCTGGGCTGAGGTCCCACCAGGAAATCAATACCCAGGCACTGACGCGTCCGCTTCCAGCCCCACCGAGTTGCTTAATTGTACAGAGCTGGAGCTGTCGCCAGGTCCTCAGCGTCACAGCCCGGTGGTGACAGCCGTGCTTGGCGGAGAGGTACATTCATTAGGGAGACAGCTTTTATCTGGGCTTTCCAGAGGGACCGGGGACGGGAGCGCAGCGGCCAGGCTGTTGACAATGACAGCCAGCCGTCATGTAGGGCATGCAGGGGGTCCCAACAGCTTTCCAGATAACCACTGAGGACACCCTGGGAAATCAGCGCCGGGGTCACTGTACTCGACCCCCACTTTCCAAGTGGGGCCATCAAAGCCCAGAGAAGTCCTGTAACTAGGTCAAGTTCACTCCGATTCACTGACCAGTCTTCAGGGATCCTTTCCCAGTCGGGGAAACCGAGGCTCAGCCCAGAGCTTACACATGGAGTCAGACACAAGTGGACTTGGACCTCAGCGGTGTGACCTTGGCCCCAGCCCTGTGTGGCCTTTCGGTGATAAGGGTATTCACCCACTGATTTTTTTTCTGCTGCTGGGGATTGAACCCAGGGCCTTGGAATGGCCGAGCCACATCCACAGCCCTTTTTATTTATTTATTTTTAAAATTTGAGGCAGGATTTCGCTAAATTGCCCAGCCTGACCTTGAACTTGAGATCCTCCTGCCTCAGCCTCCTGAGTTGCTGGGATGACAGGTGAGCCCTTGACTCAGGGATAATGATGTCAAAAAAGGTGAGGTTGCTAAAAATAGCAGCTTTCAGGATCTCTGAATTACCCGAGCCAGGTATTGGTGGTGCTAGGTCCCCCTACAAACATACTTTATTTTACTTCAACTCTCTGGTGCAGGGTTGAGTATCTCCATTTTATAAATGGACCCGCTAGGCTGTGGTGTGGGGGGCAAAAGTCCTTGCCCAAGGTCACACAGGTGATCAAGGAAGACTTTGCTTCTTTTTGCAAAATCTGGGTACCTCAGCCAGGCACGGTGGCGCCACGCCTGTAATCCCAGAGACTCGGGAGGCTGAGGCAGGAGGATTGCAAGTTCGAGGCCAGCCTCAGCAAATTAGCAAGAGCCCGGTTCAAAATAATAATAATAAAAGAATAATAAAAAGGTCTGGGGGTACAACTCTGGTAGAGTGCCCCTGGGTTCAACCCCTAGAACAACGAAAAAAATCTGTGCTTGTCAAGGCTGATTTCAAGGCTGGATGCTATTATTTTCTTTGTTTCCTTGGGGTGCTGGGGACGGAACCCAAGGTCAGCCCACGTTTGGCCGGCCCTCCACCTGTGGAATACAGGCACTAGCCAGTTCTTGCTGGGTGGCTTCTTTAGGGAGGTCACCACCCATCTCAGGACCTCTGTGCACTTTTAACTCATCCCTGGGTCTTCCCGAGTTCCCACGTGCACAGACTGGAACTGAGAACTGGGGCAAGATCAGAAAGAAAGGGGACATGGTGATGACTGCCCAGGAGATGTCAGACACCTGCTCCAGCCCTCGGGCAGAATTTTCCTTCAGATCCTTTCTTCCCGATGGGGCACAGACCACCTGCAACCCAATGACTGGAGTGTGCATTCAGGAGGCCTGGGGTGGGGCCATATATTTAAGGAATCAATCAATTCATTCATTAATTTTGTACCAGACATTGCACCCAGGGACGCTTAACCACTGAGCCACATCCCCAGGCCTTTTTATTTTTTGGTCTTGTGACAAGGTCTTGATAAGTTGCTCAGGACCTCGCTAAGTTGCTGAGGCTGGCCTCCAACTTGCGATCCTCTAGCCTCAGCCTCCTGACCACTAGGATTACAGGCGTGCACCACTGCACCCTGCTGGGATCTGAATTTAATAAGCATGCCGGAGGAAGCCGAGGCACAGCCTCCCAGGTTACATGAAATTAGACTCTGCCCTGCTCACTCTTAATTAAAATGTCACTGGAAGATGCATGTGCCAAGATGTCACAACGAATCCCACTTTTGTGCATAATTAAAATGCACCAGTTAGAAATTAATTTTGAAAAGTCTTAGGACCAAAGTTTCAAGAAAGTTATTTTAGTCATTTAACAGATTGCTATAGAATTAAACACATTTTAAAAATTATTAAAGTAGGGGCTGGGGTTGTGGCTCAGTGGTAGAGTGCTCACCTAGCATGCATGAGGCACTGGGTTCGATCCTCAGAACCACATAAATGTAAAATAAAGATACTGTGTCCACCTAAAACTAAGAAATAAAATAAATATTTAAAAAATTATTAAAGTAAATTGAGCATGGTGGCTCACACCTGCGATCCCAGCTACTTGGGAGGCTGAGGCAGGAGGATCGCAAGTTCGAGGCCAGCCTCACCTACTTTGTGAGACCCTGTCTCCAAATAAAATGAAAAGGGCCGGGGCTGTCGCTCAGTGGTCGAGGGCTTGCCTAGCGTGTGCAAGGTCCTGGGTCCGATCCCCAGGACCCCCACCTGCAACACACACTCATGCACATAAGCAATTCATGTTCTTGTTAAGCATCCAGACAGCGTAGGAGACTGAAGGACTGTAATAACTTTCAGCTCTTCTACCCATTCGACATCCTAAAATGGTCCCTAGACAACCACTCTGGCCTGGTTGCTACTCTGAGCCACCCTGGAGGCTCAGAAGGGAGGAGAGTTTAAGCTCAGGGGTTCAAGGCAACATAGTGAGACGCATCTTATGTCTTAATCCTGATTTTCCAAACTTTGTCTGAGTCCAGCCTGAGCCAAAAGCACTTAGAGCAGCCACGGCAAAATTCAGATCCCTGGGCTTCCATCCAGAAATGGATCCAAGTCTGTGTTTTCTTTCTTTTTTTAAAATTTAATTTAATTTAATTTTTTTGGTACCAGGGATTGAACCCAGGGGCCCTTAACCACTGAGCCACATCCGCAGCCCTTTGTTATATATTTGTTTTTAGAAGCAAAGTCTCACTGAGTCGCTGAGGGCCTTACTAAGTTGCTGAGGCTGGCCTCCACCTTGCCATCCTCCTGCCCCAGCCTCCGGACCCGCTAGGATTAGAGGCATGCACCACAGCGCCTGGCTACAGGCCGTATTTCCATACACAAGGCCTTATTTTTGCCCGGGTGCTCTCAGCCTCCTGGTAAGCTCCATGCCTAAGTGACCCTGAGTGTTGGGAGACCATGAAGAAGGTGGAGTTTCTTCAAGAGTCAGGAAAGCAGAGGCTCAGAGACAGGAGGGGGCTCACCCTGCTGCGTCTCTCCCACTGGGGAAACTGAGCCCCAGCTGGTGCCTAACCCAGTTCCCGCCAGCCGCCTCCCGAGGCTGGCAGCCCCCCAAGCCTCTCCCCTCCTTTCTAAGATGTGCGCTTACCCCAGCTCCCACCTCCAGACCATCCAAGTTGTTTTCATTATATTTTATTAGTCAAGTGGAACATTAATTAAATCTGAGAATAATAGACCCAGAGACCAAAAAAAAAAAAATTTTGTAAAGACCAAGGAAGAAAAGAAATGTCTTCAAAGGCCTCCGCCGTAATGGAACCCAAGCAGAAGGCCTTGGGACGCGTTGGGGGTGACAGGGGTCAGGTAGGCTCAGCGTCCTCTTTTATTAGTTTATTATTATTGTTATTGTTTTTTTTGTTTGTTTGTTTTGGTACTGGGGATTGAATCCAGGGACCTTTAACCACGGAGCCCCATCCCCAGCTCTTTTTATGTTTTATTTAGAGTCAGGGTCTCCCTGAGTTGCTCAAGACCTCCCTAAGTTGCCGAGGCTGGCCTCCAACTTACCATCCTCCTGCCTCAGCCTCCTGAGCCGCTGGGGAATACAGCGGGGAATACATCCTTCTGCTCACCTCCCCTGAGTCTAGAATCACCTCCTGCCCACTGCTTGGAGCTCCTGGTCATTCCTACCCATCCTAGGAATGGCTGGTGACTTTAATGAGCATTTACTATATGCCGGGCCCTGGGTTTCTCATCTGGATCCTCGCCCTCCCCCTCTGTCCAGCCTGATGGAGAATGGGACAAAGGAAGGGAGAAGAGAGTTCCTCAGTGGCCCCGTGAGTTCCTTGGGTGCTTCAAGTCGGCATTCCAGGAGTTGGTGACCCCTGGCTTCTGTCCCCACCATGGACCAGCCTGGTGCCTGGGACCTACTAAGAAGACCCTCCCCCCCAAGCCCAGAAAGAAAAACTGTGCCTCAGCAAAGGGCCCTTGAAGCCCAGCCTCCTGCCACCCCGACAGCTCAAGTGACTCTATCTGTGACTTCTCTGAATATGAATTTTAAAATGACTCTCGGTGACAGGGTGGGAGGGTGGATCTGTCTACAGCGTGACTCTCATCAGAATTTATTAAACTTTTTTTTTAAATTTCTTTTCATTTCCCCAGCTCTTGGGCCCAAGTGGCTCATCCATCATGGGAGCGCCTGCCGTGTGAGTTCATCTGCATGCTGTCACACATCCGGCCGCTCCCATCCCCCTAGACTCCATGTCCGGTCCCCACCCTCAGGCTGAGTCCCTGCTAAGGCCTCAACCATCATGATCTTTGTCATGAGGGCCCTCCTGAGTGTGCCTTATGAAATTCAGTGGCTGCCATTGCCCTGGACAGGGCCTGTGCTGCGGGAGAGGAGGGCCTAAGGGCGGGTTCTTCAGAGGACAGCTTCCAATTTGTGATCAGTGGGGCACAAAAACCCCCTTCGACCTGATCTCTCTTCATCTGACCCTCCAACAGGAAGTCAGCCTTTAATAATGGCTACCTTGGCCCCTCACTTCCTGTTGGATTGGCCAATGGGAATCTGAGAAGGAGACCAGAGGGCGGGACAAGAGAGAGACAAGCACTGATCCCGATATTTCCCTCTCTGTGGGGGTCCCTCAGCTGAAGGTTACAACTCTTGCCCAAAGAGCCCCTTTTTCTCTGGGTTCTGGTCATTGCGGCTGCCTCTTGCCCTTCTAAGCTTAAGGTGACCAACATCTCCCCTCTTATCTTCCCTGCCTTGGCACTTCCTGTACCCTCTGCCCAAACTTTTTAAATTATTATTTTATTATTATTATTATTATTATTATTATTATTATTATTATTATTACTATAGATTGAACTCAGGGTCACTCAACCTCTGAGCCCCGTCCCCAGCCCTATTTTGCATTTTATTTAGAGACAGGGTCTCACTGAGCTGCTTAGGGCCTCGCTTTGGCTGAGGCTGGCCTCCAACTTGTGATCCTCCTGCCTCAGCCTCCTGAGCTGCTGGGATGACAGGCGTGCACCACCATGCCTGGCTATTGTTTTTAATTTTAAAAAATCAGTACATTTGTTGCTAATGATAACTGTCCAATAGGGAGAAATGAGGAAAGAAGAGCTGTCATTTACCAAGGACCTGCTTTGTCCCAGGCAAGCTCCACACCAGCAGGCACAGTCCCTATGTCCCCGCAAACTCCTGGGAGCTACGTTTTACTATGATTGTTGTACCCATGAGGAACCTGAGGCTCAGAGGAGTGACAGCCTTGCCCGCAGTTTTCCATTTTGGGGTGTGCATGGGGTACTAGGGATTGAACCCCGGGTCGCTCTACCACTGATCTCCCTCCCAGCCCTTTGTATTTTCTTTTGAGTCAGGGTCTCTTTCCGTTGCTGACCCTGAATGTGCAATCCTCCTGCCTCAGGCTCCAGAGTGGCTGGGATTGCAGGAGTGCTCGGCCACACCCGGCCTGTCCAACAGAGTGAGCTAGCCGGGGAGGGGGGTGGGTCTGGGAGTGGACCTGAGGTCTGCCACATTCCAGTCTTTTCCGCAGCCCTCCTCCCCTCCTCAGAAGCCCTTGCCTGTCTGATCATCCTGCATGACTGTCCTTAATGGCTCTCTGGCTTCAAAACCAATAAAGGAAAACCCATTTGCTGTCGCTCACTGGGCCACCAGGGTAGCTAGCGAGCGCTGGTGAGGTGCCCAATGGCAGCCTTGGATACGGCCAGACCCCGGATGCTTGGGGTGGGTGGCTCTGTCCCCGCTGTGGGCCAGAGTTCAGAGCAGTCATTCCTGGTGATGTGTCCCTGTGGTGCTCCTGCCCTAGATTTATGTCCACAGGTAACTCTTGCCCAGGTGCTGATGAAGGAAGAGGCAATAATGAGGCTCGGAGGGGTCTACAGGGAGGGACAGAGTGTTCTCTCCTGGGCCAGCTTCACCCCTCCACCTGCACACAGTAACCCCCTCCTGCATGCCCTATGCCCTCCTCTCCAGATTTTGCAATAGTCACCATTCTTTAGGGCCTTGATTGGCGTCACCTCTTCCTTGAAGCTTGAGTGGACATCACCTGTCCATGGAGACATCTCCCCACGTCATGAGGGCTATGTGTCTTGGCACATAATGGTTCTCTAGTTGTTCGGCTATTTTTATCTTCTCTTCCATCTACCCTGTGAGCTCTCTGGGGGACAGGACACTGGTTCCTTTGTGTCTCACTCACTCATTCCTTGATTCACGTACCCATTCATTCATTCAGCCGCCTGAAGTATTCATTTCCTTAAATGATTTTGTGTTTCCCTCTTAACACCTTGTCGAAGAGACCAGGGCAGTAGCCGGTCTCGTGAAAGTCCACGTCAGATTTTTTTTTTTTAATGTTCTCTCCCTTTATATATAGATGGACTATAGTTTCCAATTAAAGTCACTCAGGTCAGATTTTGTTCACAGTTCCTAGGCTGACTCTCAAGGCCCGGGGAGGCCGAGGCAGGAGGATGGTGAGTTCCAAGCCAGCCTCAGCCAAAGTGAGGCCCTGAGCAACTCAGGGAGACCCTGTCTCTAAATAAAACACAAAATCGGGCTGGGGAGGGGGGCTCTGTGGTCGAGGGCCCCTGAGTTCAATTCCCGGTATAAGAAACAGTCAGATCCTAGGTCTTTCACCTGATCCTTGGCAAGTTGACTCATCTTCTGGGTCTCAGGTTTCTCCTATAAAATGGGAGTAACTGGGCTACGGTTTGGATCTGAAAGTTCTCTCAAAAGCCATGAGTTCAAGGTTTGGTGGCACCTGTGGTTAATTGGGAGGTGGTACAACCTTTAGAAGGAAGGGTCCCCTGACAGGGGACACTGGCCTCTTCCTGTCTGTCTGTCTTTGTGTCCTAGTTACCATGAGGTGGATGGGCCTCCTCCATGTACATCCACCCTGATGTCCCGGCTTGACACAGGCCTAAAGCAGTAAGGCCAAACTACCTTGGGCCGAGAGCTGTGAACCATGAGCCAAAATAAACCTTTCCTCTTTTTTTTATTTTATTTATTTATTTTTTGGTACTGGGGATTAAACCCAGAGGTGCTTTACCACACCCTCAGCCCTTTTAATTTGTTTTTTTTTTTTTTTTTTTTTTACTTAGAGACAGGGTCTCCCTAAGTTGCTTAGGGCCTTGCTAAGTGGCTGAGGTTGGCTTCGAACTCACGATCCTCCTGCCTCAGCCTCCTGAGCTGCTGGGATTTCAGACGTGCGCCACCAACACCCGACAAACCTTTC
The DNA here is from genome assembly GCF_047511675.1 of Marmota flaviventris. Classification (NCBI taxonomy): domain Eukaryota; kingdom Metazoa; phylum Chordata; class Mammalia; order Rodentia; family Sciuridae; genus Marmota; species Marmota flaviventris. The sequence goes on from NC_092517.1 coordinate 17,387,712, forward strand.
CTCTTCATAAGTCGGTTATCTCAGGTATTTTTGTCACAGTGACAGAACACTGACTAACCAACAAATACTTATGCCATTTACTTTTTAGAATTAATTCTTAATTATTATTATTATTAATAACGTAATAATAATAAGTATTAGAATTATTATTTAGAATCACAGAAAACACTTTGAGCAAGTGTTTGGGGACCCACCCTAAGAAGAAAGGGGAATGGAAACAGCCCAGACATAAAGAATAGCCCCCTATACAAATGGAGATGATTTTTTTCCCCAAGTTCCTTGTGAGATATATTTGTGACGATGTAGAGAATATTCCTGGTACATCTTTGGCTCCCTGAGGAGGACTCCTTTTCCTCTTATTGACCTCGGAGTTCATTTCACCGAATTCTCTCTCTCACCCTTCTTAGTCCCCAGCAAGCCTCTTCCAACCCCTTCAGGACCTTGATCTCTTGTTCTCCCCCTTGAAATCACAGCCAGGATTCGAACCCAGGACTCTCTCAAGGTCCCAGCACAGGGCAAGCGGCCCGGCCTCACGCATCCCTGAGGATTGCAAAGAACAGAACTCAACTTGAGCTTACTTAGCTGAGAAGAGGGATTTGTTACTCAGGAGAAGAAACCAAGGGACAGTCCTAAGACCAAATGAAGGGTCCTACAGGCGTCCAGCCACACAACAGGGACTTTCAAACATCTGTTCCTTATGCTGTTGTGACTGCCACACAAATGTCCCCCCCCCCACGCCCCCACACCACTGGGCTCCTCTCTTCTAGATGCTGCCACCCTGACACCTGACCCAGTGTGACTAACATATTCATACCTGCTTCATCAGTACTCAGGGTGTGGCCTCCACATATTTCGAGGACAAGTTTTAATTAGCCCAGAACCTGGGGCGAGAGCCTCCGTGGCTGACAGCAAGATAAATATACATAAATGGCTGAGCCAATCGGAAGTTGGGCTCATTTTTCTTCCATAATGAGACAAGTGGCGGCCAGGGTGGGGGGCTCCTTATCTCTGGCAGACCTTCCGGATGACGAGGTGTCTGATGTGCCTGCGATCACCAGCTTCCTGGCAGCCACATGTCTACCTGCTGCCACCAACGCATCCATCCCCGCCCCACCCAGCCCAAGAATTGGTGCCTTATTCAAAATGAGCATTTGTCCTCTCAAGAAGATCCAAAGACCAGCTCACTCCCCCATTATGGACCTTCGGGACCTCAGATTCTGACTTACTGGAGTTATCCATTCCTTCTCAAGAATTTCTTTCTTTCTTTCCTTTTTTTGGGGGTAAGGGGGGTGCCAGGGATTGAACTCAGGGGCATTCAACCCCTGAGCCCCCTCCCCAGCCCTATTTTGTGTTTTATCTAGAGACAGGATCTCACTGAGTTGCTTAGGGCCTCGCTTTTGCTGAGGCTGGCTTGGAACTCACGATCCTCCTGCCTCAGCCTCCCTAGCTGCTGGGATGACAGGCAAGAATTTCTGGATTCTTGGGAATTTTGGGGACCGAACCCAGGCAAGAATTTCTATTCAAAAGTTTCTTTTGTGAGAGGACGTCACCCAAACACTAAAGAGATTTTTGTAAAAGAAACAGTAAAGGCTCTTCACACCTTAGCTGTTTTCTTCCGTTTTGCCTTGTAGTGGAATTGAACAGGGGAAGGCTTGAAATAACACAGATCCGGGTTCAAATCCAAGTTCCTCTATTTCCTGGCTGTGTGACTTTGAACAAGTCCCTTCCCCTCTCTGAGCCTTGTGTTCTTTAAACAGGCACAACAATTCCTGGGTGTTCAGGGAACTTAGGCATTGGTTCCATCCTCAAATCCTTATCTGTTGATCCTGGATAATGATTATCATTTTCTCAGCACCCAACGGATGCTAAGCTCTGTGGGTTGAACACAAAGTATCTTCAAGATTCCCTGTTAGGCTGGATGTGGTGCTGCCTGCCTGCCATCCCAGCAACCGGGGAGGCTGAGACAGGAGGATCACAGGATGGAGGCCAGCCTCAGCAACTTAGCAAGCCCCTAAGAAATTCAGCGAGACCCTGTCTTTAAATAAAATATTTTTTAAAAAGGGCTGGGGATGGGGCTCAGTGGTTCAGCACCCCGGGTTCAATGTCCAGTACCAAAAACAAAGCAACCCAACAAAACTACCATGAACAAAAATCAAAAGGTAAATTGGATGGGCTGCTTGCTTCACGCCTTTCTGCAGCTCACAGTTGATAAAGAGTCTAAAATATCTATGAATCAGAAACAAAGAGACTTGGAGATAGGAAAAAAAAAAAAAAGAGGAATTAGAGGAGAATCAGAAGACCCCTCCACCCACTCAACACATCTCTGCCAGAGGTTGTGTGTGTGTGTGTGTGTGTGTGTGTGTGTGTGTGTTGGGGTGGGGGGCTGGGAGTCAGTAATAGCATGTATATCCCCCCATTAAATTATCTCATTATTCATTTTCAAAAAACACAGCATTAATCTGATCAGTAACTGCAGTCTTCGGAATCAAGCACATTTTCATTAGCCGAGAACAAAGGAGCAAACTGGAAAGATAAATGCAACATAATGATTAGATTCTCAGCTTTGGCAGGGGCGGGGGCAGCTCAGCGGGAGAGCTCTGGCTTCGCTCCTGCAGGAAGATCGCAAGTTCAAAGCCAGCCTCAGCAATTTAGCCAGGTCCTCAGCAACTCAATGAGACCTTGCATCTCAATAAAACGTGAAAAGGGCTCGGGGTGGGGCTCAGTGGTTAAGTACCCCTGGGTTCGATCCTGGGTGCAAAAAAAAAAAAAAAAAAAAAAATAGTGATCTCTGGATTTGAGCTCTGGGCGGGCTCATTTGCATAGGCAAAGGGCACTCCCCTGGGGTGGCTTACTTTCTAGGAACTGGCCTGACCTTGGGAGGGGTTGTCTGTCCTAAATCTGCAAGGTCTTAGGGAGTCAAGGCTAAGGGCACCGCCACTGTGGCTCCTTGGGCTGCAGGGGAGCCCGGGTGACTTCTCCCCAGCCACCCACATCCTGTCCCTCCAGTGAGCCACTCAAATCCCCGACAGAAGAAAAGACACGCAGGGGCCACCAGGGGGCGATGTTCCCCCCATCTGGCCCTCCACTGGGCTGCGTTGCTCTCCAAACACCTTCAGGCCTCCCTTGGAGATTGAGAGGCGACTTTGGTTGTTGTGATTGTTGTCTTGGTTTCTGGAGCTGTTTGTGCATTCTGCAACAGAGGAAAAAGTGAATCAAACACACACTGGGAGCAGAAAGCCAAAGGCAAAAGCAGTCTCCCATGTCACCCCCCAATCCCACCCACCGCCTGCTCCCCAGATCCTTCTCATAATGGTCTATTCAGGGTGCATCCCACAAATAGTAGCACGATGTGCACATTGTCCTCCACTCTGCTCTTATTCCATAATACTTCATATGGATTTGACCCATTCTTTGAAAAGCACCCTAAAGCCCCATAGTTTGGGGTGAGCCCCAGTCGACTTAGCAGCTCTCTCTCTTTGATGGACAGATATTTAGGCTGTTTGCAGTTCTGGCTTCTAGAAACCCAGGCTGCACTTGAATTATCCTCATGCACAGGGGACAGTATGTGCACAAACATTTCTGAAAGCTGGATCGTCTTGTGGAAGATACCTATAGGGTGCATTTTCAGATTGCTGTCCACAGGGGGTGGTAACAATGTCTACCTTCACCTTTGCGAGTGAAAGATGACAGGTCGGTCTGATTTAATTCTTAGCTAAGGGGGCAATTCTTCAAATCCTGGAGTCCAGCAGGGAGATCAGACTGAGCGCTCCAGGTTGGCCATCTTCCCAGAGCAAGGCATCTGACCTGGAGACCTACTGTGTGCTGACAGTTGGCAAGCTGAGGTCTGCAGAACTTAGTGTCCTCAAGGTAAAAATGAGAAGTGAGCTGGGCACCAAGATGCACGCCTGTCATCCCAGTGGTTTGGGAGGCGGAGGTCTCACTGAGTTGCTTAGCAACTTGCTTTTGCTGAGACTAACTTTGAACTCATGATCCTCCTGCCTCAGCCTCCAGAGTGCTGGGATTTTTTTTTTTTTGGGGGGGGGTGGCGCGTAGCAGGGATTGAATTTGGAGCCCTCAACACTGAGCCACATCCCCAGCCCTATTCTGAATTTTATTTAGAGACTGGGTCTCACTGAGTTGCTGTCACCATTGCTGAGGCTGGCTTTGAACTCGCAATCCTCCTGTCTCAGCCTCCCCAGCCGCTGGGATTATAGGCATGTGCCACCAGGCTCTGCTCAAATGGTTTTTAAGAAAACCCATAAATCCAGAATTTCCCCCTGAACTCTCCTGGTTTTAAAATCTTGCTCATTCAGATATTTCCAAAACACTGTAGGTGTTGAACAAAACTGTCCCATGAGCTGGGGACTGAAGCCACCTGTTTTCCGAGTTCTGAAAACTTACCCTTCCCTCTCCCATTTTGCAGATTGAGAAAACTGAGGCCCAGAGAAGGGGAGGCCTTGGCTGGAGGTGACTAGGTCAAGATCAGAGACTAGGTTCTTCTTGTCCATCACCCCCTCTCTCCTGCCACCCCCCTTGACTCTGTCTCTAGGGCTCTTTGATGGGTGTGTGTGTGTCGCCTCCTGTTTCTGGATCTCCTTAGGAGTCTCTGCCTTGTGGCCACCTCCTGCTCTTTCCTGGATGCCGCTGAGTCTCTGCCTCTTTCTTTGCCTCGAGCTCCTGCAGAGCTGGGTGCAGACACGACCCCACGACAGCCCCTTCATCCTGTGACTCCTCACTGCCCCTCCCACCCCCGCCCCAGATTTCCGGAGGAGGGGACAGGCGGGGTCCCGCGGGGCTCGCTGCCGTCAGCACCCCTCCCGGGCGACTGCGACCCCTCCCCGCTGACCTCATCGGCGCCGCAGCCTCGCGCCCATAAAAGCAGCGTCCCCACCGAGGAGCGCGCCGCTGGTGCCCCGGGTCCTAGCGGCGCTTGCAGACTTGGCGACCTGCTGACAGCGGACCCCGCGGCTCAGGATCCCGGAGCCACCCCGCGGAGCCCTAACCAGGCAGGTGAGCCCCTCCGATCCCTTGCAAGTGGCGTCCTTTCCGGAGCACTGGGAAAGGAGCGCACGATCGCCGGCCCCGGGACCCGACGGGAGCCCCAGCCCGGGGCGCACGGGCGCATCCTGCGGCTGCGGTGCGCGCCAGGTCCCCGGCACCCGGGGCGATCGGAGCCCAGCATGCATGCTGTCCCCGCCGGGATCGAAGCTTTAGGTTGGCTCCAGGGGAACCAGGGGCTGGGCGGGTCCGCGGGAGAGCCGGGGAGTTCGGATCCGAACCTCACGTTGGAAACCGAACCGCTGGCTTTGGAATGAATTAGGATGTTGGATTCCTGGTCCAGACGCAGCTCAGCGTTGCATGGAGAAGCGGAGCCTTGGATTCGGAATTTGAGCGCTCGAAATAGAATCCCAGGCCCGGGGCTGGTGGCCAGGGACAGGGAGCTCGCCTAGCTTTTGCGCAACTCCCTGGGTCCATCCCCAGCAAATAAAATAAAATAAAATCACAAGGAAGCCTCAAATACTAGATCAAGAAAGTTGGCGATGGAGTATTAGCATTAGAGTGTGGCGATGGGACCTTGGGGACAATGTTTGCAGCGACGCGATCCTTAGCATCCCGCTGGCCGTCGGGCCAGCGCTGCAGCCTGGGCGGGGACATCGCCGGCTTGGTCAACCTCAGCACTGGCTTCCCCAGCTTTTCCATGATGTCGAGAGGTGGCAGTGACAATAGGGTCCCCACGGTCTCCTGGCTCACACAGGCAGAAGGCGGCGTGGCCAGGCATCCCTAAGGGCTAGAATGGTTACAGGTGGCAGATTCCGCATACCTGGTGACCCTGGGGTCTTGCCACTCACTGGGAGGGGGGCTGAACCGTGAGCGATTTGTTCTGGGGAAGGAGAGGGAGAGATGGAGCAGAAGCGCTCACTCCACTCCTCTCTGTCCACTGACGCTCTAGCCGCTGCCATGCCGGGCCCTTGGCTGCTGCTCACCCTGGCTCTGACCTTGACCCTGACCGGTTCCCCGGGAGGCCGCGCTCAGCCCCAAGCCGCGCAGCTAGAGGCCGAGATGGCTGCGGAGCATCCTGGCCTGGACGACCTTCTGCGCCAAGCAGAACGGTTCCTTCTTCTCCAGGATGACATCCAGAGACTGCGAGGGGACCTGGGCGAGCCCTCAGGTGAGTGGGCGGGGCTGTTGGTGGCTGCTGGAGGTGAACTGAGCCGCCGGAAGGACTGGGGGACAGGGACGTGGGGTGGGGGGAGGACGACTTGAACCTCAGCCTCCTGCACTTTAGAAATCCTAATGCCACTCCTTTGGCAGAGACTGGAGACGACAATCGGTGGGATCAGATTCCTCTTCTCTCCTGCAAATATTTCATAGAGCAGATCTTCAAGGGACAAGATGCTGTGTGCCCTGCGTCCCCATCATGTGCACAATTTTAGTTACTGTTTATTAGACACTTATTTGCTAGGCACTATTCTAAGCACTTCAGATCCTTACTGAACTAGGTGATTTTTCCCTAGCAAAAATCAATAATAATAATAATAATAATAATTAATAATAATAATAATAATAATTATTATTATTATTATTAAATTATTGCTGGGATTGAACCCAGGGGCTCCTTCCTACTGAGCTACATGGCCAGCCCTTCTAAGTTTTTATTTTGAGACAGGCTCTCCCAAAGTTGTTGAGGGCCTCGCTAAGATGCTGAGGCTGGCCTCGAACTCCCGATCCTCCTCCCTCAGCCTCCCTAATCGCTGGGATGACAGTCATGCAACCACCACGCCCAGCAGTTATTCCCATTTCATACAGAAGAAAACCGAGGCTGAGAGAGATTGAGTCACTTCTGGTCGCATAGGCCAGGAAGTGGCAGAGCTGGGACCGGAATTCAGAGGTCATGGCTTTGACCTTCTCTGTGAGGGTGTGTCTCTGGGGCCTGAGAGGCAGATGCAAAATCTCTGGGGGTAGGTGCTGCAAGAAGTCTGCCTTGGCCTCCAAGAGGAAGGCTGGGGTGGGCATTCAGGAAGGTCTGCCTCTTGCGATGGTAAGGTGGGGGGGGGGGACCCTGATGGCCTCTTTCCTTCCCCAGAGTCCCTTCAACCCGATTCGCTCTCCAAGCGTCAACATCCGGGCAAAAGGGAAGAGGAGGCAGAGGAGGGAGTGGAAGAGGAGGAGGAAGGCGGAGCTGTGGGGCCCCACAAACGCCAGCACCCGGGGCGACGCGAGGATGAGGCTTCGTGGTCTCTAGATATGACCCAGCAGCACAAGAGACAGCACCCTGGCCGGCGCTCCCCGTGGCTGGGGTCCACTGTCACCAAGAGGCAGCACCCAGGCAGAAGGCTGGTGGACCCCCAGGTCCAGGGGAGCTGGGAAGAGGAGCAAGAAGAAGATGCAGGAGAGGGGACCCCGATGGTTGAGAGGCGCCAGCATCCCGGCAAGAGGGCGCTGGGAGGCCCCTGTGCGCCCCAGGGAACCTGTGCCCCATCAGGCCTCCTTCTGGGGCTCCTGAGTGACCTGAGCAGGGGCCAGGGGATCCAGGAGAAGCCGTCCCACCCCGAGCGTCGGGCATCCTGGGCCAGGGAGCCCCTGGAAGAGTGAGCCCTAATTTCCTGGAAAATCCAATTTGGGGATCTAAGGATATCTTAAGTGACCACTCCATCCCAGTCCCCTCTCTCCCCTCCTCCTTAGGTCCCCAGCCACCAACCTGAGCCTCCTGTATAACACACTCCCAAGTCCCTGTCCCTGTCCCCCAGGGGACCCAGGATCTCCTTTCCCTTCCTGAGCATCCTTCTGTAGATGGAAAGAGACTTCATGGAAACTCCCTGTGGGGACAATGGCCCTGCGTGGGAATATTCCATCACAGACCTGGAAGTTGTGGCTTGTATATAACCCCCCCACACACACTTAGGCACCTTCTCCTTGTCCATGATTGATAGTCACCCAAGTGGTAATAAAACATGCGTCCTGATCTCCGAGCTCTGCGGTGGTCACTCTGTTCCAGCTGACACGGGGTTTCTCTTGGGCATCCAGAGGGGCACTGAAAATCAGGGGGCGGGACTAGCGTTCCCCAGTTCTGCTGCCAATGGCCTGGGGGACCCCGGAAAGTCAAAAGTTCTCTCTTCTGTCCTCATCGCTGGACACATGTGGGAGGTGGATAGGGAGAAAGGACCCAAGGCCGGCCCCAGACACAGCTGGCTGAGGTGGATCTCTGGGATTGAGAAGCCAGTTCAGGGTCCTGACTTGAGTTTCCTGATGGGAGAAGGGAGAGGAGCCTCATGGTGTGGCTCAGGGCTATCATTCTCTTGGGCTGGGCTCGGTGGGGGCACACCTGGTAATCCCAGCAGCTGTGGAGGCTGAGACAGGAGGATCGCGAGGTCGAGGCCAGCCTCAGCCACTTAGACCCTTGGCAACTTAGGGAGACCCTGTCTCAAAATAAACTTAATCCAAAACCTTTAAGAAACCATGTGTGAATCAAACATTAATAACGATAGTAAAGACCCAAACACAACACCAGGGTGTCCTCAATATTTTGTGTATCTAACTTTTTAAAATCCTCACAATAATCCTCCTAGGTATAACTATTACTATGTCTATCTTACTAATGGGGAAGGAAGGATCAGCAAAGTTAAGTAACTTGCTAGTTTAACCTTTCACTTAAGCTAACCTCCACGATCCCTCCAGCCTAGCGAGACACAGTAGTGCACACTTGTAATCCCAGTAGCCGGGGAGGCTGAGGCTGGAGGATCACAAGTTTAAGGTCAGCCTTGGCAATTTAGCAACAACCTGTCTCAAAATTTTAAAAAATAAAAGAATTAAAAAGGACTTGGGATGGAGTTCAGGGGTAAAGTGCCTCTGGGTTAAATTCTCAGTTCAAAAAAAAAAAGAAAGAAAGAAAAATAAAATAAAATAAAATTCCCCATTTTAGGGTTTAGAAGTTCCTGGACACCTGTGATTTTTATTTTTGTTTATTCATTTATCTATTTATTTGGGGGCCCAAGATTGAACCCAGGGGCGCTTAACCACTGAGCCACACCCCCACCCTTTTTTATTTTTTTTATTTTGAGACAGGGACTCACAGAGTTGCTTAGGGCCTCCATCAACTGCTGAGACTGGCCTTGAACTTGCGATCCTCCTGCCTCAGCCTCCCAAGTCAATAGGATCACAGGCCACTGCTCCTGGCTACCATCAGACTTCTTAGAGGCAAGAAATAAATTTGCATTTTGTGAAGTCACTGAGATTTCACGGCCTGTGACCAGATTTGCCAAACACAGATACCTCCTCCCTTTCCTCTCCACACGGAGCTCCTTCCTAAAATCTTTTCCTGCTCACATGCGTCTGCCTTCACGGGTCAGAGCCTGGAACAAAGTAGATGCTCAATAAATATTTGTTGAAGGGCTGTTGCAAGCTTGAGATCAGTTGGATTTTCGTATCCCCGCCGGATTTCCTGGGGTTCCTTGTACTTTGGGGTTTCTTAGCAATAGATCTGGAAAGTACTGCAATTCTGCTTTCTACAAGGAAAGCGGAATCCTTGAGTGAGCAGGTTATTTCTGTGGGCATTGGGGGCTCCGTCTTGTTGGGGATCCTCAGGGGACTAAAGAACAGGCTTTGGAGTTGTCTCACTTGATAGGATGAGAAAACTGCCACTTGGTCTCCCCATTTCCATCCCTGGGGGCTTGCAATCTCCTCCTGGGAATAGGGACCCACTGGCACTTCCAGATTGTCCTGGGAGCCAGCCTCGCAAAGTCCCTTAGGTGAAGAATCTCAGCCTTACCTTTGGCATCGACCACCCAGGTGACACCCGAGAGGACAGAGTGAGGTACCTGTGACCTCTGCTGCAATTTGCTAGAGTGACTTTTTGTTAATGGCTCCACTCTCACCAAACTCATGGCCTCCATACTCTCCTGCATGACAGGACCTAGGGCAGGGTCTTGCACAAAGTAAGTGCTCAGTAAACAACCGAATGCATGAAAAGTAGGATTTGAGACCATCTGTCTGATTCTGAGCCCCGCCCAGGGAGGTGGTGGGGCAGATCCAAATGCTTACACCAAGCTCTGGGTGCCAGGTTCCTTCAGGCTTATATAAAACTGGTCCCAAGGATGGCCATGGAGCTTAGAGCTTATGTTGAAACCCATGGTAACATCTGCCCAAGTATCCTACCTTTTAAAATATCCTAGAGGACACCAAATGGCCCTCTGTTGTCTTACTTATTACTAACAGAGGGGCCAATCCATTGTGGACTGGAATCTGCAAAACGGTAAGCTCGAATAAACCTTTTTTTCTTATAAGTTCATTATCTCAGGTGTTTTCTTCCAGTGACTGAAAGCTGACTAGTAGTGTCTACTTTACAAGTGAGAAATAAGCCAAGCTCAGAGAGGTGATGTGATCAGCTCAAGGTGTACCCTGGTTCTGTAAAATCCCAGATCCTGGGGATCTTTTATCTTGATCTATTCTCCCTCTTGCTGGGGCAGTTTTTGCCAAAGCAGGGTGACTTCTTCACGGACTCACCCCTCACATCCAGCCTGCCTTGCTTGTGAAACATCTCAATGTCACTACTTCCTCTAATATGTTCTTTAATTAATTCTTTCTGCCAACCTTATTTGGATTAATTAAGTGCAATCAGAGGACTGGTTTTCTGAGAGTCTCAGTTCCTGCTCCAGGGCCTCTTGGGTGGGCCGAGAACATGTGGGACTTTTTACCTGAAGGATGTCAACAATTAGAACCCATTTCAATCAGCGGCCGACAAGCCGACTGCCTCAATTAGCTCCTTGGCTAAACGGGGCTGAGAGTTACAGGTTACCAAGGGGACCCGTGGTCCATGCCAGGATTTAAGTGGCTTTTATCTTCCGGGATCATCTTTCCTGAATTGCGGCCACGTTCTGGGGCTGGTAATTATTGGAAGGTTGATTAGACCCTGTCCATTACGGAGTGTGACTTCCTAATCACCAGCTGCTAGAGAGGAAAGCGTCCAGAGATGTCGCAGGTACACCCTGTCCCACGTGCCTGGCATTCAAACAGACATGTCTGCTGTGGGCCTGTGGCTTGAATCTCCCTGGGGAGGGGCTCAGGTGCAGCAGCCCAAGGGGGGCGAGAAGCCCTGGGCCATTCTTGGAAGGTTCAAGATCCTCTCTGAGGAGGTGCCCAGCCTAGGAAGAAAAGAGACAACCCCTACTGAGTATCATGCACTGAGCTAATAACAGCCACACTGTAGACTGATACTTCTGTAAATGCAGGGGCTGCGTGTACAGCTGGGGTCCCCTAAGATTAGTGACATCATAGCCGTCTTAGTTTGGGTAGGCACATTCTGTGATGTTTGCACAGCGACGAAACCATGGAATGAGGCATTTCTCAGTACGTATCCACCATGCTAAGTGTCGCAGGACTGGAATGATAACAGTTAGTGTTTATTGAGCACTTATTATGTGCCAAGCACGGCTACGGCTCACTCCACAGGGAAACGATTCATTCGTTCCTCTCTAGGAGGAAACTGAGGCACAGGGAGGTTAGGTGAGTGGCCCACACACCTGAGATTTAAATCCAGGAAGTGTGCTTTCAGGTTCAACAGCTACAGAATGCTAGATCTTGTGCTGAATGAATACCAGCGGTTCTCAAAATCGCCCAGAGACCAATGCGCCTCTTCCCACTGAATTGTTTTCTCTTTTGAAAAACACAGTTGATTGTCACAAGCATGTTTATATTAACAGAGCATAGATTTATTACGGCTCTCGTAAATTAATACATATTTTAGAAACTCTCATTTTTAATTTTTACTCTGGGAAATATCAATAGCTATAATCCATATAATGAAAAGTTCTTTAGGGTCCTCAATAATTTTTGTTTTTTTTGCCCTGGGGATTGAACCTAGGGGTGTGTGACCACTGAGCCATTTATCTGGGTCCTTTTTATATTTTAGTTTGAGAGAGAGTCTTGCTGAGTTGCTTAGGACCTTGATAAATTACTGAGGCTGGCCTTCAACTCACAATCCTCCTGCCTCAGCCTCCCGAGCCGCTGGGATTACCGGCATGCACCCCACATCCAGCTGTTATGGGAACTTTTTTTTTTTTTTAATTCTATTAAACATCTCTGGAGATTTCTGGTTGAACAGACTGGCTCCCCTTCTTCCTAAATGGACCAATCTAAACAAGGACAATCTAAACATTTCAAGAAAATTTGCAACTTAAAAATCAAAGATATGAAGATGAAGAAACAGAAAAAAACATTGAGCCCAGAGGAAAATAAGATAATTCTGAAAACAGAAATAGATGTTAAAATAGAAAGAGAAAACACGCATTAGTGGGTATCTTCAGAGACAGAAGATAAATTACAGCATCCGTAAAACTAGCACAAAATGATATAGAAATGGAATAGAGAATAAGGAAAAAATAAAACAAAACTAAACTAAATTAAAAACCTCCTGGAAATTAACACTATGATTGCTAGAAATACATAGTTCATCTTTCTTCTTTCACCCTCACCACCCCAACACTGGTCTATTTTTTCTTTCCTTTTTGTGGTGCTAGAATTGAACCCAGGGTCTCGTTCATGCTAGATTAGAGCCGTATACCACTGAGCACCTCTTGCCTGGTCTATTCTTGCTATTTCATCATAGCTTGCTCTGTCTTTTGAGTATCCTTTCTTTGGGAGGTAAGGGTGATCTTTTCAGAACACAGATTCCGTTTATATCCTTACTTAAAGCCCTAATGACGCAGGCATGGTGGTGCATGCCTGCAATTCCAGCCACTGGGGAGGCTGAGACAGGAGGATCGCAAGTTGGAGGCCAGCCTCAGCAATTTAGAGATACTCTGTTTCAAAATAATAGTAGTAGTAGTAATAATAATAATAATAATAATAAATAGCTGGTAAAGTACCCCTAACTTGAATTCCAGATACTGAAACAGTAACAACAACAAAAACCCTAATGGCTCTTTATTTCTTTCATAATGAAGGCTTTTTTTTTCATGCTTAGAACTTGTGGCAGATACTGTTAGCTGCCTCCTCGAAAGCTACTCCCCTATTATTTCTTCCTAGATTTGTTATCAAGCAGCGATGTGTCTCCAAAGGGGTGACACTTGATGGGTGGAAACAGGTCATTAGAATTAAATTCTCTTGCCAGGGATCTGTTTTAGGAGTGTCTGTGTCATTCTTTGTCACACTGACATGGCTCCCTGGCTGCAGGGATATGTTGAGCAGCCGGCCCACTGATCATGGCGAGAAGCCACCATGGGGTGGCAGAGAGGTGACCTGGTAGCTGGAGGGGGTTGGACGGTGGGTGGGCAGCACAGCCTCATGGCCGCGTGGAGCCCACCATGCAGGCCTGAGGCGCCCTGGGCCACCACCAAGGTGAACCTGGACAAGCCAATCTGATTTGTCACCCCGCCCTGCACACTTGCAGGAGGCGCTCAGCAGCGCCAGACACCCTACTGAGCATGCGCAACCCGAAGACTTCAAGCCACCAATCATAGTAAGGCAAACCGCACTGGGATGCAGGGCTAACCAATAGCGTTAGTACAAGCCCTAATTAGCATAAATTTGGACCAATAGCCGTGGACCCGGTGCTATATAAACCCCTGGATGCGCTCAGTAAGTGAAGCACCGCTGGTGGGGTGATGTGAGGGTTTTTCCTTTGCTCTTCAATAAGGCTGTGGACTTCATCCTTTTATTTCTTAAAACATTGAATTCTGAAGCAAAAATAAGTTGGATGAAAGGCGCTGAAGGATGAGTTACTAGAACTTGCTGCAAATGCTGGCGGGCATAGCCTGTGGCAAAGATCAGCAGTGCTTTCTTGTTCAGAGATCTGTAGCTAGTACAGATTTTACATGGTAGCAGAAGTAGGGAATGAACTTGGGTCTCAAGACCCTGGTTTTGATATGTTGAGTGGTCAGTAGGGTTATTGGGAATACCTTTCCTTATTTCTGAAATATTCGTGGGTGTTGCTGAAAGAGGAAAATTTAAGACATCATGTTTCAAATTGATGACTGGTACTTTGGCAGCCCTTTTGTAACCATAAGGGCACATACCAGGGATCAAAGTTAAATGGCTGGAAAAGCAGAAACAGATAAAAATCCTTGTCAATGTCATGAAGCCGTAGGGAATTGAGCCACCTCATCTTGCTAAGTGAGATAATGGAATGGACTTGGGTATCTGTTACTTGCAGCCCAAATCCATCCTAACTATTATGAACCTGATATTTTCAGCCTCTGCAACTTCCTGGTCTGTTCCCTATCCTTGGTGGTCACTTCCTTTAATGGTTCACTATTTTCAAACTTGCAGTTAACACCCAAGTGGTGGCTCAACATGACTTTCTAGGGTGTCCTGATCCTCTGGGTTTCTAGCCCTCTCTTTGCAGTACTGACCACCAGGGAGCATGTCCGTTTCCCATTGACCTGTGATGTCTTGAGTGGCAATGGGTTTATGGATCTCCGACTGAGCAGGATGCTTCTTGGGTCCTCAGGGTTATCACAACCTGAAATTACCTCCAAAGTTACAGTCATGTATATGTGCATGTAGAGTTAGCTGGTTGAAAGTGTGAGTTTTGAAGTTAATCATCTCTAAATCCAACTAACCAGGTCTAACCAGTTCACTGATGATCTATGTGGCCTAGAACAACCACCTCTCTGTCTCAGCGTCCCCCCACCCCCTACAAAGCAGATCCTGGTCAAACCTATGTGAAGATTCAGTGAGATGAGCCCACCGCCGTGGCACCTGTAATCTCAACGGCTCGGGAGGCTGAGGCAGAAGGATCGCAAGTTTGAGGCCAGACTCAGCAACTGAGGGAGGCCTTAAGCAATTTAGCAAGACCCTGCCTAAATAAAATATAAAAGGGCTGGGGATGGGGTTCAGTGGTTAGGCACCCCTGGGTTCAATCCCTGGTTCAAAAAAAAAAAAAAAATGAGGCACACAAACTATTAAACTTGGTACTTGGCATGTGATCACTTCATAATACCAATTTGGGGGATTATTGCGATATTAGTTTGCATTTAATTGTTTTTTGGGGGGAGGGTTCTGAGCTTTGATTAAATTCTCAAAGGGGCCTGTGAGCCAGGAAGTCAGTGACTAGTGGTTTGGGGGGTAGATGGAGCCACAGGGGACTCTGCCCACTGCAATAAATGTTCGTGGGTTTTCCAAAAACCCTCCAGAGAGTCCTGGTAAGCGCTCCTCTACAGGGTCAGGGTGTCCCGCTGTCTGATCTCGCTGGTGATGAGTCTCCGGTTCATTATCCCTCCCCCAGGGCCCTGGGTTCCGTGACCTCGGGAGCTGTCCAAACACCTCATTAGCGCCTGCTGGGGACAGAAGGAGATCGGGGCTGCCGTCAGCCTGGGCAGAGACCGGCTCTCATTAGAGCTAAAGGACCCGATGGGGGGGGTGGGGGCGGGCAGGGGCCCACGGTGCCCCTTTGTCTGGGCCTGATGACTCAGGGAACATCGCACTTGGGAGCACATGGTTGTCAGCACAAAGCAGCGACTCTGCGACAGAGCCCGGGCCTCTCAGGACTGGCACTGGGCCACCCCTGCCCCTTCCCTCAATCCCCAGCCTCTTTTCCTAAGATGCCTTAAACTGGCTCCTTTCTGTTTGCTCCTCCTAGTGGCCACAAGAGGGTGGATTCCTGTTTTATGGATCAGAAGAGCGAGGCAGGTAGCAGGGACTGGGTTCTGGGTCTCACGACTCAAAACAATAACAACAAAAGCCAACTTTTTTTGGTACTGGTGATTGTACCCAGGGCGTCGTTTTGCCTCTGAGCTGCATCTCCAGCTCATTTTTATTTTTTAAATTTTGAGACAGGGTCTGGCTCAATTGCCCAGGCTGGCCTCCAATCTGCGATCCTCCTGCCTCAGCCTCCCAAGTGGCTGGGATTACAGGTGTGCCGCCACTGCTTGCAGTCCTGATCCAAATTCTACTTGTAGTTCCCAATGCAATACAGGCGCCTCCTCCTCCAGGAAGCCCTCCAACCTCCTCCCACATCGCATCAGGTGCTGCCTCTCTGAGCTGCAGGGTAGACCCGAGTGTTTTTGAGCCTTAAAGGCTCATCAGGAGCAACATATCTGTTGGGAGCAATGGTATATGCCTGTGAGCCTCACAACTTGGGAGGCTGAGGCAGGAGGATCTCAAATTATAGAGGCCAGCCTCAGCAATTTAGCAAGGCCCTAAATAACTCTTTGAGACCCTGTCTCTAAATAAAATATTAAGAGGGCTGGGGGATGTGGCTCAGTGGTTGAGCACCCCCTGGGTTCAATCCCCAGTATCCCCCGAAAAAAAAGTCCTCCAGGGAATTCTGATACCCCAAATTTGAAAATTGCCACCTTTCGAACTATCCTGGAGTCCTGCATTTGAGGCACCCCATGAGGTCAACTGCTAAGGGGTCCCAACTCCAGCACCCGCTGCAGATGAGAGAGGTCACAGCTGAGCTGTGGGTTCCTGGCCACCCCTCCTGCCCGGGGACAGCCTACAGGACTTGTTACAGAAGAGAATTTTCCTCATCCCAGCCCCTTCTCGAACCTTCTGCAGACACACGGCCAATTTCAAATTGCAGCATAACTTTTATTGGCAAAGGAGAAACATTGGCACCGTCTCATTTATTTCTTTTCAGATTTTCTGTCCCCGTCCTGCCAAGCCGGGGGCCTGCTGAGCCCCAGAATGTAACCACCGGTCATCTGCCTCTTCAGAAAAACGTTGTAAAATTTCATGGGGTTCTTCTTAGACACACCAAATGTTGTCTGGAAAAATACATCTTTTTGCCTCCCTCTCTTGCTCAAGACCCCATTGAGTGTGGCTCAGAATGTAGTGCAGTTCTCTGTCATTCAAATACTTTCTGAGCCAGTTTCTCTTCCTGTTGAAAGAGGGCAGTTTTCCTCAATACCGCCCCCCCCCCTCCATCCTCCCTTCTCCTTCTCCTTGAGATTGAACCCAGGGGCACTCAACCACTGAGCCCCCTCCCCAGCCCTATTTTGCATTTTATTTAGAGACAGGGTCTCACTGAATTGCTTAGTGCCTCGCTTTTGCTGAGGCTGGCTTTGAACTCGAGATCCTCCTTCCTTGGCCTCCTAACTGCTAGGATTATAGGTGTTTGCCATTGTGCCTGGCCCACCCTCCACTTCTGAAATACTAACTTGTCGTACTTAGAAGTTCTTCTAGGTGTCTAATTTAACTCCTTCTGGCTCCAACATTCAGCAAACACATATTTTCTCTGCTTTACAGCTGCAGGAACTAGCACAGGGTCCGGTAGGCACTCAATAAATGTTGTCTTAACCAGGTGGGATGGCAGCACACACCTATAATTCCAGCGCCTCAGGAGGCTGAGGTGGGAGGATTGCAAGTTTGAGGCCAGCCTGGGCGATGTAGGCAGATTCTGTCAGAATAAAAAAATAAACAGGAGCTGGGTGCTGTGGCCCAAGACTGTAATACTAGCAGCTTGGAAGGTTGAGGCTGGAGACCATGTCTCAAAATAAAATATAAAAAGGGCTGGGGATGCAGCTCAGTAGTTAGCTACCCCGGGGTTCAATCCTCAGTACTGCCACCCCCACAAAATTATTTTATGTATAGCTACCTGAAGTTCAGCCTCCCTCAGAACAGGCACCCACAGTTGCCGGTTTAAAACTGGTAATTTAGCCTAATTTCTCTCTGAAAGGGGCCCAAAGCTCAAGAATTAATGTGTGGGTGTCCCTCATGACACTTTTTTTGACTGGGGATTGAATCCAGGGGTGCTTTAAGCCCCGAACTACATCACCAGCTGCTATTATTATTATTATTACTATTATTAAAGCAAGGTCTTGGCTAGCTTGTCCAGGCTGGTCTACCAATTTGGGATCCTCCACAGATTACAGTTGCACACCACTAACCCTGGCTGTGGGTGTTCCCTTTGCGAGGTACAAGATAAAACCAAAATTTTGAGATGAAACATGTCCCCTGCTCCTGCTAGCAGGCGGCTGCCTAAGTGTTGAAGCAGACCCCCAACAGCTCACCACCCCCTTCTCTCTTTCTGGATTCATTATCTCACAAACTTTCAAAAAATAAAACCCAAAACTACACAAGCAAGTACCACTAGGAATTATTGAAGAAAAACCTACACAAAGCCCTGCAGGAGGAAAGTACCGGCTCAGAGGGTCCTTGGTTAGGGGTTTATATACCGCTCAGCTCTCTGCTATTGGTCCAAACTTATGCAAATTAGGGTTTGCAAATGGGCTAACGCTATTGGTCGAAACTTATGCTAATTAGGGCTTGGAACCTACAATGCTATTGGTCAATTCTCAAGCCGACTTTCACGTTCTCCAAGAAGGTTAGGAAGCGGGAGATCGGTTGTGGGCTGGGGCTGCCGTGTTGGGCGCCCTGGGTTTCTGCAGCGGGTGTCAGTACTGTGCCCAGGCCTGGCCACCGCAGGATGACAGGTCAGTGGCCTTGGATCGCCTGGGTGCTGCCTCCACGCGGCTGCAGGCCAAGCTTGTCCCCACTAGGGCCGCCATTCTGCTGTGGCTTCTGGGCAGGGACCAGAGTTCTTCTGCGCAGCTTGGTACCTGGGGAACAAGGTCAATGGCTTCAAGGACAAGGAAGGGAGCCCAAGTGGGGGGACAAGCACTGTTAACCACATGGCCATCTGCCCTTCACTCTCACTGCTCTAGAGGTGCTTAACCACTGAGCCACATCCCCAGCCCATTTTATTTTATTTTAAGACAGGGTTTCACTAAGTTGCTGAGGAACTTGCTAAGTTGTTGAGGCTGGCCTCCAACTTGCGATCCTCCTGCCTCAGCCTCTAGAGTCACTGGGCCTGCCAGGCACCATTATACGCTTATGGGATCTCCCTGGTATATGTGGCATATCATTGTTGGCCATTGCATGACTCTAGAAGTACTAATGGGACATATTGCATGGGACATAGTTATACTAATAAAAAAAGAAAAAAAATGTTGTCTGACTTTCGAACTTAACTCTGCTTCTTGTATTTTTTCTCTGCTGAATCTGTTGACCTTACTCAACTCCTTCCTGTTTTCATTCAGGGGTATTTTCTTCAATAAATCACTTGCACATCTAATCTTAAATTGGTGTCTGCTTCTCCGAGGCCCCCAACTAACTCATGGTGGGAGGCGGATGAGGGAACACAGAGAGAAATCACGGAACTGTGCCTGGTCCCCAGGAAGTAAACTTTTGCATTTAGTACAGAGACACAGCCAAATATCACCACCTGGCAAGCAAAGCTACCCTAGATGGCTCCCTGTCCTGCATTCCCTCTCCCCTACACTTAGTAGGTGCACAAAACGTTTCTTGCATTTATCTGCACATGTACAGACTATTTCTGGGAGGACAGCAGAATTGGTGGTTGCTGTGGAAAAGACCCAGCACCTGGAGAAGAAATATAAAAGGGGCGCTCTCTTTTCTCTAAATCACCTTGCCTACCTTTCCAATTTGTATCACTGCCATTACCTGTCACAAAAAAAACTAGGCTGTTGCTGGGCGCGGTGGCACATGCCTGTTACCACAACCACTGGAGAGGCTGAGGCAGGAGGATCGCCAGTTCGAGGCCAGCCTCAGCCATGTATTGGGGTCCTAAACAACTTAGTGAGAACTTGTCTGAAAAATAAATAAATACGGCTGGGGATGTGGCTCAGTGGTGAAGTGCCTCTGGGTTCAATTTCCAGTAACAACAAACAAAATCTAAGATGGTGTGTGTGTGTGTGTGTGTGTGTGTGTGTTTTGCTGAGCCTCAAACCCAGGGCATTGTGCAAGCTCTCTACAGCTGAGCTACACCTCCAGCCCTCAGCTGTACTTTTAATTTTATTTACTTATTTATTCATTTATTTGGTACCAAGGATTGAACCCAAGGGTGCAGAGCCACTGGGCCACATCCCCAGCCCTTTTTATATTTTGAGATAAGGGTCTTGCTGAATTGCTCAGAGCCTCACTAAATGGCTGAGCCCATATCTAGCTTTTTTTTTTTCCCCCAACAATACTGGGACTCGAACCCACTGCCTTGGCACCAGCTGGGAGACCACTTTAGAGCCTCTCTCTGTCTGGGGCCGCAGTTCTCAATCGTGGCTGCACAGCAGAATCACCGGGGGGGGGAGAGGGTCGCTAAAAGTCCCCATGTCCCTGCTGCGTTCCAGATCGGTGGGACAAGATGGGACCATCTTTTCCAGTTGCCCCAGGGCGGGGCCGGGCGCTGCGAAGCGGCTCTGAGCCTCTCGCTGGGAAAAGAGCCTGTCGTGCGCCCCCTGCTGGCCGAAGGAGTCGCTGCCCCTGGGTGGGCTTTGCTCCTGGACTGGCTTGTCCCCTAAAGCGCACGAGTTTGGGCAGCTTATATAAGAAGCAAGTGTTGCTCCAAGATTCTTATTAACAGTTAACCAGAGGATGCTATTTAAAGCAGACGTGGGAGGCCTCTAGGTCTGGCACATGGGCGCAGGACACAGACAGACAATGATGCCCCAAATTCTGATCCTCAAACCTGCCACCCAGGCCCAAGCGAAAAATAGGAGCGACTGGCAGTGGCCAGACAGCGCGGGGGCGGTGGGGACGTGGAGGAGGCTTTAATTAAAATGCTTAATGTACTTGGTGATATTTCTTATTTTTTTTTTCCCCTAGCTGAAGTCTTATGGGTCCCCATGTTTGGTCTTCTCCTTATGAAGGTGAAGGTCATTCATAACTCATCATACATTCAGCAGGTGCTAGGCAGGGCACGAATATAAAAAAAAATGCAGGGGGTGGGAGCAATAACAAAAATGAGCTTAGCTCACGTTTATTGAGTGTTTACTATGTGCCAGGCACTATTCTATGTGCTTTGCATCTATTATCTCATTTAATCCGTGCACAATCCGCAGGAGGATCCTTATTGTCCCATTTTACAGGTGAGAAAATGGATGCACGGAGAAGTTCAATAACTTGCTCAAGGTCTCACTGTGGCTGGCACAACCCAGCACCCTCCTTGGACAAGTTCAGTCTAGTAAGGTGACGGATTTGGGAAATACATATTAGCCATCACAAAGGATGAAGTACCTCTTCTGTGCGGGAAGGGTCAGGGAGTGTGGTCCCTTGAAATAGGGAGTTGGAGAAGAGGGGAGGAAACTCCAGGCAGAGGAAGGGCTTTTGCAAAGGCGGGGAGGCAGGAAGTGGTACAATTTCTACCTTAAACAAAAAAGCAGCTTTGGAGCTGGGCGCAGTGGCGCATGCCTGAAATCCTAGCGGCACAGGAGGCTGAGGCAGGATAATCTCGAGTTCAAAGCCAGCCTCAGCAAAAGCGAGGCAACACGCAACTCAGTGAGACCCTGTCTCTAAATAAAATACAAAATAGGGCTGGAGATATGGCTCAGTGGTTGAGTACCCCTGGGTTCACCCCAAAATAGAGGAGCACCTCCCTTTCTATGTCTCCTTTTCTATGGAGAACCCACCTCCATTGCAGAGAGAATGACAGAAGGTCTACCCTGTAGAGAGATCAAGGCTTCTGTCCTGGGTTCAAAGCCACCTACCCATTGAGTCTCAGCTTCCTGAGGTGCAAAATGGTTACGCACATCTGTTTGTGACAGAGCACAGAAATGGCCCACTTCTGGTCTCTGCTAGGGGCTGAGCTGGGTTCTCCTCCAAATTCTCAGGTTGGTGTCTGACCCTCAGGAACCTCAGAAGGTGACCATATTTGGAGAAAGGGTCCTTTTTAAAAGAGGTGATTATGTTAACATGTTTGAATCCAGGCTGGTCTTGTGACTTGGTTTGGCCAACAGGAGGCTAGAAAGATGCAAAAGTGACAATGTGGCGGCTCTGAGTGACTTTCCAAACTTGGGCTGTTTGCATGGTTTAGATGGCTAGATGGCGCCACCTGGTGGCTGACTTGGGTCATTACGCCCTCTGCTTACCTTGAGACACTGGCAGAACTGGAGCCAAGAGACCCCCAACTCTGATGAAGGGTAAACTTGCCTCAGACTCCGCACTGGGGCACATAACTCCCCAGGCAGGAATTATTTGGGCCCTCCAGGTCCCTCCCCACCCCTGACTCGCTGAGTCTTCCAGGGGTGGGATGATGACCGTTTGTCTCAGAAGAGCAAACAGGTATATGAAATTTTGGAAGAAGAGGTGGCTTGGGGACCTTAACCCAGTTTTGCTTTCTGCTCCTTTTCCAATCTTCTCTGACTTTCCTTTTTTCTTCTGCTACTGGAGATTGAACCCGGGGTGGTTAACCACTGAGCCTCATCCCCAGCCCTTTTTATATTTTATTTAGAGACAGGGTCTTGCTGAATTGCTTAGGGCCTCGCTGAATTGCTGAGGCTGGCTTTGAACTCATAATCCTCCTGCCTCAGCTTCCCGAGCTGCTGGGATTACAGGCATGCGCCACCACGCCCGGCCTCCTTTTTAAATTTTTTATTGTGAGAAGGGTCGTACTAAGTTGCTCAAGCCCTCACAAAATTGCTGAGTCTGCCTTCAATCGTGCAATCCTCCCACCTCAGCCTCCTGAGTCACTGGGATAAGTGGTGTGTAGCATCACACCTGGCTGTGAGTGAACTTTTTCAGATTTATCAAAAGACTCACACTCTTTCCCATAACTATATCTTTGGGGCCGGGTATACGTAGAACAGTATCCGGCATGTGCAAGTCACTTAGTAATATTTACTAAGTCACTTAGTAAATATTAATTGTCATCATCATTAAAATGGAACTATTAATCAAGTTGCCCAAAGGATTAAGTAATGACAGTGCTTTTGATAAATGGTAGAGCATACAGGCAGGTCTTTGCCACTATAATTCTTTTTCTTTGTGGTACTAGGGATTGAACTTGGGGGCACTTGACCACTGAGCCACATCCCAGCCCTATTTTGTATTTTATTTAGAGACAGGGTCTCATTGAGTTGCTTAGCACCTTGTTTTTTGCTGAGGGTGGCTTTGAACTCGTGATCCTCCTGCCTCAGCCTCAGGAGCTGCTGGGTGCCACTATAATTCTTTAAACTACCAAAAGAACAGCAGTGACCCATCCATCATGATATTCTGGATTCACAAACTATAGGCTACATGGCTGCTGCTTTTTGGAGCAAATGAAATGGCGACTTTTTTTTTTTTTTTTTTTTAAGCAAATGACTTGGTTTTGGTAAACGATAAAATGACAGGTAAAAATCATGGTGGTTTAATTAAATGTTCATTTTCTGGGCCCCAAACATGGTCCTGGCTGTACTACTTCTGGAATCTATGTGACTGAGATCTGTGTGGTCCCAGATATCCAACAGGGTCTTCTCAGTCCCAAAGTCCTGGTTATGGGGACCCAGGGCCATTTGCATCTGTTCCAAAACACAAAAGGGCGACCACGTGGGATCCTGCCAACCCAGTTCCTCCTCAGCACCGCAGGGGGGTCAAATCGCCTTGTCATTTATAAATGCTGCAGATGTCCCTTACATTTGGACACGTTCACTGGGCACCCCCTCCCCCCATTCTCATTCCTGGTCTCCATTCGCACTTGGCTCTACGCCAGGTCTGGCGACATCCTACTGTCCCTAGCTGTCAGGGACTTTCTGACTCTGTTTAGAACCGTAGTTGGGGTGAAGTTGGGGGCTAAAGACTCCTTTGGCGACCCAATCCTTTCCACTCATCGGTGAAGTCCCAAAGTACCACAGGTCTCCTTTTCCCATCTGGACAACCGAGGGGAGGGCACCGGCTGGCTTTAAGGCGTCGCCGGTGTGAACCTGGAACGTCCAATCTGCGAATCCAACTCCTCCGCACGCCCGCGTTGGGTCGGCGCCTGCGCAGAAGCCAGCGGCTCCCGCGCAGCCGATCCGCTTTGTCTCCGCCCCCTTCGAGAGCTCGGCGCTCGATCGGCGTCTCCCAGCCTGACTTCCGGTTGGGGCGCCGCCGCAGGCGCGCTTGCCGAGCGCCGAGCAGCCGATGGAGATGGCGGCCGGGATTCTGTGAGGGAGGACCTCCGAGGCCCAGAGCCCGGGCCTGGGAACAAGACGGGCCTAGGGTGCCTGCGAGAGCCCGGCGGGGTACTGAAGGGGCTGGGCTGGGCTTGCGGGCGGGGGTGGGCTCGGCTGGGGAACGGAGTCGAGCCGGGCAGCGCGGGTGTGCGGGGTCTGCGGTGGCGGTGGGTGTGACGTCCTTGGCGGGCGCCGTGGTTTTCGGGCCGTGAGTCCCGCCGGGGGGATGGCGGGGCTCGGGGCGGTGGTGCGGGTTCCCGGGCGTGTGCAGGGGTGCCGGGGGGGGGGTGGCCGTCCCCCGAGTGGTCGGCGTGGTTCTCCGGTGGCGGGATGCGGCCGAGGCGTTGGGGTGGCACCTCGGCGGTGCGTGGCGTTGTCGCGTCTGCCCCACGACCGTGAGTGTTCCGCGACGTGTGTGTGTGTGGAGGCGCGGTCGTGTGGAGCTCGGGGCTTCAGGTGGTGTGCGCCCGTGAGTCCTGGCGCCCGGGGCTGGCGCTGTGGGGACAGGGGGACGCTGGCGCAGGACATGAAGTTGCAGGAGAGGAAAGTTCTATTTTTACATTATTATTATTATTATTATTATTATTATTATTATTATTATTATTTTGATGCTTTAGCAGGGATCGAACCCAGGGGCGCTCTATCACGGAGCTGCATTCCCCAGCTCTTTTTATTCATTTATTATTATTATTATTATTATTATTATTATTTATTATCTGGAGACAGGGTCTCTCGCCCCGTTGCCCCTTTGCCCAGGCTGACCTTGAACTTGCGCATCCTCTTGCCTCAGTCTCCCGGGTCCTTGCGATTACCAGGCTGGCTCCTCTGCGCCTTGCATTTGCATTTTACGTAATTTAGGATATAAGGGGCTTGCCTCTGTGTTCTTTGGTGGCTTTGAGCAATTTCTCTGGGGAGCATAGGCAGTTGCATGATTTTAGGGTTGATTTATGCATCCCCTCGTGGAGATGCATTCTGCTTTGTCGTGCATGGGCCAGACCCTGCGCTGTGCCCCTGGGGGAAAACCTAGCCTGCGTCCTCATAGATTTTTCAGGCTTGTGTTATTCAGTCAGTTTACGTCTGATCGTAAAGTCCAGGTAAATGCTGGGAAGGAGAGGGTGCACCCCAGATGGGCCCGTTCCTTGAGTTAGAGGCGTTGCTTTGAGGAAGAGAGGTTTGGGCTGAGCTGTGAAAGGTGTGGATGTGGCCTGGGTGGAGTGCCAGGGTGGAGTGCCCTTGGCGTTGGCTTTATGGTAGTTAAGGATGATTATTCGTGGTGTGGGAAGGAAGGAGCTGTCAGTAGCTCCGGCATCAGGTGTTTCACCACCTGGGGAGGGAACAGGTTAGACCTGGACTGCTCTTAAAAACCCTGTATGTAGTCACTAGGGTTTTTAACCAGAAGGAAAGAATAGGGACCTGGTGTGTGTGTGTGTGTGTGTGTGTGTGTGTGTGTGTGTGTGTCTGTCCTATTCTGAGCTCCTGCCACCCTTCAGCTTTGAGGATCCATGCAGTCCCCTCCTCCACGGCCCTCTACAGTCATCTATAGGAGGGTCACACATATTCCTTCCTCTATATTGTGATTTAGGGCTCCAGGTTCTTGGACCAGAGAGTCTTCAGCTTTATGAAATGGTTCTGTTTGAATTCTCTTTGTGGCTGGGAGTCTTTCTGAGGTGATCATTGAAAGTGACTTTGCTATGACCCAATAAATTTTTTAAAAAATGTAACTTATTAAGCCCTGATCTGTTGGAGCACCACATCCTCTTATTTTTGAAACAGTGAGAACATTAACCTTGCTGCCCAGATGCTACTTGCTGGTATTAAATGTAGGATGCCCATTGGAGAGAGTGTTCTGCAAATAAAAATTAAAAAATAAGTTTTCTCCTTCCCCTCCCCATTCTGCTCTTCCTCTTCCTCCTTTTTTTCCCCCCTTAAGGGACAGGGTGTTCCTGTGTTTCCCAGGCTGCCCTAAATTCCTGGGTTTGCAGTTCTCCTGCATAGCCCCCTAACTAGCTGGAACTACAGGCATGCATGCTGTGCTTGGCTGGTCTTTGTTTTTCATCACTAGACTTCTAATGTTCTTCCTCAAGCTAAGGCTGAGATTTTTGTGGGTTTTGGTTTTGGTTTTGGTGTGGGAGAGCGAACCCAGAACGCTTTACCACTGAGCCACATCCTGAGCCCTTTTTATATTTTATTTATAGACAGAGTCTCGCTGAGTTGCTTAGGCCCTTGCCAAGTTGCTGAGGCTGGCTTTGAACTCCCAATCCTCCTGCCTCAGCCTCCCAAGCTGCTGGGATGACAGGCTACTTTTTAAATTTGGAGACAGGGTCTTGCTAAGTTGTTGCAGCTGACCTTGAATTTGTAATCTTCCTGCTTCAGTGTCCCAAGTCACCCTGATTACAGGCTCTGCCACTGCACCTGCTTGTTTTGTTTCTTTATAGCAGATACTGTATCTTTTTCATCTTGGCATTTTGAACATGTGTGCCTTGGAGTATGGAGCTCAATATACCTGGTTAAATAAATTATCAAGGAAAAAGGGTTAACTGAAAGCTTGTTGATAAGTACTTAAGACATTTCCTCAGTGGCTACAGTGGCCTAGAAGTGATGAAGTGGGGCCATTTGGAATGAGTTTTAAGAGAAGGGCCTTGGTGTCTGCTTATCATTGGGAATCCACTTCCCCCTCTGTTGAGTTCCTGGTGTCCTGTGATGTTCTCACATCTTGGGTTTTGTGACTTGGTTTTAGGATTTAAGAAACAGTTTCTTTTTGTAAATTTGCACAGAACAAACATGAAGTGCCCTTGTTGAACTGCGAAGAGAATAAAAAAACCCTCTTGATTGCTGCTAATTTGCCTGACTTAGCTTTTCCTCTCTTTCCTCTTAGGGCACCTCCTGCTCCAGAGAGGAAGCCTCATCCAGGGCCAGGATGTGTCCCCGTCACCCATGTGCTGCTTGGTTAAGCTAATGCTGCAGGATCCCTGGTCCCTTGGATGAATCACGCCACCTGTTGGCATGAGACTTCTGCCTTCCCGGAGTTGAGAGGGGCACTGCCATGGCTTCTCTGGACGACCCAGGGGAAGTGAGGGAGGGCTTCCTCTGCCCTCTGTGCCTGAAGGACCTGCAGTCTTTCTATCAGCTTCAGTCACATTACGAAGAAGAGCACTCGGGGGAGGACCGAGACGTCAGAGGGCAAATTAAAAGTAAGAGGCGAGGACCTTACTTATTGCATTCTATCAATGAGCAATTTCACTCATGGGAAGTGTTCAGGGGCTTCCATGTTGCCACCAGGGTATGACGATAATGAGAGTAGCAAATGGGCATCTCGTGCTTGTCATGTGCCAGGCATTGTTCAGAGTCTCCTGTGTATTTATTTTATTAATCCTCCCAGTATCTTTGTGCTTATGAGCCCCATTTTGTTGAAGAGAATACCAGACACAGAGAGGTTAGGAACTTTGCCTAAAGTCACACAGTGAAGCAGAGCCTAGCTTGGAATCTAATAAATGTAATCACTGTGATTTGTCTTTTGCTAGATTATTTTAGTTACCCAACCCCCAGCCTAAGGGGGTTTAGACAGAAGTGTTTTTCCTTGGCTGTGAAAGTGGAGACTTGTTATGTACCATTTGTCTGTCACAAATTTGAGCCTTCCCGCCATCCTTCCTTCCTCAACTGGACCTTGCCCTCTGTAGCCCAGGAAAAAGAAGGTCATAGTTGAAAAGCAAAGAGAAACAACTCCCCAAAATTAAACTTTGGTTTTGAGCTTCCATTGGCTCAGGTCATAGAGAGTTAGAGAAAGAATTTTTCAAAGATAATTTTGGCTATCCACGTGTTTATTATATTTCCTGGATTTCAGGTTCTAACCCCAAATAAGTTGCTGCTCCTTTGGAACTCAGCTTCCTAGTGACTTCCTGCTCAACTAACTTGCTTCTCACACCTAAGACCATGAGATTTTAAACTGGATGCAGTATTCATAATCTTTCTTGGGTAGAGAGAAAGGAGTGATCCTAGGTGGGATATGTGAATCATATACCCCTTGTAATCAAATTTTTGTCCCTGGAGTTCCACTCCAGATCTTATTTTTCAGTTAAGGAAAAAAAAAATTGCTGAAAACATTAATAGTTACAATTTCTGAGTTGGGTACATGGCTTGGTGATTGAGCGCAATCCTAGTAGCTCAGGAGGCTGAGGCAGGAGGATCCAAAGTTCGAGACCAGCCTCAGCAACTTACTGATACCCTGTCTCAAAATAAAAAACAAAAAGGCTGGGGATGTGGCTCAGTGGTTAAGTGCCCCTTGGTTCAATCCCTGGTACCCAAACAAACAAACAATAAACTTCTGTCCAAAAATATGACAAAGTGATTTCCAAATCCTAAGGGCTTTGATTATCAAGGTGACTCCTGGCTGTACAGGCAGCAGAGCCATAACTATAAGGAGGAATAAAAACAAAACAAACTACACTCTGCTTTATAGTTTTCAGAGTGTCTGCCACATAAATTATTACTTTATTTGACTCTCCCAACACCCAGCAGGAAGGTGGTGGTTCTCATTTTACAGATAATAAGTGAGGCACAGAGATGTTCAGTAACTTCATGAAGGTCACACAGGAATTGGCATAGCTAGGTCTGGAACCCAGATCTTCTGTCTGAAGTCTACTGCTGCTCTTTCCTCAGGGCAACACTGATAATGAAATACCCTGTATTCTAATGACAGTATGTATTGCAACTTCCAGCAAAAGAAAACAGGAACAAAACCCCCCAAGACCTAATTATGTAAGTTTTCTTTGGGCAACTGAAGGGCTTCCATGGTTTTCAGTAAGCTTCTAGTGTTAGTGTCCACCGTACTGATTCACATACCATGATATTTCCAAGACTGGTTACATCAGTTTGTAGAGAGGTTAGAGAATGTCCTCAGATTCCTATGGTGACCCACTTTTAGAGAAAAGATGTTTTAAGATTATTTAAGGAGTGACAGATATGGAATTTGGGGAATGCTACATAGATTGGAAATTTTGTTCCTTGTGAACAGAAACTTAAAGATAATATCCTCTTGGGGACCTGGGGCTGTAGATCAGTGGTAAAGTGCTTACTTAGCATAAGTGGGGCCCTGGGTTCCATTCCCAGCTCCATAAGAGAAAAATAAAAGAAAAAAGATCCTCTTGGTTTTTTCCCTCCTTCATTTCTACTTCCAGAGTACTAAGAGGTTGAGTTGAGCATTCCCGTGGCACTAATGATCATCCCTTAAGTCAAAAAGTAATTCTTATGTCACCGATGTGTTTGTTTTGGATTCAGGAAAGGAAAGTTTTAAAGATTGGCATCCACGAGTTTTTGAAAAGCCCTTTCAAAAGCAGGCCGTTTCTCTATTTTGTCTATTGATCCTCTGACATTTTATGGAGTTTATATTTTTAGTCAAGTAGAAAAAGCCAGAAGAACAAACATGGGGGTGTAAGGTTTTAGAGGCAGATATTATTATTATTATTATTTTAAGATAAACTAGACATTCCTAAAACATGTCTCTGGGTTTGAGCCCCAAACCTGGTTCACCTTCAGCCCATTTAGTAGGTGGAAGAAAAGGCAGTTGAAAATCACCTGGAGCTTCTTCTTTGGGTTTTAAAACATGGATGGGTGCCTTCTTAGTTGTCCCCTTTGGAAGGGTCATGCCACTCCGGGAGGGTTGCCAGGCCGTTTTCCTGTGTTTCCAGATGGTTCAGGGCCTGTTGAACTCACGCAGTTCAGCCTGGTTTGCAGAAGTGAAGTGTTGTTTGCTGACTCCAGTTTCCTGTCCGCTGGGCCATTTGTCCACATCGGGCAGTTTCCTCTCCCCTGTTAGAAGATGACTTGACTGCATGTTCAAGGGTGTCTTGAGTTCTTGTATTTTTCCAGTTGGAAAAAGCAATCTCAGGGAGTCTGATCATCAAGGAATTTGCTTATGGGCTGCACCTTCTAATGAAGACACGTGTCTTCACTACTAACTCCTCCATGTCTGTTTACCAAGACTTTTGGAAAGCTCTGGGGGTGTTTTTAGTGTTATTCAAGTGACAGAACACTCCAGAGTTATGAGAACTGCATGCAGCATTGATCTATTAAGTGTCCAAGTAATGATGTCATTTGTATTATCTGATTTTTTTTTTTTTTTTTTTTTTGTGGCACCAAGAACTGAACCCAGGGCCTCACACGCACTAGGCAAGCCCTCTACCATGGAACTACATCCCCCGCTCTCTGGTATTTTTTATTAGATTCTAGTGGCAGGAAGGGCCAGCAGTCACCCGAGATTTAAGAATATTAGTGAAAGAACAACTTAGACCTGAAGGATTCTTTTTTCCTCCTGCTAGTGAATTGTTCAGTTCTAACAAGTGGGCCTCTCGCCTCGCACAGGCCGCAGAGACCCTGTTCTGAGAGGCAGAGTTGGTGTCCTTGCTGGCTGGGGAGGGCTGGCCTCTGGTTTCAGAAAGGTGACATGACCCCTCCCAGCTCTGCTGCCTGTGAGCTCTGTGACCCTGGGTGCAGCAGGTCCTCCCCCACTCCATGTCCTCTGGTCTTCTGTAAGCAGGGCTGTCACCTGCCCTACACACCATGGACACGAACTGCCACAGAGTCGTCACACCTGGTGCATCCAAGGGCTCAGTTCAGAAAGGGCTCGTTTTCTCTTCTCACTGAGCTGCTTCTCTTGTGCTCTGCTGTAGGTGTTATGTCTATTTCTTGAAGTTTTTTAGAAACATTCTCACATATGCATTCACCACGTGGGAGGGCAGAAGTGGGAAGGAAGGACGCTCCGCCCAGTTACCCGACAGGGCTGTTGTTGGGTGGTGTCCCATCCTGGAGAATTGTCCCTCAGGGATCCCTGGGGAGGACCAATGAGTACTGAAGAATGGGATTTTGAAGAAACTTAGGGACTGGGAGGACGGCTCAGTGGCAGGCTGCTGAACTTGGCCTGCATCAGGCCCCAGGTTCCATCCACAGCACTGCGAGCAAATAAAAACTGTAATTGAGGCAGTTTTACACACGTTTTTACGTGTACAAGTCAACGTTTTGAAAAATGTCTATAATCACCATCCAGTGAAGACAGGAAAATACCCCTTCCAACAGCCTGGATCCTCATCACGTGAGATTTCACCCCTCCTGCTGTCGGGCCTCAGGTGTCCAAGGTGGTGAGCTCCAGGTGATGCCTCCAGTGGGTCTCGTGGGCCAGCATCGTGCTGGCGCTGACCAGGCATGTTTGGATGCTGGCTGCGTTTCCTTTGGGGTCCAGATATCTCTCGTGCGTTTTCAACAAGGATGACTACTCAGGTGACTTTGGCCTTCAGATCGCCCTTGGCTCTTTTCTGGGTGCACCTCGTGGGTTCACTTGTCTTGTCTGTTCCATTCTCAAGGTTTCGTGCAGAAGGCCAAGAAAGCAAAGAACAAGTTGTTGAAACGAGAAGGGGACGAGCGAGCAGACTCAGGAACCCAAGGATATGAGTCATTCAGCTATGGAGGGGTCGATCCCTACATGTGGGAGCCCCAGGAGCTTGGTAAGAACCCGTCCGTCTGTCCGTCCTTCACTCATCCACTCGTAGCACCTGCTATGTTCTCTGTAAGGTTTGAGGCCGTGGAGGCATCAGCAAACCAGAAGGGTAATCATTTTGGGGGGCATGGGATGAAGACATTCTTCAGTTTCTTGTGATGGTCACACAGCTCTGGGTATATACTAAAAAACATGAAATACCCGACACCGTGAATTTAAAAAAAAAAAAATATTTATTTTTTTAGTTGTAGCTGGACACAATAACTTTATTTTATTTATTTATATGTGGTGCTGAGGATCAAACCCAAGGCCTTGCATATGCTAGGCGAGTGCTCTACCACTCAGCCCCAGCCCCAGCCCCTGACACAGTGAATTTTATGTATGTAAATTATATCTCAATACAGCAGGTACCAAAAGGATCATGCAGCAAACACTGAGCTGAACTATCTGATTTCTTATGTCCTTTAACTGTTGAATGACGGTGATCAGTAATAAAATATTTTCTGACTCAGAACAGGATATCGATTCCTTCATAGTGCTTTGTTTTATTTTCATTTTTATGATCCTGGTCACCTTTCACAAAAGCCCGGGGAGGTGGAGTGGGTGAAGTTGCTCATTCCCGTTTACAGATAAGGAAACTGAGGCTCTAAGAGAGGAAGGGATATCTCCCCAGGGTCGGGTACTGTGTCCCTATAGTGCCTCTACAGATGTGTCTTTTTGGATGAGGAAAGTCCTTGAACCATGCTGTCCAACTTGATAACCACTAGCCACAGCTGGCTATTTAAATGTAAATAAATTAAACTGAAATAAAATCAAAAGTCGCTTCTTCAACCCCACACAAACCACATTTCAAGTGTTCAGCATCTGTATGTGGTTAGAGGCTACCATATTGGAGAGTGGAAACATTTTCATTGCAAGAGAAAATTGCTTTAAAAATAGTATACAGAGCTGGGTGCAGTCGGGGTCCATGCCTATAATCCCAGCTACAGGAGGCTGAAGCCAGAGGATGACAAGTTTAAGGCCAGCCTGGGTAGCTCAGCAAGACCTTGTCTCAAAATAAAATTTTAAAAAGGGCTGTGGCCAGGCACAGTGGCACACACCTGTGATCCCAGCAGCTCAGGAGGCTGAGGCAGGAGGATCGCAAGTTCAAAGCCAGCCTCAGCAGAAGGCCTAAGCAACTCAGCAAGACTCTGTCTCTAAATAAAATATAGAAAGGGCTGGGGATGTGGCTCAGTGGTTAAGCGCCCCTGGATCCAATCTTCGGCAACAAAAATAAATAAATAAGATAAAAATGGACTGGGAATGTAGTTCAGTTATAGAACACTTGCCTAGTGTGCAAGGCCCTGGATTTGATCCTCAATACGGAAAACAAAAATCCGAAACAAAAAAAGTATACATGTGTAATGATGAGTTATATATGAAAGTCAGTTAGAATCATGCAGGAGAAATTCCAGATGCATGAATCCTTATTAGCTTTGTGATACCTTGTTTCATGCCAGAGTCCGATTACCAGGATGGTTTTCTGGTTAACTTAACTTGTTTCAGCAACTAAAGGAAGTCACAAATTGTGGAAGGTCAAAGGCATGACAAATTTTAGAAGTTAATTTTTATAGCTACTGCCAAGAATTCTAATCTAAAATGTATTTAGATGCTAAAGTATAAGGGAAGGGAAGAAAAGACAGGGGTCTGGTTAGAGTATAGCATGTGGCGCTCTTGGTCAAAGGACACAACAGGTCACACAGGAACAATACATTCAAGAGATCTGTCTGTAGTCCACATGGGAACTATGATGAATAAAAATGTATTCTCTTGCCGGAAGCAGTGGTGCACGCCTGTCTTCCCTGTGACTTGGGAGGCTGAGGCAGGAGGATTGCAAGTTGGAGCCCAGCCTCAGCACTATAGTGAGACCCTGGGGATACAGCTCAGTGGAAGAGTGCCCTGAGTTCTATCTCCAGTACCACCATAAAAAAACAACAATCACCTGTAATGATACTGCCCTTTTTATTTAACAAACATTCACGTGCCAGTCCATATTCTAAGGATTTTATACATTTGAACTTAATTTCTGTAACAACCCGTGAAGTAGATCCTGCTGTTACGCCAGCTGTACAGATGAGTCCTCTGAGTTTCAGGGAGGTTGCGGGACTCATCCAGGCTCATGCAGCACAGAGCAGAGTTGCAGCTCGTGCCCCGGGGTCCCAGCTCTCATTTGCTCTTGTCTCAGGCTTCATGCTATAGGAACTTTACAGCTTCCAAGGGCCACAGCTAACATCTTAGCAAATTTCTTCCCATTTACTTTAATTCTTGTCAAAATTAAAAATCCTAGAGTTCAAGTTCAAATACTCGAATTTGACTTGCTTTTGCTGTTCACCGAGGCTGCGCAGGGAGGCAGAGAGGCTCCCTCGGGGAAGGTACAGGTCATTTCTCTCCCTTTCCCCCCAGGTGCTGTGAGGAGCCATCTTTCTGACTTCAAAAAACATCGAGCTGCCAGAATCGACCACTACGTTGTTGAAGTCAATAAATTAATAATCAGGTTAGAGAAGGTAAATTTTGTTGTTTTGAAACACTTTTTTTCTGCAAGTACAAATTTTCTGGGGACGAGGCCCACGTTTCTGTACCCTGTCTACGTGACATACATCTGATACTGGCAGAGAAGTGGCTGTCCTAAGAGGTGCAGAGGACATGGAGGACAATTCTAGCCAGGGCTGCCTTTCCTGTGGCCCAGGCTGACAGACTCTCATGCACCCACTTCCTGTTCCCACCTTTGAAGCCCACTCGGCTGCCAGGAAGTCTTCCTGGGGTCCTGGGCACAGTCACTCAGTGCAGCACACTGTGTGTCATCTGGTGGGGAACAGAAAGGCAGCGACCAGGGCTGTGATTGTGTGGTGGGCCTGGTGGCCACCACAGGCTCAGTTCTTCATGTAGGTCAGAGCTATGTGGCCACTTGAATTCTCCACAAGGAATGGGGAATCAGGAGCCCCTGTTGCTCTCAGTAGCCGCCCAGCCCCATCCGTGCCCACCCTGGTTATTGCTCAAATGGGACAAAGAAGAGACCGGAAGAGGGTCATGGGCAGGGCGGTGCCTTCTAGGTGTGAATTGAGAACTGCATCTCGTGCTAAATGGCTGACATGACTTTGGGGCTGGGGATGACCCACGAGACTTGAGCATTGCAAATGTGACTGGAGCCTGATGCACTGGTGGGGCAGGTGGGGAGTGTGTGCGTCACCTGGTTGATTCCGCCTGGCCCTGTTTTCTCTGCTCAGCTCACTGCGTTCGACAGGATGAACACGGAGTCAGCCAAGATTCGAGGTAAGGGACTTTATGCGTTCTTTGTGTTTCTTTGTTCTCCCTGACCAGATCTGTGTTTGAAATGCTGTGCTTTTCTTCTTTGTTCTCCCCAAAGCAATAGAAAAGTCTGTGGTGCCTTGGGTCAATGACCAGGATGTCCCTTTCTGTCCAGACTGTGGGAGTAAGTTCAGCATCCGGAACCGCCGTCACCACTGCCGCCTCTGCGGGTCGATTATGTGCAAGAAGTGCATGGAGCTCATCAGCCTTCCCTTTGCAAGTACGTGACGTGGGGGAAGGCCCCGGGCGCTCGTGTGCTGCTGGGACTAGCTTATTCACTAGTCACCACCAGGGCCATGGGACCTGTTTGTTTAGTGACCCATGAGCTCTTCATGTGTCCACTTACTGAGTCCCTGGTGCCCTCTTGTGTTGCTGGCCAGGGGTCCAGTAGTCTGTAACAGAGCAACTTTTTTATAAAGGATCAGGTAGGAACTGGGCACAGTGGCACAGGCCTGTAATCACAGCTACCTGGGAGGCTGAGGCAGGAGGATCTCAAGTTGGAGGCCAGCTTAGGCAATTTTCTGAGACCCCGTCTCCAAAAATAAAAAGGACTCGGGACATTCCTTAGTGGCAGAGAACTTGCCTGGTGTACACAAGGCCCTGGGTTCTGTCCCTGGTGTCACACAAGCACACAAAGTTCCTGAAGTCATCTTGCTGGCGCTGCACCGTGTGGGGTGATTGGCACCCCTGGAGGCTCCACTGTCTGTGTGCACTGTTGGCCATGGTGTCCACAGGGCAGAAGCCGAGGCCTCCTCCCTCCAGCTGTCATCCCCACCAGACCCACATGGCCTTGATCTTTCCCCCTCCCTGTGGCACTAGCCCCTTCTCCCACCTGGGCTGCCTCAGGACACTTGCTCTTCTTCTCTTGGGCTCATTAACCAGCCTTTCCTGGCAGCTGCAGCCGGTGGCCCTGCTGCTGGGTCAGGGCGCAGGCGAAAGACACAGTGTCTACCCGCAAAGGATCGCAGATCGCCAGGGCAGGTGCATGGAACAGGGACAGCTGTTACACCTGTTACCCCGTCCTCCACGGCGGGGAAGGGGTCCTGGGCGGGGGATGGCTGGCCGCCACGGGGTCACCACGCCTGTCCTCTGTGGTTACAGACAAGCTCACCAGCGCCAGCAAGGACTCCCTGAGCACCCACACCAGCCCCAGCCAGTCCCCCAACAGCGTCCACGGCTCGCGCCGGGGCAGCCTGAGCAGCCTGAGCAGCGTGAGCTCCGTGATGGACGAGAAGGATGACGAGCGCATCCGCTGCTGCGGGCACTGCAAGGACACGCTGCTCAAGAAGGAGCAGCAGATGGACGAGAAGGAGCACACGCCCACCGTCGTGAAGCTCTACGAGGTGACTGCGGGCAGTGCAGCGCTCGGCCACGCACAGGCTCGGGGTTTTAGAGAATGCCCTGGAAGTCGTGCCCTGACTCATCTTGACTTCCTGCTGAGGGGCCATGTAGGATTCCCAGCTAGGGCCCTGGGCGGGTCAGTCACCCGGGCGTGTTGCACCCAACCTATCCGCCACCTGTCGCTGCCCATGGAAAAGCAGGAGGGTGGTGGTCCAAGGGCAGGCCGGGAGGTGGTGGGTGAGGCAGAAGCTGGAGCTCTAGGGGGCCTCAGCCGGGGGCTTTAGACCTGGTTCGATGGAGTTTGCAGGATTTTAGGGTTGGTTTATTTACTGCCCAGTGATTAAAAGTGTCCCCTTCCAAGTCCTTTCAAATGCCCCAGCTCTGGCCACCACTAGATCCCAGAACGTCCTTAGCAGAGGTCCACTTGAAGGGGAGATAGCACAGGTTGGAACATCTGGGAGGGAGACCGGCCAGCCTCCTGTGGCCAGCTGAGACCCATGCGCTGAAAAGGACCAGCCAGTGGGGGTGCGGCAGGGAGGGAAGGGGACAGGATCTTAGCCCGGCAGAGGAAGCTGCGTGTGCAGAAGTCTAGCAGGGGCACATCTTATTTTTGTCTAATGATGGTGGAAGTGTCCCTGTTAGCAGTTCTGAAGGTCACAGGGCTGTAAATCCTCAAGCTACTGGAAGTGGTATTACCCGAACCCAGCGCTGAGCCCTGGACGCAGTGTCCTCTGCCTGTGGGCGGACTCCATGATCTTTTGTCTTTTTTCAAACAGCCACTGGGCTTTTTGCTCCTGTTTCGGGGAGCGCCGTGGCAGCACCCTGTGCTGGGGTCTGGCCGCTGCCGGGTGTCGTCTCCCAGAGCCCACACAGCAGCTGCTCCCTCTGCGCCATCTTGCTAGGCATGTGGCTTGTACCCTGGAAGCCTGGCTTCGCTCCAAAAACAGCTGGTCAAAAGCTGCACCTTCTTTCCTTCCTGTGAGATTTTTTTCTGCTTGGAAAGTAGGTCTGTGAGGAAACTGGTGACCATAAAGTTTTTTGTTTGTTTTTTTGATGCTTGGGAACAAACCCAGGACTTGGCACATGCTAAGTCAAAGTCTTTGTTTTGAAAAGTGAGCATTTTGCATCCACCTCTGTTGATGGCAGCCTGGCTTCCGAGGTGGGGGTGGCGGATCCTGAGAGCAGCGCTCACCTCTTCTCTTTTGTCCTTAGAAATTACGGCTCTGCATGGAGAAGGTCGACCAGAAGGCCCCCGAGTACATCAGGATGGCGGCTTCACTAAAGTAAGCCTCCCCCACCCCCCTCAGTGGCACCCATCTTCTGCCCTTCTAGTCAGTTCTAAAGCAATGGAAAATGGCAAGCTTTCTCTTGTGTTTTTGGCTTTTTGGTGCCGGGGATGAAGCCCAGGGCTTGGTGTGCGCTAAGCATGCACAGTACCCCCAGCGACAGCCCTGTCCCCCAAATGGATGTCTTGACTGTAGCCTTGCTCTTCTGTGGCCAGCTGTGAGAGATCCTCCTGCTGCGTTTCAGTGGGCACACGTTTCCATCACAGGAGCTCTGTAATAGGCACAGGGTTGTATGGGTGACCCAGCTCTTCCGCTGGAGCAGGTTTGGGAGTGGCCTTGGAGGACAGGCAGCACTGCTGAGGGCAGGGCCTGGAGCGGGTGTTCGCTGACCAGCCCCCCCCCCTCCGCCCCTGCCCACATCTAGCTCAACACCTGTTTCTTTTTTCTAAATTAAGATGTTCACCCCGTAAACTTCACTACTTTAATGTTTAGCACTTTCACTAAGCTATGGAGCCACCACCACTGTCCTAACTGGTTTCCTTGCTCTAACAAGAAGCCCTGCACCCCTATAGTCAGCCCCTCTCCCCAGCAACCACCCATCTACTTTCTGGCTCTGTGGATTTGTCTTTTCTTGGTGCTGTGTATTGAACCCAGGGCCTTGTGCATGCAAGACAAGCACTCTACCAACTGAGCTATGTCCCCAGCCCGACTTGTCTATTTTTGACATTTCATATAGGTAGGATCACAGACGTTCAGTCTTCTATGTCTGGCTTTACAGGGTGCAGTGCTTTCACGATTCACCCATGGGGTGGTGTGGATCAGTAGTCCACTTCTTTTGTGTGAAGGCAGTGTGGGTAGACCACATTTATTTATCCCATTGACCATTCTTTTCCACTCTCAACTGTCATGAATAATGCACATACAGGTTCTTTTTCTTTTCATGCTTGGGAACAAACCCAGGACTTGGCACACGCTAAGCATTTCTCTTCCACTAAGCTGTATCCCAGGTTTTTTGGTTTTTAACTGGAACCCAGAGTGCTTTACCACTGAACTGTATCCCCAGCCTTTTTAATTTTTTATTTTAAAACAGGGCCTCGCTAAGTTGCTGATCAAATTTGTGATCAGACTTGTTATCAAACTTGTGATCAGGGGCTGAGGCTTTAGCTCAGTGGTAGTGCACTTGCCTGGCATGTGTGTGGCACTGGGTTCAATTCTCAGCACCACTTATAAATAAATAAAATAAAGATCCATCAACAACAAAAAAAAAATTAAAAAAATAACAACTTGTGATCCTCCTGCCTCAGCCTGCTGAGCCGCTGGGCTATAGCTATGCTCTAGCACACCCAGCCGCAGCTCCTATTTAAAAATTGTTTTTGAGCAGGGTCTCACTGTGCTGTCCAGGTTGACCTTGGGCCCCTGAACTCAAACACTCCTCCTGTCCCACCTCCCAGGTAGCTAGGACTACAGGCGCCTGCCCTGCCTGGCACCCACTGGGTTTATGGTAACTCTGTGTTTAACATTTTGAGAAGTTGTCAGGCTGTTATCTAAAGTGACTGCACCAGCTTACATTCCTATGGGTCACAGGTGAGGCTGTCAGTTTCTCCACAGTCTTGCCAACCTTTGTTATTGCCCCCTGTTTTTATAAATAAAGTTTTATTGAACCTCAGCCTTGCCCATTTGTTTGATGACAGTGTGTAGCGACGCACTGGGTGGCCTGCAAACAGTGTGCATGCCCTGGCCCCTCCTTGCTTAAGGTGCTGCTCCTCAGGGTTCGTGTGGGGGCTGGCCTCTGAAGTGCTGCCCCTGGAATCAGGTTCCAGAAGCTTCCCATCCTGCAGGAGCAATTGAGGTCATGATATGCAGAATTTGCCCGCCTGCCCCATTTGGGCTCCTGCATGCAGTACAGATGCACCTGGTTTAGAACAAAGTCATATTTTCATTTGGATGTTTACTGTAGCAATATTTGACAGTGTTCACCAAATACAAAGAGTGCAAGTGTGGCTTTCCCTCCTGATGTCAGTGGCCATGTTCCAATAAGCCTGTTGTGTGGGTCTCACCTGTAACGAAAGCCAGGGACGGTGATGTGTGCCTGTGGTCCCAGCTACTTGGCAGAGGGAGGAGGATCACTTGAGCCCAGGAGTTGGAAGCAGCCTGGGCAGTGCAGCAGGACCCACCTCAGAAATCAAAAGGAAAAAAAGGAAAAAGGAATTTTTCCACTGTGGTCCATAGGAGTTTCCTGACTTTGGAGTCTGCAAATGTCCTACTTAGGAAATAGGAGAGGCTAGCCTGGCTGGTTTGTGCAAGAAACCTCCCTTCCCTTGTGTTTCTCATCTCTTACTGACTGCTGCTGCTTCAGGGCTCTCCTGCCGTTCCCTGCTCTTCCCTCCTGTCTCCAGCTACAGGGCAGAAGAGGTGGGCAAGGAGAGGAGGCTGGGGGACGCTCGGTGGTGGAGGGCTCGCCCAGTGGGCATGAGGCCCTGGGGTGGAGTCCCCAGCACTGATTGCCCCACCCCCCCAAAAAAAGTGGGGAGACAATAAAAAGAGGTAGAAAAATCACTGTAGGGTCTCCAGGCCTTTATAATTTAAAAAAAAATTTTTTTCTATTTTTTGGTTCTGGGAATCCACCCCAGCCAGGGCCTTGAGCTTGCTAAGCAAGTGTTCTGCCACTGAACCGCACTCACCCTGAGTACCCCAATCCTAATCATTAGAGGTCTGCTGCTTTTTTTTTTTTTTTTGGTGCTGGGGATTGAATCCAGGGGCACTGAGAAACACCCCCATCCTCTTTTTTTATTTTTAGATTTGAGACAGCATCTCACTAAGTTGCTGAGGCTGGCCTTGAACTTGAGATCCTCCTGCCCTAGTTTCCTGTGTCACTGGGGTTACAGGTGTGCTAAGGAGTGATGGCCAGTGTCTCGTTGGGGGAGTTCTTCCTACCGAGGAGGGTGGAAGCCACCTGAGAAATTAAAGTCTAGAATAATTAGTGAAGAGCAGAAGATAAAGAGTCAGAAATATATTTTCAAAAATGGAGCTCCTGCTAGGTTTAGCCCACACGGGAGCTAGAGCTAGA
Source organism: Marmota flaviventris (assembly GCF_047511675.1). Taxonomy (NCBI): domain Eukaryota; kingdom Metazoa; phylum Chordata; class Mammalia; order Rodentia; family Sciuridae; genus Marmota; species Marmota flaviventris. The sequence goes on from NC_092517.1 coordinate 17,428,098, forward strand.
TAAAAGAAGATGGCTCCGCTGCTTTATTTAAGGGGGTCCATTAAAGGCAGGGATAAGGTTTCAAGGGCCGAGTCTTGCTTTGTGATGTCTTGCATTCAACAGGTTGATGGTCATCTTGGCGGGTCACACTCATCTCCGGTGCTGTGCGGGACATGGCAGAGCGGAATAGGAGTTCACAATGTTCTAGGGCAGTCTGACACAGAGGAGATGTCCCTGGGAAGTTCCCAGACCCCAGATGGTGCTCCTCACTCGGGTGTGATGCGTGGTGGCCCACATGCAGCCCGTGGCTGGCTCGCAGCAGTGGGTGCCGCTCCTCCCCGCTCCTAGCAGCTAGCTGGAAGGGGAGGAAATCCGATTTCCTGGGCCCTCTCGGCTGCCATTGTCCTCCTCCTGCCCCCTCCCCTGCATCTGCACCTCCTGGATCTACCTTCCTCTCTCCGTCCTCGTCCTAGAGCACTGGTTCTGAAGGGCAGCAGGCAGGGGCACATTTTCTTCTCCACCTGCATTTTCCTGAGGAGTGGATTCAGTCGGTGGAGGGTCCTGCCCTCCCCAGGGGCAGGTAGGAGGAGGCACCCGACTGATGTTGGTAGCCACGTCCGATGAGCCCTACACAGAGGGTCTCGGCCCGGAGCATCTGTCTCCTCTCCTTTCCCCCCTGGAACCTGCTGGAACGTATCCCACACTGCCCCGTCGCCCACTGGTTACAAACAGAGCAGGGCTGACCTTCCACAAGAACAGCAGGAGAGCGACTTCCTGGTCTTTGAGTTGGCACTCAGCACTGTCCTGGTGACCTTGTTATGCAAGAGACTCATCTCCCTCTGTCCTGTGGCTTTTTACCTTGTGCCTCGGATGCGATTGTGGGCTCAGGAGCCTCCCTGGCCTGCGCCTGTAGCTGAGCAGTCTCAGAGGTCTGTTCTTAAAGGCTTAAAGTCACTTTGCTCGCTCGTCCAGGAGGTGTTTCCTGAGCCCAGCGCTGTGCTGGGAGTTTAGCAGTGAACAGGGGAGACGGCGCCTGCTCCCCCCAGCTTCCTTTACCTGGGAGCGCACACTGTCACCAAGGGAACAAGTGACTGAGACACGATAGGACTGACACCTTAGGAAGTGGCTTCAGGTTTGGGCCAGCCTTGTGATCTTCCATGACTCAAAGATGTCCAGACAAAGCCCTCGTCCAGTTCTCTGGAGGCCGAGCTGGGCTCCAAACTCTTGGTGCCTTTGGCACTTGCACACTGAAAAGCAGCTTCCGGTCTGTTAGTGTGTCCCAAGAATGCTACAGTACGCCCAGCACACCCTTCGAGAGGATGAACCCTGTCCTTGTGAGACCTCCAGACTTGAAAATCCTTCTATTCTACGTTGTCCAGATAGTGAAACATCAAAGTTTCTCTGATTTTTTTTTTTTTTCCCCCAGCGCTGGGGAGACCACCTACAGCCTGGAACATGCTAGTGACCTTCGAATTGAAGTGCAAAAAGTATATGAGCTAATAGATGCCTTAAGGTAAGGACCCTTAGATAAACCAGCTCCTTGAGGTGTAGGGATTAGAGAGAGAGACCCAGGAGGATAACTGGGAGGAGGAATCACTGTCCTTCCAACATGCATGATCTGCTACATAAATGGCAGGTCCTTGTACAAAATATCAATGCTGTCTCATTTAAACATCATTAAGAACTTTCAGACAGCAACAGGAGGGCATTAAACCTGGTCCCTTTAAGTGTCAAGCCCTGTGCAGTTGCTCAGGTTGCTTACCTGTGAGGCTGGGTCTACTTATGAGGTCAGTCCCTGAGCTGTGTCTGGGTCTTGGGTACAAAGGGTAGGAAATGGGCTTCCATACATCTTCCCAACAAGGAAGCCAGGCAGTGCCAGACGCTTTCCACAGCTGTTTCTGAGACTGGCTGCACTGTTACATTGCTGTGCTTTTCCGTTCCAGTAAGAAGATCTTGACCTTAGGCTTGAACCAGGACCCCCCACCACACCCGAACACTTTGCGCCTGCAGAGGATGATCAGGTGCTCAGCCACGCTGTTTGTGCAGGTAAAGTCCTCCCGGGGCAGCAGGGGTGTGGTGCAGACTCCCCCAGAAGGCACATCTGTGCCGTGGCTGGCTGCTTTTCTGTTTACGTGTTTATTATTTTTTACAATTATGAATGCATCATACCATATTCCAGAGAAAAGTAAAATACTTTTAATCCTGTGTCCCCAATGTCATCCTCATCATTCGGGTAGATTTGTTTTTTTCTTCTTTGCATTTTCTACAAACGGAGTTAGTGCATATTTGCAAATTGGTGGCTTCTGGTTTTCATCACTGAATGTTTAGATCCTGAGCACTTTTTTACATAAAGCTCCAACAGCTGTCATGGGAAGAGGTGTGTGGGGTGTGTTTTCTCATCATAGTGCTGAGAGTTTAGTCTTTCTCCTTTGATTACTGAGTGACTCTATTCAGCAACCATTAATGGAGTAGCTACTCGGTACCAGGCAGTATTCTAGGTGCTGGGTGTCCTGTACTAAAAAGGGGGACACCCATTCTTGCCGTCATGAAGCTGATATTCTAGAAGGGGGAACCAGTAATAAAGAGCTAAAAATACACGGATCTGTCGAAGGGCCATGGGCTCACCTGGGGATCGCTTTTTTCCCAAAAGGGTTTAAGTGTAAAATTGTCTGTGTCCCCTGCAGGAGAAGCTGCTCGGCCTGATGTCACTGCCAACCAAAGAGCAGTTTGAGGAACTGAAGAAGAAGAGGAAGCAGGAATTGGAGAGGAAGAGGGCCATGGAGAGACAGGTGAGCAGGGCCGGGCCCAGGCCGCACCACCTGCTGCAGCCCGGTGGGCCCCGAGAGGTCCTGCGGGTCACATTGTGTTGGAACCTCTTGCTGCTCTTGTTTTCTGCCCTGTTCCAGCCTCACGCTGATCTGTGGAAACCAGAATAATTCTTTTTCTTTCCAGGTCCTAGTTTCCTCTGAGCAGTTTGGTGACTGTCTCATGCCTATACCGCCCTCTGGTAGGGCTGCAGGGGATCAAGACATCAGGAGGTTCCCAAACTTGGAATCTGCAAGTAGCTAGGTGCAGTGCACACACCTGTAGTCCCAACTGCTCAGGTTTGCAGCTAGCCTGGGCAACTTAGCGAGACCCTGTCTCAAAATGAAACATTTTTTTTTTTTTAGTAGTGAGGATTGAATCCCAGCGGCACTTAACCAGTGAGCCACATCCCCAGCCCTTTTTCATATTTTATTTTGAGACAGGGTCTTGTTGAGTTGCTCAGGGCCTTGCTGAATTGCTGAGGCTGGCCTTGAACTCATGATCCTCCTGCCTCAGCCTCTCAAGCCACTGGGATTACAGGCATGGGCCAGCGTGGCTGGCTCAAAATGAAATTTTCAAAAAGGGCTGGGGTGTGGCTTAGAGCACTTGCCTACTTCAAGTGCATTGAGCACTCGTGAGATTCCAACGTGTGGCTGAGGTTCACAGCCCTTGGTGGTCAGGGTCAGGTTGTGTGGCCGGGAAGCTAAGATGGAGAGACTCCTGGCCCTTCACTTATCATCAGTCCTGACTTTAGTTTTGAAAACCAAACACCTGACCCCAGCAGTTGGGTATCTTAGTTCTGGGAGGGAACTGGAGTGTTGCAGGGACCACAGCTGTGGCTGATAGTGCAGGTGGCCACTGGCCTGGCGACCGTGGTGGTGACCCCGTGCCTTGGTGTCTCCGCAGGCTGCCCTGGAGTCGCAGCGACGGCTGGAGGGGAGGCAGAGTGGCCTGGCATCCCGCGCGACCAACGGGGAGGTGGCATCCCTCCGCAGAGGCCCCGCCCCCTTGAGGAAGGCCGAGGGCTGGCTCCCGCTGTCGGAGGGCCAGGGACAGAAGGAGGACCCCGACCCGCTGCTGCAGCAGATCCACAACATCACGTCGTTCATCAGGCAGGCCAAGGCCGCGGGCCGCGCCGACGAGGTGCGCACGCTGCAGGAGAACCTGCGGCAGCTGCAGGACGAGTACGACCAGCAGCAGACGGAGAAGGCCGTGGAGCTGTCGCGGAGGCAGGCCGAGGAGGAGGACCTGCAGCGCGAGCAGCTGCAGATGCTCAGGGAGCGGGAGTGGGAGCGCGAGTGCGAGCAGTTCCAGGCCGCCGCGCTGCACCCGCGGACGCCCTTCCGCCTGGAGGCCTCCCGGGGGCCGCGCACCCACCTTGCCCACGCCCTGGACCTGGGCTCATTCCCCGCTCAGAGCGCCACCATCCCCGAGACCCCCTCCCCCAGCTTAGCTCGAGCTCCCGTCCACGCGGCCTCCGGGCCCCCGGCCCTGGGCCAGGACGTCCTCCCCCAGACCACTGTGTCACAGCAAAATGACGTGCCTTCCCTGAACCCCTTCGACGAGGAAGACCTCTCCAGCCCCACCGAAGAGGGCGCGGTCAGCCCCGCTGCTGCAGAGGGCGCCCCCCGCCCTTCGGCCCCTGTCCCCAAAGAGTACAACCCTTTCGAGGACGACGACGAGCAGGAGGCCGAGCCCGGGAATCCCTTCACTGGCCCCAACGGCGCAGCGCCCAACCCCTTCGAGGACGAGGAGGACCGTCCCCACCCGAGGTCTGCAAGCCCCCCTGCCCCTGGCAACCCCTTCGAGGACAGCGACAGTGGCCCCGAGGCGGAGGCGCCCATCGAGGAGGAGCTGCTGCTCCAGCAGATCGACAACATCAAGGCCTACATCTTCGACGCCAAGCAGTGCGGCCGCCTGGACGAGGTGGAGGTGCTGACCGAGAACCTGCGCGAGCTCAAGTGCACCCTGGCCAAGCAGAAGGGGGGCCCTGACTGACGGGGCGCGGGGCGGGGCCTGCTGCGCTGTGCCCTGGGAGGGGTCGCCACCACCAGTAACGGGAAGGGGCCACACTAGCAAAGACGCGGTCACTCGCTGGCTTCCCCACATTTTTTTTTTTTTTTTTTTTAATTGGTGGTTCCCCCTTTGGAAAGGGACATTTTTACTACCGAGTTTTAAGTCACGCTGCTGTCCAGGGACAGGGCAGAAATGGCCGCCGTGCCTCTGGGGTCCGTTCCCAGCTGCCCAGTCCCAGTCATTGTGCAGTATTATGGGGTGGCCTTGTGTAGGGCGTCCCTTTAATGAGTTCCGCAGCGTTGTACTCTGCTACAGCAGAAGTCACCCTGTTAGGCTCTGGGTTCGGTTTCACCTGTGGCTTCCTCAGCGCGATGCTCAGAGTCTCCTACCTTTGTAGTCGAGGGGGACCCCGAGAGCCCAGCACCTCTTTTTATGACAAGGGTTTAACCCGTTGTCTCCCACTGTCCTATGTCCAGGACACCTATAAAAACTGGAGCAGTTTTTATAGGTGTTCTGCATATAAGACGATGATGCATATGGGTTAAGGAACAAAGCTCCTCCCAGGGCTAGGGTGTCTGTGAACTTGACCATGAGTGCTGTGGGAACCAGGAGCAGCCGGCTTTCTGATGTTAGCATTGTTGGGGAGAAGAGCTTCTCCAGATGTTGCTGTGATGGCACCGTGGTCTGTGCCCAGGGACCTCCCTCCTGAGCTTTGGCTGGTGACTCTGATCGGGGCTCAGCGTACGTCTCAGGAATCAGAGGTCAGGAAGCTGTGCAGCATCATCAGGAGAGGAGAAGCTGCCCTGGGTCACAGGACAGACTGACTTCCAAGACTGCTCCTCAGCCCTCCTCCTCTAGCTCACCCTTCCCGGGCACTGGTAGACGTCGTTTTACCATTTTAGTATTAAGACACTGCAATGTTTGAAGAGGCACAGCCCAGGATCATTCCACAAGTGGCCTCAGTCCTCATTGAGGCCAGAAGAGGACACTGACCGACTGGTATCATGATAACCCAGTGCTGGGCAGGGCCTCTGCAATTCCACTTGTTAGTTCATGAACAGTAACTGACCACTAGTCACTTTATACCCTTTAACGAACTCTGGGTCAAGCGCCCGTGGGCTCCTGGTGTGACAGCTGAAATCCATTTGTTGCACGCAGGTGAAGACCCCTCTAGACAATGCGAGTACAGACTCCCGAGAGCGTGAACACCTGTGTCCCCTCTGCTCCTCTTTCTCTAGCACCTGCTGGGATTTTGGGCCATAAGAAAAAGTCCTGTAGAGGGTTGTAGGAATGAGGGGCAGTAGGGTGTGGAGGCCGCTGTGTCTTGGGCTTCTGCTCCCGAGGGCTGTAGGTGGGCTCTTCTGGGAAGTGTGCGGCTGGCATCTAAGATGTCACCCGCTGCAGGCCCTTTTTCTTCTCCAAGCCCTTGATGCTGTCACTCTGGGGCTCTGGAGATCCTCAGCAGGCGCCTCCCTGTCATTTCTGTCTGACTGAAGAGGAGGAGGTTCTGCACTGAGGGAAGCGAACTGCTGCTTCCTTTCAAGTTGCTTTTTTTTTTTTTAGGAGAATGTCTCTTAGCTGGTAATTTCAATGAAAACTGATTTCCCGAATCTCCTTCCCTGAGATCGACCCCAGGTAACAATAAGCAAGCGTAGTGAGAAACGCAAGTTTTTAAAAACTTTAGAATAAAACCAACTCACGGAATATACTAAACCCAAATAAAATCAGAGCCCTCGGGTCTCGCGAGATTCTTCCATGCTCATCTTCTTCCAGTGAGTTCTTCCATGGTCAGGGTCTCCTGGAAACCAGACAGGACAGGAGCCAGAGCTCTCTACCCCCTGGACAGAATCATTTCCCAGAATCCACGCTGGCAGAAGGATGGATTTCAGAGTGGGGCTGACGTCAGGAAGGCTGGCCCCTGAACTCTAACTCCAGTGTCAAGTTCTTACCTCATGTGACTGTCTTGCTGCCCTTCAGAGCATGCAGCTCCCTCTGGTCCACAAACCTGCGGCACTGGCAGATCTCCTAGCTTAGATCACGGTCATAGTGAAAGAGACTTCCGGGACTGAGGCGTCTAGTGAAGCTGGCTTCCCCTCACACGCCTTGTCCCTGTTTCCCTGTCTAATACACAAAGGACACTTGCTCATTTCATTTGCGACTCAATGTAGCTTTGCCGTCCAGACACTAAAATGTACCTCTGAGTCCTCGCAAGCCATGCGGAAGGTTGGACATTGGCCTAGTTAGTTGATGGGATTGAAGTGGGAAGTTGGCCTCTTCATCAGGTCGCAGACTGGAGTAGCAGACTGTGCTGGTCATCTGATGAGGTAGTCTGAGGTGGTTTATGTGCATGTGGTACTCTGGGGCCTTGGAACCTTTTTTAAACAATAAAATAACAGCTATTCATGGTCGGGGGTGTGAGTGTGTATGTATGTCCACAGGTGCCTCCAGTGATACTCGCCACAAAACATCCACCATTCTTGATGGTGACTGTCCCAACTCCCCTGTTACCTGTCTGGTGAAGGCCTCTGGATAAAAATCAAGGTCACTGAGCAGGGGATAGATATCAGTTCCATTTCTGCTTTACCCCAGGTGACCAGCAGTACTGAGCCACTTCACACCAGCACAGTCCCACTCCCCCCATTTCACACTGGAAGAAAGTGAGGCCCGGGAGGTGGGGAGACCTGCACCTACCACTGTGCCAGGCACTCCACAGCATGTCCTCACCTCCATGCTTGCCAGCAGGCCCGAGTGTCCATGTGGCAGGTGGAAAGAGGGTGGCCTGGCGTGGGTCACACAGCCAGTGTGGAAGGAGTGTTGAAACCCAGCCCCCCTCCTCTGCCCTCAGTGGAGGAGTTTGAGGTGGCTCAGGGATGGGGACAGATGGGGGATATGGGGGGTGCTCTATCTTGCCATTCCTGGTGTTGATTTCAGGAAAGGAGTAGATTTAGTGAATCAGTTTTCATTGAGATTACCAGTTAAGTAAAAGACTATTCCCATAAAAAAAGTAATTATGATAGAAAGCAGCATCAACATTCTGTAGGTGCAGAGAACTGCCTCCTCTTCAGAGAGAAATGGCAGAAATGGGCAATGGGGAAAGAGGTTGGGTGCTCCTGGGCCTCGAAACTCAGACCTCCCCAGGACCTATGTGGATTGCTAAATGAGGGGATGATTAGTGCTGACTGTGGGCCACGGTGAACCCCAAGTATATGGCATGGATTACCTCCATCTTCCCAAGCGCCCAGTTAATAGGTGAAGAAATGAATGGGGGGGTATATTTAAACTTGCTTAACACTGCTCTGCTGAACCCAGGGCCTCACACGTGCTAAACAAGCATTCTACCATTTTAGCTACACCTGCAGCCCTTTTTAAAATTCTTTTGACGCAGGGTGGGGGGGGGGGTCTCAATAAGTTGCCCAGGATGGCCTCGAACTTATGATCCTCTTGCCTCAGTCTCTCCAGTGGCTGGCAAAAGTATCCTTCACAAGATTCGCTAGTGAGGTCCAGAGGTACAGGTCCCAAACCATTCATTTTTTTTTCCTTTGGCAAATCAGCTTGTTTTTGATTTGAAAATGGTGTACTTTGAACTTTTTTTCCTCCTGGGTGTTGAACCGAGGGGCGCCACATCCCCAGCCCTTTTTATTTTGAAGACACGTCCTCGCTAAATTGCCCAGGCTGGCCTCTAACTTGCGATCCTCGTGCCTCAGCCTCTCTGGTCGCTGGGATTACCACCGCGCCGGGCTCCAACTCTTCATTTCAAAACTGAAGATTTTGAGAGAGAAAAATGGGTTGATTTGGGGGCTGAATAGCCAGCTCTCAGTTGACTTGGCAGCGGTACCAGGTGTATTGATTTATTTCCTATGGTAGAGTTCGAGCCTATTTTAAAATACTTTCCCGTGGGCGGGTGGGGAATTGACTAATTGACAGAACGTGAAAATACAAAAGCTCCCAGGTGGCGGTGGCTATCAGAGCCGCGAACTCCCGCTTGCCCGCGCCCAGCCAGTGCCGCCGAGCGGGACTACAAATCCCAGGCTGCCCCGCGGCGGCGCGCGGCCCGCCGGGAGGCGCCTCCCGTGATTCCGTGCGGGCGTGGAGACCCGCGAGGAGAAAAGCGGCGCGAGCTGTTCCGGGCCCGACGGCTGCCGGCTCGCGTCTCCTCGCGGGCCCCCCCCGTGTCTCCGCCGCCATGCCTATGAAGGGCCGCTTCCCCATCCGCCGCACCCTGCAGTACCTGGCCCAGGGCACCGTGGTGTTCAAGGACTCGGTGAAGGTCATGACGGTGAACTACAACACGCACGGGGAGCTGGGCGAGGGCGCCAGGTCAGTGTCCGGCGGACCGCGACCCGTTCCCGTGCCAGCGCGCTGCCCGCGTCACCCACCGAACAGACTGAGCGCCGCGGGGCCGCCCGCAGTCGTGCCCACAGGCGCGGGGCAAGGCCCGCCCTTGTCTCCTTCCTCCCGCGTGGTGTGACAAGGCCACCCTGAGGAGGCCACCGGACCCCTTGGCCCCCATGTGGCTGGAGAGCTGGGGAGGGGCAGCCCAGGGACGCCTGACGTGGCTCGGGTCCCAGCTCTTCCACCTGTGGCGTTGGGCGAGCTGCTCCAGCTAGGTGTCCCCGACAGGGACGGTCACTCCGCCCAGGGGGAGGCGTCAGAGAGAGACAGCTGTTGACATCTAGCTAGCCCTTGTCAATGCCACTCAGGCATCACGTCGCCTGATTTTTAAGGGCACCCGAGGGATGGGGAGGCCCCTCTGGGGGCTGGCCCGAGGTGCCGCCGCTGCCCAGGGGACGTGGTGGGCGGTGAGTGGGGCCGGGGGCGTGGCGAGTGGGGCCGGGGGCGTGGCGGCGCTGGCCACGGGCGGGCGGGTCACCACGCAGTGGAGCGAGTTACGCAGCTGTCCCCGCTTAAGGGAAACGCGCGGTCGTCAGCCTGGAGTGGGAACTGGGGCGTGGCACTTGGCGAGTGAAAAGCTCGAACTGACCCCTGCGCGTCTCTGCGCTCTTCAGGCGTCAGCACGAATGTGTTGAGTGACCCTGGAATGTGGGGACTTCAGCAGGGTCGGAGCAAATAGCCCGAGCCAGCCGGAGCAGGAGTCTGGGAGGAAGCTCCTTGTGGAGCGAGTGTCCCACGGGAAGGGCTTGGACGGCAGGGTTGATGGAAAGAGCCAGAAGCCTCCTCATAGCCATTGCTCTAAGCAGGCGAAGCCCAGAGCTCGGGCCTGCTTATGTGGGCTCAGCGGGGTGAGGGCTTCCAGAGGACTTGGGCAGAATGGGCGCCCACACAGTCCTTCATAACCCACTGACTGGCCCCATGTCGCTTGCCAGCCTTTGCTCATTCAGGGGCCCTCCGCATTTTTTTTTCTTCCCTTTTCTTTTTGGTCCCAGGAATTGAACTCAGGGGCGCTTAACCACTGAGCCACATCCCCTCCACCATGCGGCCTGCGCAATGGTTTCATTAATGAGGTTCTTGGCATAAAAGTTAGCTAGAAGAGATCGAATTAAAACCCACAGACTCAGTTACCTTATTTCTATTGCCAGGTCCGAGACGGCTCCCCTCTCTGGTTCCCTCCTCTAACCGCCCAGCAGGGCAGCAAGGATTACTCAGGGCTAGCAGGAGAGAGAGAGAGTGAACACGCCTGGGAGTAGCCTTTTATTGGGGAACAAGAAATTCAGGGGATAATTCCATCCAATGAAGGTTGAGGGGGGACTGCACTCCAAGGTCAGGGTCAGTGATTGGGCCCCCAGGGTCAGTGGTCAGTCACACCCCCACACGGACGGGTTCTCTCATCAGGAAAGGGCCGGGAAAGTTCCGACACAGCCAGAACCCTCAGACCCTTAACGGGAGCCGCCCAGTCACGTGTCAGAATGGCTTCCCACAATCCCCAGTCCGTTTTATTTTTTATTTTGGGACAGGGTCACCCTGAGTTGCTTTGGGCCTTGATAAGTTGCCGAGGCTGGCTTTGAACTCGAGACCCTCCTGCCTCAGCCTCCACAGTCACTGAGATAACAGGCGTGTGCCATTGTGCCTGGTGGCCCTCAGGATTTCTTTTGCCCCAAGACCTTCCTCCATTCCAGGTGCCAGTGGCCAGTACTGTGGCCTCAGGGGAGCCAAAGCCATGGGTGTCCACTGGGTAGTGGGAGTGGCCTGAGTGTAGGAGGGCTCACCTCTGACAGTGGAGGCCCAGAGCAGTCACAGCCACAGCCTTGAGTGTCCCAGCTGTGTGACCCCCGCACTTAGCACCTCAGTTTCCTTAGTTGCCAAAGCCCACCTCCCAGGGTTGTCCTGAGTGTTGGGGGAGTAAGATGCCCAACCAAATGACAGGCCAGCGCAGCAGGCACGAACTTGAATTTCCGTCATCTGCCCTTAACTCTGTCCTTACTTCACAAGAACCGTCCTGGGGGCTGGGAGGACCACCAAAACCTTCTGAGAGCCTTGTGGTGTTCTTGTCTCAGCAGTTTCAGGCCTTGTCCTGGTTCATCTGCACAAGGTTCTGTGGTGTTGGGAATCACTGTGCTGTGGGGTGTGACCAGCAGGGACCCCGTGAGCCCAGAGGTGGGAGTAGGGAGTCTGCAGGGCTCAAGTTCACCTCCATGTAAGTAAATAACAAACCCAGAGAGGCCCCTCTTGGGTTTTGAGCGGTAGGCCACGGGGGAGAGGAGGCCTGGCTCTGTCCTCCCACTGCTCCCCACCCGCCCCTGCGGCTCACCCAGCCCTGCAGGGCCTTCCTGCATTCAGAGCACTGTTCCTCCTGGGAATCGGCTTGGCTTCCTAAGCTCTGGGTACAGCTGAATGCTATGATCCATTTTTCCTTTTTGTTTTAGCAAATCCCTTTGTTTTCCCTGTAGCTAATTGACATTGTTTTAATTCAGCTGAGGATTCTGTCCTAATGGGGACGTGTCCTCAGAAGGTGGCGGAGTCGGGCTTTCTATTATTTCAGTTGTGGAAACATCTTAGAGGCTTCAGCCTGGACTGGTGGTGTGCTTCGCCATCTCCTTGGCATGATCACGAGGCACGGAGCGGCCGCCCTCTCTGGGCCGGGCAGCTCGAGCCTGGTGAAGTGCAAAACCCTAGACTGGGGTGGGAGAGGGGTTGGCAGTGGAAGCCTGAGGACCCAGAGGGCTGCTGACAGGGACCTGCTGCTGAACCAAGGGAAAGAAAGTGCCAGTCTGTCACCAGCACTTTCCATCAGCGGAACTCACCTCGTGGTCAGCAGCGTGGCAGAGGTGGTGAGGTCAGCTCTGGGACAGGAAGGTCTGGACACATGGCTGTGTGCTGCTTGTTTTTCTTGTGCTGCTGGGGATGGGACCTGCCAGAGTTGATTTCCTCAGTCCTCTCCCCTTGTTCTGTCCCTGGACTGTCACAGATGAGCCCACAGTAGACCTCAGGGTATGAAAGTGTGAAAGCAGAGGTGAATTGCTGGAGTTAAGATCTGTGCTTTCAAAAGAAGTGCAGGCAATTTACATTTATGTCTCTACATATTTCTTTCTCTCAGCATTGAGGATTGAACCCTAGGGGTGCTCTACCCCTGAGCTACAACCCCAATCCTCTTGGAGACAGGGTCTTGCTACATTGTTCAGGCTGGCCTTAAACGTGCATGTTGCACCATACCTAGCCCCAATTTATATTCTTTTGTTGTTTTTGTTCTGGTACAGGGCATTGAATCCAGGGGGGCTTCACCACTGAGCCACATCCCCAGACCTTTTTTCATTTTGAGACAATGTCTTGCTAAATTGCTTAGGGCCTCACTAAGTTGTTGAGGCTGGCCTCCAACTTGTGATCCTCCTGCCTCAGCCTCCCAAGCCACTGGGATCACAGGTGTGCGTCACCACACCCATTCCAGTTTATATTCTTCATGAAATGTTTCCTTTCTTCTGTAACTGTTTTTTAAAAAAGTTAATCCTCCAAGATGAAAAGGAATCTTTTTAATTTACATGAGTTGAGTGGGAAGGTTCTAGAACATAGGATGATGGGCCATTTCCCTTTCTCTTCCTCTGCGCTGCCTAGCAGTGGCCCTTGCCTGTCAGTTTTATTATCGATGTGTACGATTCTGTCTCAAGGGAACGGACCCTTTGGTTTATGTTTTGGGAACATATTTCTTCTGATCTGGCAAACGTTGACTATTGGTCAACTCTGCTGTGGAGACATTCTGATGCAGGTTGTAGGGATCCGTCTTGGGAACATTCTGGCTCAAGGTCTTCCTCCACACCTGCACTGTAGAGTATTCCTTTATTTCAAAGTTGGGGCCTGACCTAGACACACTGCACACCCAGGGGTCCCGCTGGACGGGCTTCACCCACCGCCCGCTGTGCAGCCATCAGACCGAGGTGTGGACCTGATGGGATTCTATTTTTCCTTTTAAATCTTTGGTCAGTTTTTGGGGAGTGTGCCACAGGTGGGTTTTGATTTCTTTCCCCTGAGTGAATAACCGGGAGTCCCAGCATTGTGGGGGGCACATGGTGGGGGGTCCTTTCCAGCTATAGTTCTGCCTTTTGCGGGGTTAGTGTCCTCTGAGAATCCAAGGCAAGCTCTGGACACTCCTGAGAGCAGTCCATGTGGGCTCCACATTTTATGGTCAAACCCCTGTGACATTGAGTCGTGTCTTCAATTTGCAGGAAATTCGTGTTTTTCAACATTCCTCAGATCCAGTACAAGAACCCCTGGGTGCAGATCATGATGTTCAAGAACATGACCCCGACGCCCTTCCTGCGCTTCTACCTGGGTGAGTGCCCGGTCCTGGCTGGGCCCTGGGGGCCGTCTGGGCGGCATCTGAAAGACGCTTCTTCCCACGGCAGCAGATGGGGTCTGAGAAAGCACTTCCCTCGTGTCCCCTGCCAGGGCCCTCGGTGGCCTCCGATCTGGACACGTCACCCCCCCCCCCCCTTCCTCACCTCCAGTGATCTCCTGCTCACGGGCTGGTTTTTGCACAATCTTTTGTTGCGCAGTGCGGAAAGGCCAGGCCTCTGCCCGGACCCCTCTCCACCCGCCTTTCCTTGTTTAACCAAATAAGACTTTCAAGGGGCTGGAGATGTTGCTGGGCCCTGGGCTCCGTCCCCAGTACTGATGTCCTGTGGGAGGGGTCTGGGCACACTGGGGTCCTTGTGGCAGGAGTCTTAAGGGGTCTTGATTGGCGTTTTGGCCAGCCACGCCCATCTCCGAGGGGCGGCGGGCGCCCCATGTCCAGGGCTGTGCTGGACCAGCGTTCTCAAAGCAGGGCGTTGCTGCTGGGAGGTCCCCACCCCTCGCGGCTTCAGCGGCACTCAGTTCCCTACAGTTCACGGATGGCTCCCGAACTTCGGCCAGCGCAGGCAGGTCAGGGCAGAGGGCTGGCCTCGGTGGCCCCTCGTCTTGTCGACCCTGCGCGGCGACTCTCCCGTTTCTTCCCCAGTGAAGGCAGAACAGGGCTTGCAGGGCTGGTGGCTCCAGGGACCTGCAGGTGGGGCGAACAAACCTGTCCTTCCCTCCTGCCTCTGCTGGGTGCACGGGCCCCTGGGAGAGGCCCGTCCAGCTCGGGCTCTCGGCCCTGGGGAGGCTCTCCAAGCAGGAAGCGGCAGAACAGATGAGAAACCCAGTGAGAGAACATGCTGGAACATCAGTGCTCTGACAGAATGAACCTGGAGCCGGGGCCCAGGGCGCAGAGAGGGTGATGGTGGCACCCGTGTGTTTGCGCGAGTGTCTGGGGGCTGCCCTGGAGCCCAGCCCAGGGGTCCCCGTGTTTTGTGAGGCCTCTTTCTCCCACCGCCTTCTTGATATTCGTCCTCCTTATCGTGAATCAGCAATTGATCATTTGGAGCTGCGGGTGGAACCCGGGGTCTTTGGAGCCTGCTGGCCCAGCGCCCCGCTTGCAGCTGCAGCCTAGGCCTTGGGTTTTATAAAGCTAACTATGGAGCCGCTGCTCAGAAACACAGGGGGCAGAGGCACTGGCGGGATGGAGGGGCGGCTGTCCTGGTCTGTGTCCTCCAGCCCTCAGTGGAGAAGCACAGGTTTCCGTCCTGGTGGTGTTCCTCCCTCTCCCAGAGGCGAGCCTGCTTGGGCTTCTCTCACCCAGAGATGTTTTGTCACAGCTTCAGATAAGTGTGGTCTCCTGGTCTGTCTTTTTGGATAGTGGGGGGTGGACAGAAGACTGTCCCTGCTTAGGAGCTGGATGAGTGTCAGGGCACAGGGTGGGTCATCCACCCCCTTGTGCCCGGGGTCATTGTGCTAGCCACATGCTCCCTGTGGGAGAGGAGCCCCCGCACAGCACTGTGCTCTGGGCCCTGGGAGCTGCAGCCCACCAGGAGGGTCGGGGTCCTGGTGTCTTGTGAGGCCTCTTTCTCCCACCGCCTTCTTGATATTCGTCCTCCTTATCATGAATCGGCAATTGATAATCGCAGCTGCAGGTGGAACCCGGGGCCTTGTATGAGCCGAGCCACCTCTAATGGGCTTTTGTTTAGAGACAGGGTTTCACTATGATGCCCAGGTTGGCCTCCAATTCCTGGGCTCCAGCGATCCTCCTGCCTTGGCCTCCTGAGTAGCTGGGACCACAGGCACAGCCTTTGTTCCTGGCTTCTATTTCTTTTCATTGCGGAGTGACACACCACAGTGGTTTACCCATTCCCCTGCTGAGGGTGCTGGGCTTTTGCTAGGTGCTGAGACATCGGGGTGAGATTTATTGGAGAAAGACCTTGAAAGATAAAGGGCTGCAGGAGGCGGGGCAGGGGAATGGCTGGATCTCTCTCTGGGACAGGAGGTCTGGGGAGGGGGAGCTGCAGATGACAACACAGCTGAGAGGGTCAGCCCCAGGCCTGTCCCAGCTCTGCTGGGCAGAACGTCCCTGAGAGCGTGGGCTCAACCTGGGGTGCAGCAGACCCCAGAGGCACAGTGACGGGGCTGCCAGCTGGCTGGTACTTGAGGGAGCTCTTCTGAGGGGAAAGCTAAGCAGGTCTCCCTGCAGCACAGCCCCACAGGCTGAGTGGGCTGAAAAGAAAGGAGTTTACTTCTTACAGTTGTGGGGGGTTTTGTGGTTGTTGTTACCATTGTTGTTGTTTTCCTTAATTGTATAGGGATTGAACCCGGGGTTCACTGAGCCACATCCCCAGCCCTTTTTACTTATTTTTTTAATGAATTTATTTACTTATTATTTTTTTTTAGTTTTCGGCGGACACAACATCTTTGTATGTGGTGCTGAGGATCGAACCCGGGCCGCACGCATGCCAGGCGAGCGCGCTACAGCTTGAGCCACAGCCTCAGCCCCCCCAGCCCTTTTTATTAAACACAGGGCCTCGCTGAGTTGCGTAGGGCTTCCCTAAGTTGCTGAGGCTGGCTTTGAACTCGTGATCCTCCTGCCTCGGCCTGCTGGGATTAGACATGCTCCACCTGGCTGGGCTTGTTTCTCACAGTTCCAGAGGCTGGGAATGCCAGAGTGCTGGGCCATCTGGTGAGGGCCCTTCCTGCGTCTAGACCAGCAGAGGGCATCACAGGGTGAGAGCAAGGGTGAGGCGGGCTCTCTCCATCTGATAAAGCCACTGGTGCCTGCTGGAAGCCCCCCCCTCCTGACCTCGTCTAACCTTAACCCTCCCAGAGGCCCCCCTCCAAGTACCACCAGTATATTAATTTGAGAATTGAGTTTCCAACACATGGCCTTTGGGGGGACACATTAAAATCATGGCACATCTGCTGGGTGCGGTGGTGCACACCTGTAATCCTGGGACCAGGAGGCTGAGGCAAGAGGATCACAAGTTAGAGGCCAGCCTCAGCAACTTGGCGAGACCCATCAAAAAGGTAAAGAGCCCCTAAGTTCAACCCCCAGTACCACAAAACAGCAGCAGAAACCACTGCACACCTGCAGAGTCCCGCGTGCTGTTAGAGACGGCGTGTCCCTAGGTTGTTTCAAGGGATTGGGGCATGGGCACCTTAACAAATAAAGCACTATGTAATATGCTATATATCATATAGTCTTAACAATAATAAAACATTATTCTGTTGGGGGAGAGGGATCATTATTCTTTAAGACTTAAATTTCAGCCATTCCAGGGGCTTGGATGTAGCGCAGTATGCTTAGCATGCCCAGGGTCCAGGGTTCAGTCCTTGTCAATTAAAAAAAAAGCATCCAGTGGTGTGTGTCTCATTGCAGGTTTCTGGGTTCTGTCGTCTGTTTTAGCTCCTTAGGTACCAGTGACTATGCAGAACCCTAACAGCTCAGAGATGCATGGAAACCGACTTGAGTTGGTGACCCTTCCCTCCCAGCCCCCTCCTCTCTGTTCTCCCTCCTCTATTCTGTAGGCTCCTGAGGTGCTAGGATTATAGGCTTGTGCCACTGCACCTGGCCTATCCCTAGTTTTTTGAGGATTCTTGGTCATTGCCATTCTGACTGGAGTGAGATGAAATCTCAGTGTACTTTTGATTTGCATTTCTGTAATTACTAGAGATGTTGAACACCTTTTCATATATTTGTTGATTGATTGTATTTCTTCTGTGAAGTGTCTGTTCAGTTCCTTAGCCCATTTGCTGATTGGATTATTATTATTTTTTTGGGGGGGGGTGTTAAGTTTTTTGAGTTCTTTTAAGTCCTTTATAAGTCAGTGCTCTGAGGTACATGTGGTAAAGATTTTCTCTCCTTCTGTGGGCACTCTCTTCACATTATTGTTTCCTTTGCTGAAAATAAGCTTTTTAGTTTAAATCTATCCCATTTATTGATTTTTGATTTTACTTCTTGCGCTTTAGGAGTCTTGTTAAGGAAGTCAGTTCCTGAGCTGACCTGGTGAAGATTTGGGCCTACTTTTTCTTATGCTAGGCACAGGGCCTCTGTTCTAGTGCCTAAATCCTTGTCCACTTTGAGTTAAGTTTTGTGCATGGTGAGAGAGAGGGGTTTAATTTCAGTTTGCTACATATGGATTTCCAGTTTTCCCAGCACCATTTGTTAAAGAGGCTGTCTTTTCTCCAATTCTTTGTCTCTGTGTCTTCTATTCTGTACCATTTTGTCTGTTTTGGTGCCAGTACCATGCTGTTTTTGTTGTTATAGCTCCCTAAAGTCTGGTATAGTGATGCCTCTTGCTAAGGATTGCTTTGGCTATTCTGGGTCTCTTATTTTTCTAAATGAATTTCATGATTGCTTTTGTCCATTTCTATGAAGAATGTCATTGGTTTTAATAGGAATTGCATTAAATCTGTATAATGCTTTTGATAGTGTGGCCGTTTTGACAGTGTTAATTCTGCCTATTCAGGAGCATGGGAGATCGTTTTATCTTCTAAAGTCTTCTTCAGTTTCATTCTTTGGTGTTCTGTAGTTTTCATTGTAGAGGTCTTTTCCCTCTTGTCACATCGATTCCCAAATATTTTATTTTTTTGAGGCTATTGTGAATGGGGTAGTTTTCCTAATTTCTTTCAGTGGATTCATCACTGATGTATAGAAATGCTTTTGATTTATGGGTGTTAATTTTATATCCTACTTTGCTGAATTCACTTATTAGTTCTAGGAGTTTTCTGGTGGAATTTTTGGGTCTTCTAAATATAGAATCATGTCATCAGCAAATAGTGATAGTTTCCTATTTGTATCCCTTTAATTTCTTTCTTCTGTCTAATTGCTCTGGCTCAAGTCTCAAGGACAGTGTTGAGTGAAAGTGGTGAAAGAGGGCATCCTTGTTCCAGTTTTTAGGGGGAATCCTTTCAATTTTTCTCCATTAGAATGATGCTGGCCTTGGGTTTAGCATAGACAGCTTTTACAGTGTTGAGGTATGTTCCCAGTGTGCCTAGTTTCTCTAGTGTTCTGAACAGGAAGTGTGCTGTATTTTGTCAAATGTCTTTTCTGCATGTATTGAGGTGATCATATGATTCTTGTCTCTAAGTCTGTTCATGTGATGAATCACATTTATTGATTTCCCTATGCTGAACCAACCTTGTGTCCCTGGGATGAACCCCACCAGATCATGGTGCACTATCTTTTTACTATATTTTTGTATGAGATTTGCCAGAATTTTATTGATAATTTTTGCCTCTATGTTCATCAGGATTATTGGTCTGAAGTTTTGTTTTCTTGGTGCGTCTTTGTCTGGTTTTGGTATCAGATGCTAGCTTCAAAGAATGAATTTGGAAGGGTTCCCTCCTTTTTATTTCATGAAATTATTTGAGGAGTATTGGTGTTAGTTCTTATTTGAAGGCCTTGTAGAACTCTGCTGAGAATCCATCTGGTCCTGGGCTTTTCTCAGTTGGCAGGCTTTTGATGATATATTCGATTTCATTGCTTGAAATTGATGTTTAAATTGTGTATATCTTCCTGATTCAGTTTTGGTGGGTCGTTTGTTTCTAGAAATTTGTCAAATGTCTTTCAGATTTTCTATTTTATTGGAATATAAAATTTCAAAAGAGTTTCTTCTGATTATCTTCTGTATTTCAGTAGTAAAAGAACGAACAAGGCTCGTGGTTGGAGAAAATGCCCATTTATTGAGGAACAGCTCTGCTTATTTATAGAGCCGGGGGTGGTTTGACAGTTATGAAAGTTTAATGGTTTGACAGTTGGCATGGGGTGCTTTCTGATTGGTGGGTAAGGATCATGTGAGCCAGTAGGGCTAGTCTGATTGGTGGGTAAAGATCATGTGAGCCAGCAGGGCTAGTGTGATTGGTGGGTAAAGATCATGTGAGCCAGCAGGGCTCACCATTGGACGGCTCTTCTCAGGGGATGGGGAAGTTAGTCTTTGGAGCCGGGGCGATTCCCAACATTCCCCACTCTTTGTTGTTAAATGAGACTGGGTGTCGACTCATTCTAGCTGCTTCCTGCTGAGATGGGGCGGTGTGGGAGAATCAGAGAGGAGGGAAGTAAGGAGCCCCCACAGGAGGGCAGAGAGGGCTGGTATAACTTCAGGAACCAGATCAATGAAGGTTCCTTGCCACCACAGATCCATGATGATGTCAGTCCATTCGGCATAGGTCTCGACTGGAGGTATCATCAGTAGCCAGGAGTTGGTAATTCCTGAGGAGAAGCTGGTTAAAAGCTTGACTAGAAATTTTTTTCCCCACCTGAGTCTGAATGAACTTTATGATAAAGGGAAGGAACAAGTACAGGGAGTTTTTATAGCCCAAATCTAATGGGGTCTCTGGGTCTGCAAGCTGCACAAGGAGGGTTAAGTGTTCAGCCTTGAGCGGGGGCTTGGGCATTTGGGCTTGAAGCAAACAGGTGATAAAGAACCAGACAGAGGGTTTGAGAAGCCAGGTCATCCTGCAGCTAACTTTGTTTGGCATGCCCTGTGGACCAGCCTGTCCCGCACCTAACACCCTCAATTCCACTCTTCATTCCTAGTCCAATCTAGCTCCCTCCCCTCTCTATTAAGGCTGCTCTTCAAACTCTCTCCTACCTGGGTGTCTCTGAAACCAGCGTGCTTCTCTCTTGACCTTTCTCTGGCCCTTGGGTCCTGAAATATCACCGTTCCCAGCTTTCCCTAGTCTTATCTCTCTCACACCAAGAAAGCATGGGCTTTGTAATAAAGAGGGCAGCTTCTCTCACACTCTGAACAAAGGCGGCCAAGGGAGGACCGTGGCCCATTATTACCAGATTTCCCTTTGAGAGCAGTCAGATCTCTCCAGGTTTTATGTGAAACACCTCAACCTTAAGTACTGTTACTTGAAATTCTTGTGAAACTGGGAGGGTAAACAAAACACACATGTTCCTCCTTAGGCCCAGAAGGCAACTGGTAAAGTGCTCCCTTATGATAAAGGTAGTTCACACTTATCCAGGGGTCACCATGCTCCGGACACCTAAGTGGTTTGCGGTTAATCTTCAGAAGGACGACACACAACAGTCCCACTACTGGCCAGATCCAAGCAAGTAGGGGGTCTGTAAGGAGGAGTAGGGGGTCTGGCTGGAGGGGGCCCTTAGGGTCACTTGCTTTGAATCTCCAGACAGAGGGCAAAGAGAGGACCCAAGAGGGGCCAGAAATGAGGGGGAGCATTAGGTATTGGGCTAAGAACAGAGACACTGGAGAGGCGTAATAAAGCCAAAGGGAGCACCTTTACCCAGTCCAGGCTTAATTCCATGGTGAGCTTGGTGAGGGTCTTTTTAAGGGACTGATTGGTCCTTTCAACCTTTCCGGAAGCCTGGGGGCGGTAAGGGCAATGGAAATGCCAAGGAGTGATAGTACGAGAGCCAGTCTCTGAGTTACCTGCGAGGTGAATTCTGGGTCATTGTCTGATTGGATAGAAGTGGGCATCCCAAAAGGGGGGATTATGTGAGTCAGCTACCGTAGAGGCCTGCTTGTTAGAAGTGGGAAAGGCTTGTTTTTTACTCGGGGCATGTTGGCGAAGTCAGTCTGCAGCTGGGGTATGACTGCGGTCCTGATGAGAAGGGAAAGGTTTAGGTTTTAGTGGAGTATTGGTATTGGTTCTCTGGCAGATCTGACAAGCGGAAGTGATCTGTTGTAGGAGGGTCTTATCACGTGGGGAAAGCGTGAAAAAGGAGTGAAGGAAAGTGGTAAGACTCTGTGGACTAGAATGGAATAGAGAGTGAAGAAACTGGAAGAGTTGCTGGGGATCTTTGGGCCGATCCCCGGTGGTAACGAAGAGTAGCGGAGAGGAGGTAAAGCTCTGTAGGGCGGCTGATCGAGCTGCTTGATCGGCCTTGGAATCCCCCATAGTAGTAAGGGAGGAGTCAGTTTGGGGCCTTGCAATGGATTCTTCCCAGTTGGGAAGGCAGCCTGGAGGCTCGTAGTAGGCCAGAAATAAGTGTGGAATTAATGACTGCCGACCTCTGGTGGTCAATAGCCCCTTTCTTTCCAAATGGCTGCGTGGGAGATCGGGATATGGAAGACGTATTTGGAATCTGTATATAGGGAGAGGGTTTTCCCCTCCGCTAGCTCCCATGCCCTTGTGGGAGCTCCGAGTTCAGCTTGTTGGTTGGTGGTATTGGGTGGGAGAGGTTTTGCCTCTATGAGGGATGAGAGGGAAACGACAGCATACCCCACCACTCTAACCCCTTCGTGTGTAAAGGAGCTACCATCTGAGAACCAGACGAGGTCTGCAGAGGGCAGGGGTCCCTCAGGAATGGTGGTAGGGCAGGGTAAAATCATCTCTAATACCTCCAGGCATTTGTGGACGGGATCTTGTGAGGGAGAAGATGGGAGGAGGGAGGCAGGTTTAATGGAGAGCAGGACTGAAAAGACATGGAGGGATTTTCAAGGAGAGACAAGGAGGATAGAACCCTGGAAGGAGGAAGCGGCTGTAGCCCCTTGTAAGTGAGGAAAGCCTTTAGATGGTGAGGAGATGAGATGGTTACCGCGGAGCCAAAGGTAAGCTTGTGAGCTTCTTTCTGGAGGTCATGGGCCGCTGCCAGGGCTCTGAGACATGGGGGCCAGCCCCCGACGGTGGGGTTGGATAGGTGGGCCACTTGTGCAAATGTGGGGCCATATTCCTGACCCAGAACGCCCAGACTTTGTCCCTGTTTCTCATGTACATAGAGGGTGAAGGGTTGGGAGAGGTCGGGGAGATGCAGGGCGGGTGCCTGGAGGAGGGCCTTTTTAAGGATTGTAAAGGGCTTCCCTGCCGCTGAGGGTAGGGGTTCACCTTGGGGGCCCTTGGCCAGATGATATCTTTGGAGTAGGTATAGACACAATAAGCTGTTTTCTCTCTACTGTAATGGCCTTTTTCCCTTGAGAGAGAGAACCCTAGATATGTGACCTCTTTACATGCTATTTGGGCCTTTTGTGGAGAGGCCTGATATCCCTTTAAGGCCAAGAAATTAAGTAGGAGAACTGTGCCATCTGTTGAGCACCCTTTGGACGGGCTAGAAGAATTTGTAAAGGTTTGCAAGAGGTGCAGAGAGCAGGATTGGGTCGGAGCAAGAAGAAAGCCTGGACATAAGTGATCTTTACCCATTTTTCGAATGCTCACAGTAATTGTAGAGATCCCTTCTAATGGAGGGATCCAGGGACCCAAAAAGGGTCCATCTGCTTTGGTTGTCTAAGGGATAAGTGGGCCAGGCCTGGGTGCTCTATTTGATCCAAGAGGCATTGTAGGGGAGAGTCGACCAGCAGAGAGGACACGTTACCCATGTGAGGAGGAGGGAAGAGGACGCAGAGGAGGAGGAAACTGATTTATTGGCAAAAGGGGCATCCCCACTAGAGCCAAAAAATCAGGAGTGCTTTAGTGGCAGGTTCGAGCTGCAGAGATTGGTCATCACCGAATCGTGACAGTCGAAGCTCTCGTCCTGGACGGAGCTGGAGCCGTGGGAGACCTTGGCCAAGGCTTTTCGGGACCCCTCCTGGAGAGGCCGGATACTCCCAGGGCCGGAAAGAGGGGAGAAGCAGGGCAAGAGAGAGGAAGAGGAGGGTAAGCATCTCTCTAGCGGCCGAGTCTTAAAGGTGAGAGGATTAGGACTTTCGAATCTGCCCAAGGAAGGAGTCCCTGAAGGCCACCGTAGCCTTAAAGGCTTTGTGGTGGGGTGCTTTCCTCCCCGCGGGTGGGCAAAGAGATTTGCTGGACGATAATCAACATATTGCAAGAGGGTGGATTCGGGGCACTGGGGGTGAAAAGATTGGAGGTCGGAGGCCAAGGTTTGTCCATAGAGGTGTGGACTATCTCGAGATCCCTGAGGAAGGTCAGTCCAGGTTAAAGGCAAAAAGATATCCTTTAAATCTATGACCGAGAAGTGGGTGGCAGTGTGGGGCATCTGAGACAGCAGGGTGTATGGGTTGGGAACCAAAGGATGTATGGGCCTAACGGAGGTGTTGGTGAGTCGTAGGTAGGACCCGTTGGGCTCTTTTACCACTAGTATGGGAGTAAGGGGAAGAGCTAAGAAGGTCCTGAATAAGAGGTTGTAGGCCCAGAAGAGCTTTTGTGGACAGGGGGTATTGAGCCTGATTGGGGAAGGGGTTGAATGTTAACTGGTGGGCAGGAAGCGGTGGAGGGGGTGTGGGTATCCCATACAATTGGTCAACCAGGTTCGTAGGGAAGGGGTCCTTTTCAGTATGATGTTTCATGTCGGCCTCACAAGTAGAGCAGAATGGCCAGTCTTCTGCCAAAAGGGCCAGAAAAGATGAACAGGCCGATGCTGGGGACTGACTGATGCCAGGAGCCCGGATGTTGACTCTTGTATTGAATTTAGAGAGGACATCTCGGCCGAGCAAAGGAACTGGACATTGGGGCATAACTAGGAACGTCTGAGAGAATGGGAAGTTGTCTATGGAACAGGGTAATAGGGGAGTCTTTCTTGGATAGGTGGTCTTTTCTCCTACCCCGACAATAGGAGAGGTGGACGGCACTGTTTGCCCCAGAATTCTGTCAGGACTGAGAAGGTAGCCCCGGTGTCAAGGAGAAAATCAACCTTGCGTCCATCCACCTGAATCTGCACCCTGGGTTCCTGTCTATTGATCGTTACGGCCAAGGACAAGGACCCAAGGCTCCATCAATCTTCGATTGCCATGCCCAGAAGGTCGGAGGGTTCCCTGGCCATAGGCCTCCTACGGGATCTAGGACAGTCAGAGCCCCAATGACCTGTTGTTGATATTTAGGGCATGGGGTACGCAGAGTGTGTGGTGCGGGGCATGCCCTGGCCCAATGCCCCTCCTTGCCACACTTGAAGCAGGCGCCTGGGGGGGGTTTCGGTGATGGGCGACGACCCGAGGAAGCACCCTGCAGGGCCTGGGCGAGCATCTGAAATCTCTCAGTCTGTGGGGGGGTGGCAGGACCATGTTCCAGCTTTTTTAGTTTTGCCTGGATGTTGGGGTAGCTCTGTGAGAGGAAATATGTCATAAGGACATGAGGGCCATCTGGGGTTTCGGGAGTTTGATCTGGGGCAGCAAGTGGCCCCGGAGGGTGATTGGGATTAACTCAATGAGTTTCATCCACATGGGCTCTGGCAAGTTCCCAGACTCTGGTACCTTCCTCAAGAAGGAGGGTATTAGCCAATAACATACATATATCATGGTGAGTGAGGCTGTGAGCCTGGAGGACCCATTGAAACTCTAGGGACCTAGTTTGGGGGGGACCAAAGGTGTCGATCGAGTCAGGGGGAGCACCTGGGGGGCTGGACGGAGCCGATGGGGGAGGTCGATAGGAAGGGGGTTCATCTGCTGGATAGGTCGGGGTGAGAACGAAGAAGAGAAAAAGCCTCAACATAGGGATCTCCTTCCACTTTTTCAAGCACTCGCAGGAGTTAAACAGATCTCTGAGAACTGCGGGGTCTAGGATCCTCCTGGGGGCCATTGACTTTGATGGTCTAGTTGATAGTAAGGCCAATCTTGTGTGCAGAATTTAATAAGGGGGAGTCTGCAGGGAGGGAAGAAGAGGCCCCCATAGGTCAGGAGAGGGACAAGGGTGGTTGAGAGAGGGGGGGGGGGAGGGAGGGAGGGAGGAGTGCCTGTTCGTCCACCCCTCAGGACCTCCCGCTCATGAACCGGGTTCCAGAGTCCACCGGGACCATTAAGGTCGTGGTGGGGTGCGTTCTCTCCTCCAGATTGGGCATCAGAGGTTTGCCGGACGATCGTGGTCAAAGCCCCTGCGTAGCCCATCTGAAGTTGGAAACCCGATGGGGGAACTCACCTACTGAAGAGCCGGTGTTGTGCGAGTAGCAGCGCTCGAAAGAGAGGACGAGGACAGCAAGCCTTGAGAGGGGGCCCTCGAGCAGCGAGGAATTCCCCCTCCCCGGTTTCGGCACCAGTGAAAGAACGATCAAGGCTTGCCATCGGAGAAAATGCCTGTTTATTGAGGAACAGCTCTGCTTATTTATAGAGCTGCGGGTTGTTTGACAGTCATGACAGTTTAATGGTTGAACGGTTTGACAGTTGGCATGGGGTGCTTTCTGATTGGTGGGTA